>NC_139222.1:6833233-7433233 GCF_055691185.1 Crinia signifera | reverse complement strand
TGAGCTTCAAGCCTGACAGATGACATCACCTGCCGGTAACAATGTACATTTAAACAAACCACACACAGTTTGTAACATAAAAGAGCAACAAGATGACAGTAAATGGCAAACATACAAGTGCCAATGAATACTGTACATGATACATATCAATACACAACACGGACAAAACAAAAATATCATTAAAAATATCGAATAAAAATCGATATATCGATAGATTTTTTTTTTTTTTTTTAAATACTTATAGTGGTATAAAAATGACTTTAAAAATACATGAAAAAACAATCAATCAAAACACAAGGAGCGAAGCATATCAAATAGCTGCCATCTATTGGTTGATGAAAGGGGTGACTTCAAAACCTTCATTTAATCCAAAAGGCACCAGTGTGTTAAGTGTGATGATCCAATGGGTTTCACGTCTAATGAGCAACTTATCTCTATCACCACCACGTAGTGGGGGCGGCACATGTTCGATTGCTCGTATCCTCACCCCACTTGGATCTTTATTATGAAAGGAATTAAAATGCCTAGGGACACTGTGATTAGTCACACCATTCTTGATGTTTCTTAAGTGTTCAAGTGCCCTAATTTTCAATGGCCTTTTTGTTTTTCCTACATAATGTAAATCACAAGTACAAGATAGTACATATACTACATAAGAGGAATTGCAATTTAAAAAATTGTGCGTTCTGATCAAGGAGAGTTTAGGATTCTGTAAATCTGAACCACGAGTAATATGCTTACAGACCTTACAGTGATTACATGGGAAACACCCCTTTAAATCCAAAAATGTGGATGAAGGTGGTCTAGTGTTCACTTCTTGCAATTGACTCTTAGATAATAGATTTTTCAACGTTCTAGCTTTTTTATATACAATGCTAGGTTTAGTCGAAAGCCACTCTTTCATCAAAGGGTCAAGTTTGAGAATATGCCAATTTTTCTCAAATATGCGCTTGATTTCATGATCCTTATCATTAAATTGAGTGACAAACGGGCATTCAAAACTTTTAGTCGAATTGGCTGTTGGTGTAGCATGTTTATATTCCAGCAAGCTGTTACGTTCAATAGCACGTGCTCTTTCCCATGCCTTGGTGACAACATTGCTAGGATATCCCCTTTCATTAAACCTATGAGTATATGTTGTAGCTTGAGAATCAAACGGCGTGATATCAGAACAATTCCGTCTCAGGCGCACAAACTGAGAGAAAGGAATGTTCTGTTTCCAATTTTCTAAGTGACAGCTTTCAAATTGTAAATAGCTGTTGCAATCAACAGATTTAAAGAACGTGGATGTCTCTATAGAGCGTGACAAGGGGAATTTGTCAGCGCTTAAATATAAATCACTGTAAGGTCTGTAAGCATATTACTCGTGGTTCAGATTTACAGAATCCTAAACTCTCCTTGATCAGAACGCACAATTTTTTAAATTGCAATTCCTCTTATGTAGTATATGTACTATCTTGTACTTGTGATTTACATTATGTAGGAAAAACAAAAAGGCCATTGAAAATTAGGGCACTTGAACACTTAAGAAACATCAAGAATGGTGTGACTAATCACAGTGTCCCTAGGCATTTTAATTCCTTTCATAATAAAGATCCAAGTGGGGTGAGGATACGAGCAATCGAACATGTGCCGCCCCCACTACGTGGTGGTGATAGAGATAAGTTGCTCATTAGACGTGAAACCCATTGGATCATCACACTTAACACACTGGTGCCTTTTGGATTAAATGAAGGTTTTGAAGTCACCCCTTTCATCAACCAATAGATGGCAGCTATTTGATATGCTTCGCTCCTTGTGTTTTGATTGATTGTTTTTTCATGTATTTTTAAAGTCATTTTTATACCACTATAAGTATTTAAAAAAAAAAAAAAAAAAAATCTATCGATCTATCGATTTTTATTCGATATTTTTAATGATATTTTTGTTTTGTCCGTGTTGTGTATTGATATGTATCATGTACAGTATTCATTGGCACTTGTATGTTTGCCATTTACTGTCATCTTGTTGCTCTTTTATGTTACAAACTGTGTGTGGTTTGTTTAAATGTACATTGTTACCGGCAGGTGATGTCATCTGTCAGGCTTGAAGCTCATTGGTGACTCTGCCTGTTATATTGCACTCGGGTATTCACAGAGCCACGCCCTCTGACGAAGTCCCTGACGAAACGCGTTAGGGCGTGGCCTGTGATACCCGCGTCTTGCCATACCCTGTCTCCAGCCTGGTGTTTGCTTCCCCGACAAGTGGTCAGGAGTCCCGGCAGCGCAAGCCAGCGTATGCGGAATCCCTCCCTCTGGTGGTGGTGAGCATATCATCAGGAGCTGTGTGCCTGGAGTATTTGTTTAACATCTTGTGGTAACCAGCCCACAGCAGTTTTTTATACGGTACGAGCAACTGCTTTTATCGTTGTTGGAGTGTGTTTGCTCTATTAAAAACATCATTTACATGCACTATGGAGCGCCCCTTTGTTCTCTGTATTTTTATATATATATATATATATATATATATATATATATATATATATATATTCTCATACATATTTTTCATCTGTTGTTCGTCTGTTCATCTGGTATGCATTTGGACACTGTCAGACCGATTTGGATAAAAAACCAACAAGAGGTGGCTTGATTGGTCCAGATTAGGTGGAAGGCCTAAAAAGGGGTCTGGCCACTACAAAAATTGGGTAAGGAAAACAAGATATGGCAAATTTGCATATCACAGAGGTGGTAGAGGACATTGAGTTGAATTATTTACATATATGTTCCCCTTAATGTGATACAACACACAGCAACACGTGTATTACATCTTTTAAATTATTGTGCAAAATTTGTTTGTTATTTGATTGATTGGTATTTTTCACATAAAGGGTGAAATGTAATAGGATGAGAGATTCAGAAAGTGAGAGATTTGGTAAGAAATCTCCAGGTTTTTATTAAAGCGGCAATCATTTACACGGCAAAACCAGTTTGATTTGGAAGTGTAAATGATTGCCGCTCAAAAAAAAACCTGGAGATTTCTTACCAAATCTCTCACTTTCTGAATCTCTCATCCTATTAAATTTCACCGAAAACTTTTTTAAGTACTAAATGATAAAAGGTATATTTTATTCTGAATATTCACATATCTATACATTTTTAAACTAGTGTGCCAGCAGAGGAGTAAAGCCCCATACAAATCATGCCACATACCACATTATGCCACACTCTGCAATGCCCCTTACACAATATGCTACATATCATGCCCATTACACATTATGCCACACAGACCGTAATGCCCATTACACATTATGCCACACAGACCGTAATGCCCATTACACATTATGCCACACAGACCGTAATGCCCATTACACATTATGCCACAGAGACCGTAATGTCCATTACACATTATGCAACACAAACCATAATGCCCATTGCACATTATACCACACAAACCGTAATGCCCATTACACATTATGCCACACAGACCGTAATGCCCAATACACATTATGCCACACATTGCAATGCCCCTTACACAACATGCTGCATATCATAATGCCCATTACACATTATGCCACACTCTGCAATGCCCCTTACACAATATGCTACATATCATCATGCCCATTACACATTATGCCACACAAACCGTAATGCCCATTATACATTATGCCACACACACCGTAATGCCCATTACACATTATGCCACACAGACTGTAATGCCCATTACACATTATGCCACACAGACCGTAATGCTGATGATTCCAGCATTATTCTTTTCACTGTTGTGGAAGGCAGGAGCTGTGATAAACTGAGCCAGATTTGTATGAAATGATATGACCGGTGATTGGCTGGGACGTTAGGTGTAGAAAGCCTGAAGTTCTGTAAATAGGGGCAGCTGGATGACTTCCACAATTGCATCAGTGAGCCTAACTTGGTGTATATATATGTATATATATGTATATATATATTCCCACACCCACAGCACAGGCCACACCCCCACACCATTAGTCACACCCTTATATTAGTATAATGAGGTTACACCCTCTGTGGCAGCATACAATAGGCCCTTCAAAAATGTCAGCTCCAGGCCGATGAGGACCTTAATCTGGCGCTGCTCTCAAGCACCTGGATACACCCTTTGGTAATTTTGTTTCTCTGTCCTCTGCAGAGGAGAACAGGACACTTTCGGACATTCTGTATGAGGCTCTGGCGGATCTGACACGTGATGACTACAAACGGTTTAAGTACAGGTTGTCTGATTTCTCCTATAAAGACCATCGCCCCATCCCACGGGGACGCCTGGAAAAGGCAGATTATGATGACACACAAACCCTTCTCATAGACACTTATGGAGAGGAAGCAGCGCTGGATGTGACCATAGAGGTCCTCAGGCTGATCGGCCTTATGGGACCAGCCGCGGATCTCCAGCGCAATGTGACACAACATGTTACCCTGTCACTGATGTAATATCCACCTCACATGTTACCCTGTCACTGATGTAATATCCTGCTCGCATGTTACCCTGTCACTGATGTAATATCCTGGTCACATGTTACCCTGTCACTGATGTAATATCCTGCTCACATGTTACCCTATAACTGATGTAATATCCTGGTCACATGTTACCCTGTCACTGATGTAATATCCTGCTCGCATGTTACCCTGTCACTGATGTAATATCCTGCTCACATGTTACCCTATAACTGATGTAATATCCCGGTCACATGTTACCCTATCACTGATGTAATATCCCGGTCACATGTTACCCTGTCACTGATGTAATATCCCGCTCACATGTTACCCTGTCACTGATGTAATATCCCGCTCACATGTTACCCTGTCACTGATGTAATATCCTGCTCACATGTTACCCTATCACTGATGTCATATCCTCGTCACATGTTACCCTATCACTGATGTCATATCCTGCTCACATGTTACCCTATCACTGATGTAATATCCTGGTCACATGTTACCCTGTCACTGATGTAATATCCTGCTCACATGTTACCCTGTCACTGATGTAATATCCCGCTCACATGTTACTCTATCACTGATGTCATATCCTGCTCACATGTTACCCTATCACTGATGTAATATCCTGGTCACATGTTACCCTGTCACTGATGTAATATCCTGCTCACATGTTACCCTATCACTGATGTCATATCCTGGTCACATGTTACCCTGTCACTGATGTGATATCCAGGTCACATGTTACCCTGTCACTGATGTCATATCCTGGTCACATGTTACCCTGTCACTGATGTAATATCCCGCTCACACGTTACCCTGTCACTGATGTAATATCCCACTCACATGTTACCCTGTCACTGATGTAATATCCACCTCACATGTTACCCTGTCACTGATGTAATATCCCGCTCACATGTTACCCTGTCACTGATGTAATATCCCACTCACATGTTACCATGTCACTGATGTAATATCCTGGTCACATGTTACCCTGTCACTGATGTAATATCCTGCTCACATGTTACCCTGTCACTGATGTAATATCCTGGTTGCATGTTACCCTGTCACTGATGTAATATCCTGCTCGCATGTTACCCTGTCACTGATGTCATATCCTGCTCACATGTTACCCTATCACTGATGTAATATCCACCTCACATGTTACCCTATCACTGATGTAATATCCCGCTCACATGTTACCCTGTCACTGATGTCATATCCTGGTCACATGTTACCCTGTCACTGATGTAATATCCACCTCACATGTTACCCTGTCACTGATGTAATATCCCGCTCGCATGTTACCCTGTCACTGATGTAATATCCTGCTCACATGTTACCCTGTCACTGATGTAATATCCTGGTCACATGTTACCCTGTCACTGATGTAATATCCTGCTCGCATGTTACCCTGTCACTGATGTCATATCCTGCTCGCATGTTACCCTGTCACTGATGTCATATCCTGCTCGCATGTTACCCTGTCACTGATGTCATATCCTGCTCACATGTTACCCTGTCACTGATGTCATATCCTGCTCGCATGTTACCCTGTCACTGATGTAATATCCTGGTCGCATGTTACCCTGTCACTGATGTAATATCCTGCTCGCATGTTACCCTGTCACTGATGTCATATCCTGCTCACATGTTACCCTGTCACTGATGTCATATCCTGCTCACATGTTACCCTGTCACTGATGTCATATCCTGCTCGCATGTTACCCTGTCACTGATGTCATATCCTGGTCACATGTTACCCTGTCACTGATGTAATATCCTGCTCACATGTTACCCTGTCACTGATGTAATATCCTGCTCACATGTTACCCTGTCACTGATGTGATATCCCGGTCACATGTTACCCTGTCACTGATGTGATATCCCGGTCACATGTTACCCTGTCACTGATGTGATATCCCGCTCACATGTTACCATATCACTGATGTCATATCCTGCTCACATGTTACCCTGTCACTGATGTGATATCCCGGTCACATGTTACCCTGTCACTGATGTGATATCCCGCTCACATGTTACCCTATCACTGATGTGATATCCTGCTCACATGTTACCCTGTCACTGATGTAATATCCCGCTCACATGTTACCTTGTCACTGATGTAATATCCCGCTCACATGTTACCCTGTCACTGATGTAATATCCTGCTCACATGTTACCCTGTCACTGATGTAATATCCTGCTCACATGTTACAATGTCAGTGATGTTATATCCCACTCACATGTTACCCTGTCACTGATGTAATATCCACCTCACATGTTACCCTGTCACTGATGTAATATCCCGCTCACATGTTACCCTGTCACTGATGTAATATCCCACTCACATGTTACCCTGTCACTGATGTAATATCCACCTCACATGTTACCCTGTCACTAATGTCATATCCACCTCACATGTTACCCTGTCACTGATGTCATATCCTGCTCACATGTTACCCTATCACTGATGTAATATCCACCTCACATGTTACCCTGTCACTGATGTAATATCCACCTCACATGTTACCCTGTCACTGATGTAATATCCACCTCATATGTTACCCTATCACTGATGTAATATCCTGCTCGCATGTTACCCTATCACTGATGTAATATCCTGCTCGCATGTTACCCTGTCACTGATGTAATATCCTGCTCACATGTTACCCTGTCACTGATGTAATATCCTGGTCACATGTTACCCTGTCACTGATGTAATATCCTGCTCGCATGTTACCCTGTCACTGATGTAATATCCTGCTCGCATGTTACCCTGTCACTGATGTCATATCCTGCTCGCATGTTACCCTGTCACTGATGTCATATCCTGCTCACATGTTACCCTGTCACTGATGTCATATCCTGCTCGCATGTTACCCTGTCACTGATGTAATATCCTGGTCGCATGTTACCCTGTCACTGATGTAATATCCTGCTCGCATGTTACCCTGTCACTGATGTCATATCCTGCTCACATGTTACCCTGTCACTGATGTCATATCCTGCTCACATGTTACCCTGTCACTGATGTCATATCCTACTCGCATGTTACCCTGTCACTGATGTCATATCCCGGTCACATGTTACCCTGTCACTGATGTAATATCCCGCTCACATGTTACCCTGTCACTGATGTAATATCCCGCTCACATGTTACCCTGTCACTGATGTGATATCCCGGTCACATATTACCCTGTCACTGATGTGATATCCTGGTCACATGTTACCCTGTCACTGATGTGATATCCCGCTCACATGTTACCCTATCACTGATGTAATATCCTGCTCACATGTTACCCTGTCACTGATGTAATATCCTGCTCACATGTTACCCTTTCACTGATGTAATATCCCGCTCACATGTTACCTTGTCACTGATGTAATATCCCGCTCACATGTTACCCTGTCACTGATGTAATATCCTGCTCACATGTTACCCTGTCACTGATGTAATATCCTGCTCACATGTTACCCTGTCACTGATGTAATATCCTGCTCGCATGTTACCCTGTCATTGATGTAATATCCTGGTCACATGTTACCCTGTCACTGATGTAATATCCTGGTCACATGTTACCCTGTCACTGATGTAATATCCTGCTCACATGTTACCCTGTCACTGATGTAATATCCCGCTCACATGTTACCTTGTCACTGATGTAATATCCCGCTCACATGTTACCCTATCACTGATGTAATATCCTGCTCACATGTTACCCTGTCACTGATGTGATATCCCGGTCACATGTTACCCTGTCACTGATGTGATATCCCGCTCACATGTTACCCTATCACTGATGTAATATCCTGCTCACATGTTACCCTGTCACTGATGTAATATCCCGCTCACATGTTACCCTGTCACTGATGTAATATCCCACTCACATGTTACCCTATCACTGATGTAATATCCCGCTCACATGTTACCCTGTCACTGATGTAATATCCCACTCACATGTTACCCTATCACTGATGTAATATCCACCTCACATGTTACCCTGTCACTGATGTCATATCCACCTCACATGTTACCCTGTCACTGATGTCATATCCTGCTCACATGTTACCCTATCACTGATGTAATATCCACCTCACATGTTACCCTGTCACTGATGTAATATCCACCTCACATGTTACCCTGTCACTGATGTAATATCCACCTCACATGTTACCCTATCACTGATGTAATATCCTGCTCGCATGTTACCCTATCACTGATGTAATATCCTGCTCGCATGTTACCCTGTCACTGATGTAATATCCTGCTCGCATGTTACCCTGTCACTGATGTAATATCCTGGTCGCATGTTACCCTGTCACTGATGTAATATCCACCTCACATGTTACCCTATCACTGATGTAATATCCACCTCACATGTTACCCTATCACTGATGTAATATCCTGCTCGCATGTTACCCTATCACTGATGTAATATCCTGGTCGCATGTTACCCTGTCACTGATGTAATATCCTGGTCACATGTTACCCTGTCACTGATGTAATATCCTGCTCGCATGTTACCCTGTCACTGATGTAATATCCTGCTCGCATGTTACCCTGTCACTGATGTCATATCCTACTCGCATGTTACCCTGTCACTGATGTCATATCCTGGTCACATGTTACCCTGTCACTGATGTCATATCCTGCTCGCATGTTACCCTGTCACTGATGTCATATCCTGCTCGCATGTTACCCTGTCACTGATGTAATATCCTGGTCGCATGTTACCCTGTCACTGATGTCATATCCTGCTCACATGTTACCCTGTCACTGATGTCATATCCTGCTCACATGTTACCCTGTCACTGATGTCATATCCTGCTCGCATGTTACCCTGTCACTGATGTCATATCCTGGTCACATGTTACCCTGTCACTGATGTAATATCCTGGTCACATGTTACCCTGTCACTGATGTAATATCCTGCTCGCATGTTACCCTGTCACTGATGTAATATCCTGCTCGCATGTTACCCTGTCACTGATGTCATATCCTGCTCGCATGTTACCCTGTCACTGATGTCATATCCTGCTCACATGTTACCCTGTCACTGATGTCATATCCTGCTCGCATGTTACCCTGTCACTGATGTAATATCCTGGTCGCATGTTACCCTGTCACTGATGTAATATCCTGCTCGCATGTTACCCTGTCACTGATGTCATATCCTGCTCACATGTTACCCTGTCACTGATGTCATATCCTGCTCACATGTTACCCTGTCACTGATGTCATATCCTACTCGCATGTTACCCTGTCACTGATTTCATATCCTGGTCACATGTTACCCTGTCACTGATGTAATATCCTGCTCACATGTTACCCTGTCACTGATGTAATATCCCGCTCACATGTTACCCTGTCACTGATGTGATATCCCGGTCACATGTTACCCTGTCACTGATGTGATATCCCGGTCACATGTTACCCTGTCACTGATGTGATATCCCGCTCACATGTTACCCTATCACTGATGTAATATCCTGCTCACATGTTACCCTGTCACTGATGTAATATCCTGCTCACATGTTACCCTGTCACTGATGTCATATCCTGCTCACATGTTACCCTGTCACTGATGTAATATCCTGCTCACATGTTACCCTGTCACTGATGTAATATCCTGCTCACATGTTACCCTGTCACTGATGTGATATCCCGGTTACATGTTACCCTGTCACTGATGTGATATCCCGGTCACATGTTACCCTGTCACTGATGTGATATCCCGCTCACATGTTACCCTATCACTGATGTAATATCCTGCTCATATGTTACCCTGTCACTGATGTAATATCCTGCTCACATGTTACCCTGTCACTGATGTAATATCCTGCTCACATGTTACCCTGTCACTGATGTAATATCCTGCTCACATGTTACCCTGTCACTGATGTGATATCCCGGTCACATGTTACCCTGTCACTGATGTAATATCCTGCTCACATGTTACCCTGTCACTGATGTGATATCCCGGTCACATGTTACCCTGTCACTGATGTGATATCCCGGTCACATGTTACCCTGTCACTGATGTGATATCCCGCTCACATGTTACCCTATCACTGATGTAATATCCTGCTCATATGTTACCCTGTCACTGATGTAATATCCACCTCATATGTTACCCTGTCACTGATGTAATATCCCGCTCACATGTTACCCTGTCACTGATGTAATATCCTGCTCACATGTTACCCTGTCACTGATGTCATATCCTGGTCACATGTTACCCTGTCACTGATGTAATATCCTGCTCACATGTTACCCTGTCACTGATGTCATATCCTGGTCACATGTTACCCTGTCACTGATGTAATATCCTGCTCACATGTTACCCTGTCACTGATGTCATATCCTGCTCACATGTTACCCTGTCACTGATGTAATATCCACCTCACTTGTTACCCTGTCACTGATGTAATATCCTGCTCGCATGTTACCCTTTCACTGAAATGTTCCTTTAAACAAAAAATCTTATTTAGCTTAAAGTTCTCAGTTTCCCACTGGAATGGATTACATTTAACTGAGGGTACAAAGTTTAAACCTTTAAGCTCACCCGCATACAGACCCCATACAGACCCGTACTTTGAGCTCACCCGCAGAGAGACCCGTACTTTGAGCTCACCCGCAGGGAGACCCGTACTTTGAGCTCACCCGTAGAGAGACCCGTACTTTGAGCTCACCCGCAGAGAGACCCGTACTTTGAGCTCACCCGCAGAGAGACCCGTACTTTGAGCTCACCCGCAGAGAGACCCGTACTTTGAGCTCACCCGCAGAGAGACCCGTACTTTGAGCTCACCCGCAGAGATACCCGTCCTTTGAGCTCACCCGCAGAGAGACCCGTACTTTGAGCTCACCCGCATGGAGACCCGTATTTTGAGCTCACCCGCATGGAGACCCGTACTTTGAGCTCACCCGCAGAGAGACCCGTACTTTGAGCTCACCCGCATAGAGACCCGTACTTTGAGCTCACCCGCATAGAGACCCGTACTTTGAGCTCACCCGCAGAGAGACCCGTACTTTGAGCTCACCCGCAGAGAGACCCGTACTTTGAGCTCACCCGCAGAGAGACCCGTACTTTGAGCTCACCCGCATAGAGACCCGTACTTTGAGCTCACCCGCATAGAGACCCGTACTTTGAGCTCACCCGCAGAGAGACCCGTACTTTGAGCTCACCCGCAGAGACCCGTACTTTGAGCTCACCCGCATAGAGACCCGTACTTTGAGCTCACCCGCAGAGAGACCCGTACTTTGAGCTCACCCGCAGAGAGACCCGTACTTTGAGCTCACCCGCAGGGAGACCCGTACTTTGAGCTCACCCGTAGAGAGACCCGTACTTTGAGCTCACCCGCAGAGAGACCCGTACTTTGAGCTCACCCGCAGAGAGACCCGTACTTTGAGCTCACCCGCAGAGAGACCCGTACTTTGAGCTCACCCGCAGAGAGACCCGTACTTTGAGCTCACTCGCAGAGATACCCGTCCTTTGAGCTCACCCGCAGAGAGACCCGTACTTTGAGCTCACCCGCATGGAGACCCGTATTTTGAGCTCACCCTCATGGAGACCCATACTTTGAGCTCACCCGCAGAGAGACCCGTACTTTGAGCTCACCCGCAGAGAGACACGTACTTTGAGCTCACCCGCATAGAGACCCGTACTTTGAGCTCACCCGCAGAGAGACCCGTACTTTGAGCTCACCCGCAGAGAGACCCGTACTTTGAGCTCACCCGCAGAGAGACCCGTACTTTGAGCTCACCCGCATAGAGACCCGTACTTTGAGCTCACCCGCATAGAGACCCGTACTTTGAGCTCACCCGCAGAGAGACCCGTACTTTGAGCTCACCCGCAGAGACCCGTACTTTGAGCTCACCCGCAGAGAGACCCGTACTTTGAGCTCACCCGCAGAGAGACCCGTACTTTGAGCTCACCCGCGGAGAGACCCGTACTTTGAGCTCACCCGCAGAGAGACCCTACATTGAGCTCACCCGCATAGAGACCCGTACTTTGAGCTCACCCGCAGAGAGACTCTGCGGACAAGTTGAACACTATGAGGGAAATTTACTGAAGGAAATTTGTAAAAAATAGGTGTATTTGTATCCAGAAATACACTTATTTTTGACATTTAATATCCCGAAAATACGGCAATTCGTATTCGTATTGATAGCACATCAATACGAATACGAATTGCCGTATTTTCGGGATAGTACATGTCAAAAATAAGTGTATTTCTGGATACAAATACACCTATATTTTTTACAAATTTCCTTTAGTAAATTTCCCCCTATGTTCTCTTGGTGAGCGGTGGACGGGGATTTCCCTGTTTTGCCTTTCATTCTGGTGTCCCCTCCTCGTGTAGGCACCTTTTTTTCCTGAAGTGACAGCCCTTGTATGGACACCAAATCATTTCTATAGAGCAGGGGTGTCCAAACTTTTTGCGACGAGGGACAGATTTGGTGAAGTGTAAATGTGTGGGGGACGACCATTCAGCCTGAATCATGAATCACATCAGAATGGTCCACCACTCTGCCCCCATTCACTCTATGTCCCCCAGCCTGCCCCTTCACTGTATTTCCCCCAGCCTGCCCCATTCACTGTATGTTCCCCAGCCTGCTCCTCCTTCACTGTATGTCCCCCACTCTGCACCCATTCACTCTGTCCCCCAGCCTGCCTCCCTTCTCTTAATGTCCATCAGTTCCTCCATTCATTGTATGTCCCCTAGCCTGACCCTCCTTTACTGTATGACCTCCATTCACTATGTACCCCACTCTGCCCTCATTCACTGTATGTTCCCCAGCCTGCCCCTGCTTCCTCTTCTCTGAATGGCCATCACTGCCTTCATTCACTGTATGTCCAACAGCCTGACCCTCCTTCACTGTATGTTCCCCAGCATGCCCCTGCTCCCCCTTCTCTGAATGTCCATCACTGCCTCCATTCCCTGTATGTCCCCCAGCCTGACCCTCCTTCACTGTATGTCCCCCACTCTGCCCCCTCCCTTCTCTGTATGTTTCCCAGCCCCTTGTGTGAGCCAGAGGAAGGCACTGCAAGGACAGGAGATGCTTGGGCTCCCGCTGCCGCCCTCCTCCACTCTGCATGTTATGGGAGCAAGCTTCCCCCTTGCTGCCCCCCCTCCCCAAACACTGCTGTCACTGTGATTGTGGAGTAGGTGATATATGATTGCAGCAGTAGGGGAGGACGCCAAACACATCTGACTGTGGCGGCCAGCCAGGGCCGGTGCTACCACTAGGCAGCTTTAGGCAGCTGCCTAGGGCGCCGGCCACTGGAGGGAGCCTCTTCAGCCCAACAATTCAATATAATGGGTCATGACAGGGGAGACACTTGTGCAGCGGGTTGTAGCCACCCTCACCACAGAGCGTATCACCCCCGCTGCACTGCTCCCGGGGCCAGCCTCTCAGCAGTTGCTTTGGGCTGAGGGTGGCTGGGCACAGCAAATGGTTGGGCCAGCTGGGTGGGGGAGTTCGCTGAAGAGGCGCACAGAAGTTTTGCCTAGGGTGCCACAAACCCTTGCACCGGCCCTGCGGCCAGCACATCCTCACTGCAGCAGACAGCAAGGTAAAGGAGCACTCGCCGGGGCCCCACCTTTAGTGTCCTGTGCTTCCCACATCTAATGCTCTGCCCGCTTCCAACTGGAGGCTGTGGGCCACTTGAAATGACAGCACAGGCCACAATTGGCCCCTGGGCCTGACTTTGGACATGCCTGCTATAGAAGTTATGATGTTTTGATAGCCTTTGCAATTTTGTATCATCTGTCAGTGCTGGGTATTATTTTTCACAGGTTTGGTTACATATTGTTACTTTTTATGTCAGTGGTTCCCAAACTGTGTTCCGCAGTCTCGGGACACTTGCAGGGTGATGAGAATAAAGTTCCCAAAACATTGATACAAACAGTTGCTGTTTGCAGTTATTCCAAGTCGCCGGAGTGCTACCCATTTACATCCCTGTCTGTTGTAGACCCCGTGGGGTAAGCTGGCACTCCACTGATCTCTAGTTTTGATGTGGCACCAGGTGCCCTCCCTGGGTAACCAAAGGCAAGGTTCCCAATATACAGCAGAAGTATGGGCGACACTCCAGAGGCTTATAATCAGAAAACACAGAGACCTGCATTGAATAAAATACAGGTCTCTGTTTTTTCTGATTACAAGCTGCTGGAGTGCCGCCCATACATATTCTATGTGTATGTATATATATATATATTTCTCTGACATGCAGCAGGGGCCACTGGGAATCACTTCGGGTTTTGGAGCATGGTTAGCTGGGAGCTAGGCACTACTTAGTTTTAATACAGGGGAGACTAGCTCCTCCCCTCCAAGACCCATCATCCCCCAGTGAGAAAATTGTGCCTGAGGGAGCTAGTCACAGCTCTCACTGCTCCTGCACTACTCTAATTATTTGCAGTCTTTATTCTCAAAAATCTTCATCTACACTTTGAGGATCCCTTCCCTGCTTATTCAAAAGCTAGGGTCCGGGTTTCCAGCGCCCCTGGGTTTTTCCCAGGCTGTCAGTCAGGGCCTCTTCAAAGGCACCTGCCGCGACATCTCAGCGTTCCTGCCACCCTCCATAAAGAGGATTGCCAGACGCTACTACAGACCTCAGCAGAGGGGTGAGTAAGACCCATGTCTTGTAATTTGTACACAGACGCCGCAGCGCTGATCCGGCAGACGCCGCGCTAACACTGGCGCGGCGGAAGGGGTTAATGGCGGCTGCGGCGGGGGTCTGAGCGCGCCTTTGAAAGGGCGCGCGTACTAGCCCCCACCTGTCCCTAGCCTCTACACGCGGGCAGCGCTGTCCCTGCAGGCGCCGCCGCCATCTTGACTGGCGCGGCGGGGGTTAATGGCGGCGCAAGGGGGGATTTATAGCACGCCTAATAGACAGGCGCAGCAAGCCCTCCAGGCACCGGGAAAAAACTCTGTCCCCTTCCTAAGCAGGGCACAGGCAAGGCTGCGGTGAGGAGGGGGGGAAGGTGCGCGCTGAGGGGGCATGGCGCGGCCCTATTAACACACACACACACGTTAATATGCTGCTCTCTCCTCCTGTCTTGCAGACTGCAGCCACAGTAACCCTTTCAGGGCACTTTCTGTCAATTTGACTTGTTTATAGGGACTTACTCCCTTCCAGGACCCGCACTCCAGGGGGGATTTGGGTATTGCCCTAGGGTGACCCACTGTCTTGTGTGGGTGTGTGTGTGTGTGTGTGTGTGTGTGTGTGTGCCTTAGGACTCCGTGGCCCACGTGCAGACATGGCAAGCAGGTCCAAAGCTGCTCAAAAGTCTTTCACCTGCACAGTTTGTTCCAATAAGTTCTCCCAATACTCTGATGGGGGAACTTCAGTCTGTCAGACCTGTGCGGTCCCCCCGTCAGGGTCCCAAGCTACCGACACGCCAGCCCCCCAGTGGGCTGCAGCCTTAGTTGGCACTATGACTAAATTATCTGCGGAGTTGGCAGTATCCCGCAGGGCAGAGCCTGCATGGGCTACGGCTTTGTCCAGGTCAGTGGACTCCTTGGCAGGGGCCCTTGCCAAGCCCCAGAGGCCGGGTCCCTTAACCCAGAAGCGCCCTTTTCAGATGATGCTTCAGGGAGAGGACACCGACGAGGAGCCTGAGGCCTTTGATGAGATGGAAGAGGGCGAGTGGGAGGAGGTACAGGATACCCCTCAGGAGGCGGAGCCAACTCCGGTTGGTATAGAAGCCCTTATTCTTGCAGTTAAGGAGGTTTTACATTTGCCTGAGGATCCTCTTCCGGCTCCCCAGGAGTTGGATTTATTTGGAAATACACAGAAAGCCTCTGTGGTGTTTCCTTGCCCTAACCAGGATCAGCTTCTAGAGGCCTGGAAGCGGCCGGACAGGCGTTTTCAGGTACCGAAGAGGTTTCCTTCGATGTACCCTTTTGAGCCAGCAGCCTTGAGCAAGTGGGAAACACCTCCTCCGGTGGACACATCCGTGTCAAGGTTATCCAAGAAGACCACCTTACCAGTCCCAGGGGCATGTTCGCTCAAGGATCCGTCAGACCGAAAGATGGAGGCCACCTTAAAAGCTATGTATACGGCGGCGGGTGCCCAGCTTCGCCCGGCCATAGTGTCGGCCTGGGTAAATAGGGCAAACGCCAGGTGGGCGGAGCTGATCACTGAGGGCCTCGACTCAGGGATGCCAGCAGAGGAGATTCGCCAACTGGCGGAACATATTAAGGAGTCGGCGGGATTCCTTGGAGACGCGGCTAAGGATATTTCCCTTATTTCATCACGCATCTCTGCGAACGCCATTGCAGCGAGACGGGCCTTGTGGCTGCGGTCTTGGCAGGCCGACGCGGAATCTAAAAGAGCGGTCGAGGGTCTCCCCTTTGCGGGTGATATTCTATTTGGTCCAGAACTGGACAGATGGATTTCGCAGGCTACCGGGGGAAAATCTGCTTTTTTGCCAACAGCGGCACCTCCTCAGAGACGCCAGTATGCGGGACCCTCTTTTCAATCCTTTCGTCCACAACGTTCCTTTCGGGGCAGAGGAAGAGGCTTCCAATCCTCCAGAGGTACTAGAGCCAGATCTCGTCCACAGGCCACCCTCCGGGTCCAGGAGCCAAAACAGCCCCCAAAGCCGGCAGCATGATGGTTTGCCAGCTTCAGTGGGAGACTGGTCAGTCGGAGCACGTCTCTCCTACTTCAGAACCCAATGGTTCTCCCTAACGGAGGATCCTTGGGTTCGAAGGATTATTTCGGAGGGCTATCGTATACAGTTCGACGCTCCCCCTCCCAACAGGTTCTTCACCACTGCGCTGCCAGAATCCTCGGTAAAGAGAGAAGGGATTCTCCTGGCTATACAGATGCTGTTGGACTCTCAGGTCATCTGTCCGGTTCCGGTCTCACAGAGAAGGTTGGGGTATTACTCCAATCTCTTTGTGGTGCCGAAGCCGGATGGGTCTGTGCGACCCATACTAAACCTCAAGGCCTTGAACCTACTGGTCTCGCACCAACCATTCAAGATGGAGTCAGTCCACTCAGTAATAGCTTCCTTGGAGCCAGGGGAATATATGATCTCCCTGGACATAAAGGATGCTTATCTGCATATCCCCATCTGCAGCCATCACCAGATTTTTCTACGCTTCGCAGTGGGCAGAGACCATTTTCAATTCAGGGCTCTACCTTTCGGATTATCGTCAGCCCCCAGAGTGTTCACCAAGACTCTGTCAGTGGCGATCGCCGCTCTTCGGAGCCAGGGGATGACGATAATCCCTTATCTGGACGACCTTCTCGTCAAGGCCCCTTCAGTTCAGATGCTTGAGGACCATACCAGGAGGACGATTTCGATGCTGACCAGCTTAGGCTGGGTAATGAATTACAAGAAGTCCTCGCTGACCCCTACTCAGAGGATTCGGTTTCTGGGCCTTTGGTTGGACACGGAGGCTCAGAGAATCTTTCTTCCGGAGGAAAAGTTTTTGGCCATTCAGGAGCTAGCTCGAAGAGTGTTGCTACCTCAGAGGGTCAGTTTACACTTTTGTGTGCAGTTACTGGGGAAGATGGTGTCGGCCTTTCCAGCACTGGCCTGGGGACGCTTTCACTCCAGAACTTTTCAGATGGACCTTCTCAAGAAGGGAGCAGGTTCTCATCTATTGCTTCACAGACAGATCCGGTTATCCCCTCATGCCCGTCTGTCCTTGACTTGGTGGCTCCAGCGAGATCACTTGAGCGAGGGCCGTCGCTTCGCGATCCACGATTGGACGGTAATGACGACGGACGCCAGCCTGAGCGGTTGGGGAGCGGTCCTCCTAGACCTCAGAATGCAAGGAAGATGGACCACCCAGGAACAGACCTTACCGATCAATGTATTGGAGTTAAGGGCTATTTACAATGCGCTGGTCAGATCGGAGAATCTACTTCAGGGTCACGCAGTGAAGATCCGCTCGGACAATGCGACAGCAGTGGCCTATGTGAACAGGCAAGGGGGAACTCGCAGCAGAATGGCCATGACAGAGGTCAGAAGAATCCTTCTTTGGGCAGAACGTTGGAAGGTGGTTCTGATGGCGGTGTTCCTTCCAGGAGTGGAAAACATAGAAGCAGATTTTCTCAGCCGAAAGAGTCTGCATCCAGGAGAATGGTCCCTACACCCAGAGGTGTTTCAAGATCTCACCAGGAAGTGGGGCACTCCCGAGGTGGACCTGATGGCCTCGCGGGAAAATCATCAGCTACCGAGGTATGTGGCTCGCACAAGAGACCCAGGAGCAATAGCAATCGACGCGCTATCAACTCCGTGGAACTACAGGTTGGTCTACCTGTTCCCTCCGCTGCCTCTCCTAGCGCCAGTCTTGAAGAAGCTCAAGAGAGAATCAGTTCAGGCGATTCTCATTGCGCCCTTTTGGCCTCGACGGTCATGGTTCTCGGACATTCAGAGGATGGCAGTGGACGAAGTCCGGCTGCCGCTACGCCAGGACCTTCTACAACAGGGCCCATTTTGGCATCAAAAGTTGACACAGCTCCATTTGACGGCGTGGCTGTTGAGACCGCGGTGTTGAGGGAGAAGGGCATACCTCGTTCGGTAATTCCCACCATGCTGAGGGCTCGTAGACCGTCGTCAGCAGCCCATTACCACCGGATTTGGCGCACATATTCGAGGTGGTGTGAGGAAAAAGGCTGGCCTTATCGAAATTTCAAGCTCTCTCGCTTATTGTTGTTCCTGCAACGAGGTCTGGATGCAGGCCTTAAGCTAGGATCGCTGAAGGTACAGATCTCAGCGTTGTCCATCCTTTTTCAAAGGAGGTTAGCACTATTGCCTGAGATCCAGACCTTTTTGCAAGGGGTCCTTAGAGTGCAACCACCGTTTGCTCCTCCTGTTCCTCCATGGGACCTAGACTTGGTCCTGTCGTTCCTCCAGTCAGAGACTTTCGAACCGCTGGAAAGGGTGGAACTTAAGTTCTTGTGTTGGAAGACGGTACTTCTGCTAGCTCTGGCCTCTGCGCGCAGAGTATCAGAGCTTAGTGCTCTATCCTGCAGAGCTCCATATCTCATTTTTCATGAGGACAGGGCGGAGCTACGCACGACCTCTGCGTTCCTCCCAAAAGTAGTTTCCTCATATCATATGAACCAACCTATAGTGGTACCGGCTTTTCAAGGGGACTCTCCTCAACAAGTATCGTTGGATGTTGTGCGTGCCTTAAAGATTTATGTGTCTAGAACTAGACGTATCCGTAAGACGGATAGTTTGTTCGTGTTGTACGACGCTTTTCGCCGGGGACGTCCGGCTTCAAAACAAACATTAGCGAGATGGATTAAATTCACAATCAGAGGTGCCTACTTAAAGGCGGGGAGAGTTCCGCCTTCCTCCTTGACGGCACACTCTACCAGATCTGTAAGCACGTCTTGGGCTGCAAGACGAGGCGCTACAGTTGCACAGATTTGCAGGGCGGCCACTTGGTCGTCCGTAAATACGTTCGTGCGCTTTTACAGTTTCGACACCTTCGCTGACTCTGCCACAGCGTTCGGTCGTTTGGTCCTCCAGAATCCACAGCGCTCTCCCACCCGGGGCCTGGTCTTTGGAACCTCCCCGAAGTGATTCCCAGTGGCCCCTGCTGCATGTCAGAGAAAAGAGGATTTTGGTACTCACCGATAAATCCATTTCTCTGAGATCAGCAGGGGCCACTGGGCGCCCAACCCAGCCTGCGGATCCTGGTCGTTGTGGCTGTACGTGGGTCCAGTTTACTCGTTTGCCTGGTTGTTGTGTTATTGTTGTTTGTTATAACGTTTTTTGTTCCTATCTCCTCTAGTTACCAATTTTCTCACTGGGGGATGATGGGTCTTGGAGGGGAGGAGCTAGTCTCCCCTGTATTAAAACTAAGTAGTGCCTAGCTCCCAGCTAACCATGCTCCAAAACCCGAAGTGATTCCCAGTGGCCCCTGCTGATCTCAGAGAAATGGATTTATCGGTGAGTACCAAAATCCTCTTTTATATATATATATATATATATATATATATATATATATATATATATATATATATATATATATATATATATTCTCATACATATTTGTCATCTGTTGTTCGTCTGTTCATCTGGTATGCATTTGGACACTGTCAGACCGATTTGGATAAAAAACCAACAAGAGGTGGCTTGATTGGTCCAGATTAGGTGGAAGGCCTAAAAAGGGGTCTGGCCACTACAAAAATTGGGTAAGGAAAACAAGATATGGCAAATTTGCATATCACAGAGGTGGTAGAGGACATTGAGTTGAATTATTTACATATATGTTCCCCTTAATGTGATACAACACACAGCAACACGTGTATTACATCTTTTAAATTATTGTGCAAAATTTGTTTGTTATTTGATTGATTGGTATTTTTCACATAAAGGGTGAAATGTAATAGGATGAGAGATTCAGAAAGTGAGAGATTTGGTAAGAAATCTCCAGGTTTTTATTAAAGCGGCAATCATTTACACGGCAAAACCAGTTTGATTTGGAAGTGTAAATGATTGCCGCTCAAAAAAAAACCTGGAGATTTCTTACCAAATCTCTCACTTTCTGAATCTCTCATCCTATTAAATTTCACCGAAAACTTTTTTAAGTACTAAATGATAAAAGGTATATTTTATTCTGAATATTCACATATCTATACATTTTTAAACTAGTGTGCCAGCAGAGGAGTAAAGCCCCATACAAATCATGCCACATACCACATTATGGGCCTTATTCTGGTTGGTGCGGGCGGGCCGTACGCGTACGTCCCGGGGTTTTTCATGATCTGCGCATGTGCAGATACGCTAATGCGCAGGCGCGAGCACTGACTAACGCTTACGGACGGGTCTTAACGTGCGAAAAAACCTGTACGCGAGTGTACGGGTATTGGGGGCGGCATAGGGGCGTGTTGATGGGAGCGGCCGAAATAATGAGGGAAACTGTGCGTAAATATGGGCGTACACGGGGGTGTGCACAAAAAATGAGCGGTGCTACTACCGCACGATCGCCTAAAGCACCGTTCATTTCGGACACCAGACAGGCGTCCACCAACCGCCAGCTCAGACCACCCCTACAGATACCGCATGCCAGCGTGCGCCTGAGTTTGCTAATTAACGCTGATTCCTACTCAAACACATACACCTGAATGTAATAAGCAATGCTGCAGTCTATTAAGTCCAAACCATTATTTCACTACCTGCAAGCCACACACAGCACGCAAACACATTGGAAGCTTATCTTTCTATACTTCTCCACATGTAAAGGTTTGTTTAATTTAAGGTAAGAATCTTTTTAAGACCTGCTTATATACGCTAAGGTAGCTATTTGCTAAACAGTTAGACACATTCACTACGTGCTTTCATAGACTTTACACAGTAGCACACTCAATCTACACAAGTCGACATGTGTCAACGTGTTCACTCTAATACAAACATAGGTTTTGTATTTAGGATACAATAACATAAACCACATCTAACACCTACAAAGGATGTTTCAGCAATGTTTTAAGCCCATGACCACTATTTTGCACACAATCTTTGTATAGTACCCAAAATACTGAACTGTACCACTATCTTCTCTGCTATGAATTGGATTTGACTACAAATTAGTGCACTCACATCTCTCTAACAAAGGATTCCTACATCTGCTTATGACACTGTCAAATCATATATATTTAAAAAGTTATGCATGTTTGTTCACAAGCTATTTTATCATGTTTGGCCCATTCACACATCTTTTTTTAGGGAGGACACATATGCATTCATACACAAATTTACCTTTTCACCCTTGTTTGTCTGCCTCACCCACTCCATGAGGAAAGCATTGTTCTGGACCTGCTTTTCCCTACTACTGTAGGAGCTACCTCACCTGCACACAAACTGCTTTCTCACCTATGAAGTTGCTCTGCACATGTGCTGACACAAACTAATTAGCTAGGAAAAGTTGGATAGGAACATGGTAATGGCCATGGAGAGGGTTACACATGGGAAACTTCTACCACACTTCAACAAATGTTCAAAAATACCCTGGTCAGTAAGTACACATAAATCGAGTATTTGTTTCACACAAGAAATTACACATACCACAATTTTGATTTAATTGGGAAAAAAAATGTATTTGCTGTTCAGCATCACAGCTTATTTCACACTTTAATGTAAGAAATCAAATAAACAAATAAAATAGACACAAAAATAAAACAACTGCCAGAACAAGAGGTTGCATATCTCCAAACATGTGTTACCCTGCAAATGCAATGGTGAAAGAAATGGGGACACCAGAATACATACTGCAACAACCAGGGTGAATACTAAGCAAGATACACACCACCAAAAAAAAAGATCCTGCATTTGTAGAGGTCAAAATACGAACTTTCATGCCCATGGCACGCAAATGGATTGATAGCCAACTCAGGAAGCGGATGTCCAGTGCAATTTAAACCTTTGAGGTCAAACCACAGAGGAAGTGAACCAGGTCTCATTTGGGCCCTTTTTTGCCCCTTTTAGATGGGGCCTTGGGGACAGGGGCCTTTGGCTCAGCTGCCTTGCGGCGTCTTCCCCTAGTCGACACAGGAGGGTCAGCAGAGGTGGAAGGTTGGGGAGCAGCTTGGGGTGGGGCAGCAGATGGGGGATTGTCCCTTAGGGACCTGGCGGTGGACAGCTGCTTCGCAAGAAGTTCATTCTGGCGGCTGAGGTGTTGGCCAATGCTTACTATGCCAGCCGCCAGAGTTTCATTAATGCGGTTCAAGGCCTCAACCTGCAGCGTGTTTGTGGCCTTCCACTCCGCCAGAAATTCCCCCACCTGCTGCTGACGGATCGCAGCATCCAACCCTTGCTGCTCGATCCTCTCCAGCGTCACCAACAGGCTCTCATCCCATGTCTCCTGTGTCTGCTGCTGGGGGCGACGTCTTGGTGGAGGCTGGACCACTTGCTCCACCTGTGGCTCTGCAGAGGAAGATGCTGCCGGTACATCCTGGGTTTCTGCTTCTGCTAGGATAAGAATTGAAAACAATGTCACCATCACATACGCACTAAAAAATATCTTTCTAAATACAATGCATTACTGTGACTTACCATCAAAAGCAGCAGCAAAGACCTCCGCCGGGAGCTCACTGTCCATATTGGAGATCCCCCTGACCTCCCCAACATCAATCACGTCCAAGGAGTCCTCCTCCAGGGGGGTATACTCCAAATGGTCGGGCATAGGACCTCTCCCGGTGGACATGCTGTGGTTGTACCGGTCAGTCATCTTCCTCTTCATTGTCGTTTTGAAGTCAGTCCACCTACAAGTTTAAAAATACAAATATCACCATGAGATATGTGCACCACTGTTCTACGTGTAGGGTTACCACCTAGTCCCTTAAATTCCGGACACATGTTAATTACACAGGTTCTGTGGCAGTTTAAAATTAGGTGAAGTGGAGTCTTGAAGTCAGCCAGCCACAGAACCTGTGTAATTAATATGTGTCCGGAATTAAAGGGACTAGGTGGTACCCCTAGCTACGTGACATTTCCTAGTGTGGGTGATCTTATGTTTTTTTGCCATATGTGTCCCACACACACACTCATGTCTCCATTAGGAGGCATTTCAGTGTCTCATCTCATTCATTAGGCCACTAAATGCACATACATACATCACTATGCAGAAATGACATCATCCATGGCCAAATTATGCACCTCCACCTGGTGTGAAACTACACATTCCACCATAGCTTGACAATGTGGTTATTATGGAGTCATTGAACTATGGGATGGCATACTGGGATGTGTAGTTTCTCACCAGCTACATGTGCACAGTTTGGTCATTCTTGTTTCAGTAGCATCATATGGAACATGTTACAACAACTCTTTCCAAAAAACACTTTCTCTTGTCCCATCACATACTTCACATGAGCAGAACTGTGCCCATAACCTCACATCACACCAATGGTGCATGTTTCATATATGAATGTGGGTTATTAGACATGGTTGTGTTCACATGTGACATTGAAGTGTAGCACTATCTACAAACACACCTTTCTATTATTCTCAAAACATACATGTAACAGATGTACACACATATGACATTATCAGGGGGACAAAGACCAGGGCAATTTTTCAGCAGTCTCCAGCAGGAACTGAGGCCCTTATTCTAGTTCACTCTTTCTGCCAAAATATTTCTTTGATGGACAAAACCATGTGCACTGCAGGTGAGGCAGGTGTAAAACCCCACCCAAATCTGATTATCTCTGCACAAGTAACACCTGCCTCACCTGCAGTGCACATGGTTTTGTCCATCTAAGAAATATTTGGCCAGAAAGAGTGAACTAGAATAAGGGCCTCAGTTCCTGCTGGAGACTGCTGAAAAATTGCCCTGACAAACACACTAACCTTTTCTTCACCGCGTCCCAATTTCTGACCACTGGTGCCACCTGGTTCACTTCCTCTGTGATCTTCTCCCAAAGTTTTCTCCTTGCACTGGCACCCGGCTTCCTGATTGGCAATTCAATCCATTTGCGTGCTCTGGGCACTAGAATTCGCATTTCGGCCTCTACAAATGCAGGGTTTCTCCTTCTGGTGGTGGTATCCTGCTCAGTCCTCACCCTCGATGTTGCAGCTTGCTTTCTGGTGGCCCCAGTTCTCTCACCATGCACCTGCTGGGTCACACCTGTTTGGAGAGATGCAACCTCTTGTTCTGGCTGGTTGCTTGGCCCTTGTGGAGCTGGTGGAGGTTCAACAGGGCCTGTTAATGAGGGGCCCGCCTGGTCTTGCAGGCTACTCCTCTCTTGGGCCCTCCTTCTCCGCTCCTGTTCCCTCTTGTTCAGTGCATCAAGCATGGATTCTGCTGTAGCTCTCTGCAGAGCGTCCTCAGCTGCGGAATCGTCTGAGTCAGACATGTTTGCAGCAATTGTGGGCTGTATCTGACTGAATATTTATATGTTAAACTCCCGCCATGAACAAGGGGGCGTATATTTTTCCACGCAATGTAGATGCAAATTTACGCCGATATTTCCCGCCGATAATTCCCGCTTAGAATACGCAGGTCTCAACGCACCTGATCAAACACCTGTATATGCACATACACAGGTTGTGGAGCATTGTGTGCTACATCGTGAAATGTGTGCACCTGTCATTCCAATGATGAGTGTTGTCAGCTGGTATCTGTTGGAGTTCGTGTATGCTTTGTGAGTCACATTTCAAAACATCACGTTATAATGCTTTCCTTACATATGTAATGTCTATGAAATTGTCATACAGCAACATGTTGCATTGTGGCCCTTTAAGCAGCGTAGTTATAAGTAGACGGGTGCGTGTATTATTTTCCGCACACTGTATATATACAGTACTTCTCTCCATGGCAATCGGTGTATTGAGCCCCCTTTAAGCAGCGTAGTTATAAGTAGACGGGTGCGTGTATTATTTTACGCACACTGTATATATACAGTACTTCTCTCCATGGCAATCGGTGTATTGAGCCCCCTTTAAGCAGCGTAGTTATAAGTAGACGGGTGCGTGTATTATTTTCCGCACACTGTATATATACAGTTCCTCTCTATTCATTGAATGCATGCTGTTGGTTGTGGTGTGTGTATATCGGAACGGTCCGCGTAAGTTTCTATTCGCATCCAGTTTGTTAATGTAAGAGGGATTAATAAAGTTAATACCAAACAAACAATTTTTTCGACCAATCAGCAAGCACCAAAAGTGATATATGTACCTGCAATTAATAACTGCGCCATTGCCACGATGACTTCTAACAGAGCTAGGCCATTTTCCACCCCTGAGCTGTTGGCCCTGGTCGACGTCATGGACCGTCACCTGGGGCCCAGGGGCCCATTTGTTAGCAATGCGGACAAGCGGCGGGCGTATACTGCTGCCCGCCGCCTGATATTCTCGACGACCGGCGTCCGCAGAAGCCTGGGGCAGGTTGAGCGGCGCTGGTCAGACCTGCGCCGGCGGCAGCCTATTCTACTCATAAAAAAGACAAGAAAAAAAGGCTTCTTTCATTAGGCTATGATGTATGCCTTAGACTCAGTATTCCATTGCCTTTATAACTAGGTTTGCCCAATTAGGCTGCAGCATAAAATGAATTTGAAGCTTGGTAACTTAAAGTCCTCTCAATAATTAAACAGTCCCAGAGAACTTTTTTGCAACACTTTGATAATTATAGATGTTAACTGCAAGCGTGTTAGTCAGTCATACAATAAGGCTCAAATGTAGGGCAGCCTTTGAAATTTGCTCCATATGAAAAACTGCAGGTGCTCATTCATTCAAGCAAAGCAGCGTATTAGAATAAGGAATGGTATGATACTTATGCTTTTCAGCGAGTGCAGCGCTTTGTTGTCCACAAATAGGTGAGGGTTTGCTAGCCTGAAGCGGGTCCCCAGCTGCTGGTCTTCCCAATTCTGCAGCTTCTTTCTAGGACTCTCGGCTCCGGCAGATGTCTCCCCAGCTCACGTGGTGTTGGTTTGTTTGCGGAAGTGACGCTCGATGACGCGTTTCCCCGCCTTCTGGTCAGCGGCTTCATCAGATGAAGCCGCTGACCAGAAGGCGGGGAAACGCGTCATCGAGCGTCACTTCCGCAAACAAACCAACACCACGTGAGCTGGGGAGACATCTGCCGGAGCCGAGAGTCCTAGAAAGAAGCTGCAGAATTGGGAAGACCAGCAGCTGGGGACCCGCTTCAGGCTAGCAAACCCTCACCTATTTGTGGACAACAAAGCGCTGCACTCGCTGAAAAGCATAAGTATCATACCATTCCTTATTCTAATACGCTGCTTTGCTTGAATGAATGAGCACCTGCAGTTTTTCATATGGAGCAAATTTCAAAGGCTGCCCTACATTTGAGCCTTATTGTATGACTGACTAACACGCTTGCAGTTAACATCTATAATTATCAAAGTGTTGCAAAAAAGTTCTCTGGGACTGTTTAATTATTGAGAGGACTTTAAGTTACCAAGCTTCAAATTCATTTTATGCTGCAGCCTAATTGGGCAAACCTAGTTATAAAGGCAATGGAATACTGAGTCTAAGGCATACATCATAGCCTAATGAAAGAAGCCTTTTTTTCTTGTCTTTTTTATGGCCAGAAATTATTGTGCACATTTTAAATAGCTCTACCGGCCGGTGGTATTGTTTGTATTGTTGTGCATATTTCATTTAATTAATTTTTAATAAATTTATACATTTTTTGATTACTAATTAGTGTGGACCATTAGCGCCGTTTACTTGGTGTATATGTTTTTTGTATTCTGTGAGGGCTGAGTATCCCTCCTAAACGGAAGCTGGGACCGTCACTAGTGCCCTGCGCTTGGTTATATTTATCTTATTGCTTATTCTACTCAGCAGCCTTCGCCGCCATATTGCCCGATGTAAGTTTTGATTACTAGTATGTCTGCGTTTTTTAGCAATGTTTTGTGTACTTTTTATAAATAGGTTGCTGAGTATGGGGGTGTATATGGGGGTGTATATGGGTGTATGGGGGTGTATATGGGGGTGTATATGGGTGTATATGGGGGTGTATATGGGGGTGTATATGGGTGTATATGGGGGTGTATATGGGGGTGTATATGGGTGTATATGGGGGTGTATATGGGGGGTATATGGGTGTATAGGGGGTGTATAGGGGGGGTATATGGGTGTATAGGGGGTGTATAGGGGGGGTTTAAGTAGTTGCTCAGTTTTTGGGTGTAGGATATCAAATAGTTTGCATGATAAATGTCTGAAATATCACAGCAATGATAATTTTGAAGGTTATGAGCATGACTAATGTGAATTTTTCTTTCCCCCTTTTTTATGAAACCCAATCTTCGATTTCTATGCCATCAACATGAACATTTCAGCACGGGCAAGAGCCGCCAGAGAAGCCCGGGAGCAGGCACGCCGGGACCAGGCAGCCCAGGAGCAGCCGGAAGAGGAGGAGGAGGAAGAGGAGGAGGAGGAAGAGGAAGAGGAAGAGGAGGAGGAGGAAGAGGAGGAGGAGGAAGAGGAGGAGGAGGAGAAGAAAGAGGAGGAGGAAGAAGAGGAGGAGGAGGAAGAAGAGGAGGAGGAAGAAGAGGAGACACTGGGTGCAGCTGGGACCCACACAATTTCCCCATCCCCTTCCCCCTCCACAACCCCCACCCCCACCACCTCCCCAACCCCCACCCCCTCCCCAACCCCCCACCCCCTCCCCAACCCCCACCCCCTCCCCCTCCCCAACACTGGAGACACTGGGTGCAGCTGGGACCCACACAATTTCCCCATCCCCTTCCCCCTCCACAACCCCCACCCCCACCACCTCCCCAACCCCCACCCCCACCCCAACCCCCACCCCCTCCCCAACCCCCCCCTCCCCACCCCATTTCCAACCCCCCTACACCTCTCCACCACCCACCCCCAAACCTCTCCACTCCCCACTAACACCCACTACCTTGGTCCAAACTACAGGACCAACCCCCTTGCTCCTGACCCCCCCAACCACCGCACAGCCAACCAGCGGTGACCAGGATGGCTCAAGTAGCCGTAAGTAAATAATTTGTCTAATGTTTACCTACACATTTCTACACATCAACAATCCCAACAACCACATATGTGTATCCAACATCAACATTAGTTGCAACATATCACTGCAGGTCGACCATGAGGTGTGTCCTGTCCTTCTCCAGGAACAAGGGTCCCCATGGTGGTTTTTTTGAGTGTGGCCATGCCTCACCCCTTGAATAATTGACATAACAGTACATCCAATGAGATATCCGACATTAGTGGTGTGGTAGTTATGTGGCTCCAGGTGTTGGGTAACTCCAGTTCCCAGCATGATGTGCAACACAGGGCCGGATTATAATGGAGGCACAAGGGGTCAGTGCCCCTGGGCCCCCCTCTAGCTAGGGGCCCCCTGTGGTTGGCATGTGTTTTTTACAAATAAAATGTTTAAGTTATGTTTTTTTTTTTTTAGCTACATGTTTTGTGCATGGGTGGGGTAGTGCTGCAGCTTCACCTATCTGCCAATGTGACAATGATTTATGGTGCTGAGCATCGGGAGCCAAGGCACACTGATTGCACAAGTGTGCAGTGCATTTCTGGGAGTTGACTAAGTCCCATGACACTTTGCACCAGAGGACAGAGGCTGAGAAGTTTGTGCTGAGCTCTGATTGGTGGAGCTCATTACATGCTTCTCAGGTCCATGGAGAACAGCAGCAGCAGCTTAGTCATGGGAGGGATTTTAATCAGAGGCAGCACTAGGACTGTGAGGTCTCCTCCAGAGTAAGGGGCAGAGGGACAAACACAGGCTTTTCATGTGGTGTGTGTGTGTGTATATATATATATATATATATATATATATATATATATATATATATCCCCTGCAGTTAACCATTGACCAAGTTTATTCTGCCTTTACTCTGTGTTTTGACAGTATAATATTCGCCCATGCAGTGTGCGGCCAGTAATGACAAGTGCAAGGGGGCCCCCCGCTCTAAAGTACCCCGGGCCCCCCAAAGGCTTAATCTGCCACTGGTGCAACTTAAATGTAGAGATTGTTTTGTTCATAGTGTGTGAGGCCATGCGGATGCATGCTTTACTAACATAGCTGTAGGCCTATAATTTGTACAGCAATGTCCTAAATTTAAAATAGTAAGGAGTGCTTAAGCCACAACAATGTCATAACCCTTAAATAGCACAGCCTAATTGTGAGGTTAGAGGACAGTCCCCCAAAACCAAAGTACCAATTGGGATACAGCATACATTCATCGATGAAGGAGTAATTGAATTAATGTTATTTACTATGTACAGTATGTGTGTGTTAACATATTATTTTATAGTACTGTGTTTACAGCAGACCCATCTTCAATGTAGTTTAAAAATGTATGTGGCCTTCACACATAACTCTGAACTTTTTATTATGTACAAATACAACAAACTTTTGTGTATGTTATATATTATTTTTTTTTTTTTTTATCCCTTCACTACAGACACTGAACAGCAGCAGAGGGAGGCGGCACGGATCCAGAGGGAAATATTCCTGACCCTGCTCTATTTATTTATTCTTTTTTCCCAACTGGAGGACCTCATTTAATTTATTTTTAGCCCCCCCCCCCCCCCCTTATTATGTTTCTTCGGAATAAAAGTTTACGTTCAGGTACAAGTTGCCTGTGTTTTTAATAATAAATATGTTAGAGGGCTTGTAAGGGTAGGTACATACAGATGTGTAATGTAAGTTATATTTGTAATTTCAGGTGAGGGGTAATGTTTGATGTGTGAATGTGTGTGTTTTTGAGTAAAATAACACATAGTGAAAATGCATGAATTTTTAATGTTGTTCGATTAAAACATCACACATAACATCAGGGAAGGTATACATGTTACACATTGTGGACAAAGTAATTATGGACATAATTTAGTACATATACAGAAACACCAACATAACTTGATGTAAAAGTAACAGCAATATGGGGACACATAGATAGTGATTAAAATGCCACATTAGAACATAACAAATATACATGTAATGAGGGTTCAAATGTAGTTTTATTAGGTCTTTATTGAGGTAGACAATTGAGTTAATAGAAAACAATAATTGAATAACAAATAGATTAATTAATCAATTGTCAGATTTGTAGTTGAAAGGCAAGATTTGCAGGTCCATATATGTGAAGGGTATGGCAGCGTACACGGACGTACGCTCACTCTCACGAGCGGTGACAAGCTGTGTTTTCCATTGAAAACAATAGGGACCCGTCCGTGCAAACTGGCGTACGCACAGATCTCCGCAAGAAGTCGGTGGGAAGACGGACGAAAGACGTCCGTAAACGGCGCCGTACGCTCAGTTGTACGCCTGTTGTCGGAGAGCAAGGGCTGGCCCGTCCGCGTACGTTGCCGTACGCTCAGTTGTACGCCACTCTCCTTCTGCGGTATTTCTGCCCGTACGTAAGCGGCTGATTTGTGGGTGGGCTTACCCCTAACGGCCGCGTACGGCTAGCGTACGTTAATAGCGAACGTATGCACGTTTGGCCGCTCCGATCAGAATAACCTCCTATGCCACACTCTGCAATGCCCCTTACACAATATGCTACATATCATGCCCATTACACATTATGCCACACAGACCGTAATGCCCATTACACATTATGCCACACAGACCGTAATGACCCATTACACATTATGCCACACAGACCGTAATGCCCATTACACATTATGCCACAGAGACCGTAATGTCCATTACACATTATGCAACACAAACCATAATGCCCATTGCACATTATACCACACAAACCGTAATGCCCATTACACATTATGCCACACAGACCGTAATGCCCATTACACATTATGCCACACATTGCAATGCCCCTTACACAACATGCTGCATATCATAATGCCCATTACACATTATGCCACACTCTGCAATGCCCCTTACACAATATGCTACATATCATCATGCCCATTACACATTATGCCACACAAACCGTAATGCCCATTATACATTATGCCACACACACCGTAATGCCCATTACACATTATGCCACACAGACTGTAATGCCCATTACACATTATGCCACACAGACCGTAATGCTGATGATTCCAGCATTATTCTTTTCACTGTTGTGGAAGGCAGGAGCTGTGATAAACTGAGCCAGATTTGTATGAAATGATATGACCGGTGATTGGCTGGGACGTTAGGTGTAGAAAGCCTGAAGTTCTGTAGATAGGGGCAGCTGGATGACTTCCACAATTGCATCAGTGAGCCTAACTTGGTGTATATATATGTATATATATATGTATATATATATATTCCCACACCCACAGCACAGGCCACACCCCCACACCATTAGTCACACCCTTATATTAGTATAATGAGGTTACACCCTCTGTGGCAGCATACAATAGGCCCTTCATAAATGTCAGCTCCAGGCCGATGAGGACCTTAATCTGGCGCTGCTCTCAAGCACCTGGATACACCCTTTGGTAATTTTGTTTCTCTGTCCTCTGCAGAGGAGAACAGGACACTTTCGGACATTCTGTATGAGGCTCTGGCGGATCTGACACGTGATGACTACAAACGGTTTAAGTACAGGTTGTCTGATTTCACCTATGGAGACCATCGCCCCATCCCACGGGGACGCCTGGAAAAGGCAGATTATGATGACACACAAACCCTTCTCATAGACACTTATGGAGAGGAAGCAGCGCTGGATGTGACCATAGAGGTCCTCAGGCTGATCGGCCTTATGGGACCAGCCGCGGATCTCCAGCGCAATGTGACACAACATGGTGAGTACTATCGGGTTATATGTCCCATGTAGCTGATCAGAGACTGTTTATGTAGGAGCCAGATGACCTGTGTAATCACTGGTGGTGGTGACAATGGTGCAAGCTATCAGAGCCTGACCCTGTGTACAGCACTGTGTAATTCTGTCTGTGTACAGATCTTACGGCCTATAATGTACAGCTCACGCACAGCCACCTGCATATGTACCTTAGCACAGTACAGGTGATTCTGATGTACATGGTTATCAGTCATATCCCCACCTGTGACTGACTGAGGATAACTGGGCACATACATGTAATGTGACAGCTCTGTGGGTGTATACATGTAATTGTGTCCTAGTCAGAGTGGTCATATCCCAGAATCCGGCAGACTGTGTAGGGGTTCCCCTGTAGGGACAAATACACCCTAATAGTGACATTGGCTGCTGCTGATTCTGTTATGTAGATGTGGCCAGATCTGTTTACAGGTAGTGATACACACCGCTGTGCTGTATATAACTGGTCACCTGCTGCCCCGTCCCTGGTATCAGGCCCATGAGATCCTCAGGGAATCCTAATGTAGTATATCATTACTTACACTGGGATATATGTGACTTATATAATGACATTGGCTGCTGTAACCAGTGGCTGCTGCTGATTCTGTTATGTAGATGTGGCCAGATCTGTTTACAGGCAGTGATACACACCGCTGTGCTGTATATAACTGGTCACCTGCTGCCCCGTCCCTGGTATCAGGCCCATGAGATCCTCAGGGAATCCTAATGTAGTATATCATTACTTACACTGGGATATATGTGACTTATATAATGACATTGGCTGCTGTAACCAGTGGCTGCTGCTGATTCTGTTATATAGATGTGGCCAGATCTGTTTACAGGCAGTGATACACACCGCTGTGCTGTATATAACTGATCACCTGCTGCCCCGTCCCTGGTATCAGGCCCATGAGATCCTCAGGGAATCCTAATGTAGTATATCATTACTTACACTGGGATATATGTGACTTATATAATGACATTGGCTGCTGTAACCAGTGGCTGCTGCTGATTCTGTTATGTAGATGTGGCCAGATCTGTGTACAGGCAGTGATACACACCGCTGTGCTGTATATAACTGGTCACCTGCTGCCCCGTCCCTGGTATCAGGTCCATGAGATCCTCAGGGAATCCTAATGTAGTATATTATTACTTACACTGGGATATATGTGACTTATATAGTGACATTGGCTGCTGTAACCAGTGGCTGCTGCTGATTCTGTTATGTAGATGTGGCCAGATCTGTGTACAGGCAGTGATACACACTGCTGTGCTATATATAACTGGTCACCTGCTGCCCCGTCCCTGGTATCAGGCCCATGAGATCCTCAGGTAATCCTAATGTAGTATATCATTACTTACACTGGGGTATATGTGACTTATATAATGACATTGGCTGCTGTAACCAGTGGCTGCTGCTGATTCTGTTATGTAGATGTGGCCAGATCTGTTTACAGGCAGTGATACACACCACTGTGCTGTTTATAACTGATCACCTGCTGCCCCGTCCCTGGTATCAGGCCCATGAGATCCTCAGGGAATCCTAATGTAGTATATCATTACTTACACTGGGATATATGTGACTTATATAATGACATTGGCTGCTGTAACCAGTGGCTGCTGCTGATTCTGTTATATAGATGTGGCCAGATCTGTTTACAGGCAGTGATACACACCGCTGTGCTGTATATAACTGGTCACCTGCTGCCCCGTCCCTGGTATCAGGCCCATGAGATCCTCAGGGAATCCTAATGTAGTATATCATTACTTACACTGGGATATATGTGACTTATATAATGACATTGGCTGCTGTAACCAGTGGCTGCTGCTGATTCTGTTATGTAGATGTGGCCAGATCTGTTTACAGGCAGTGATACACACCACTGTGCTGTATATAACTGGTTACCTGCTGCCTCGGCCCTGGTATCAGTCTCATGAGATCCTCAGGGAATCCTAATGTAGTATATCATTACTTACACTGGGATATAGGTAACTTATATAATGACATTGGCTGCTGTAACCAGTGGCTGCTGCTGATTCTGTTATGTAGATGTGGCCAGATCTGTGTACAGGCAGTGATACACACCGCTGTGCTGTATATAACTGATCACCTGCTGCCCCGTCCCTGGTATCAGGCCCATGAGATCCTCAGGGAATCCTAATGTAGTATATCATTACTTACACTGGGATATATGTGACTTATATAATGACATTGGCTGCTGTAACCAGTGGCTGCTGCTGATTCTGTTATATAGATGTGGCCAGATCTGTGTACAGGGAGTGATACACACCGCTGTGCTGTATATAACTGGTCACCTGCTGCCCCGTCTCTGGTATCAGGCCCATGAGATCCTCAGGGAATCCTAATGTAGTATATCATTACTTACACTGGGATATATGTGACATATAATGACATTGGCTGCTGTAACCAGTGGCTGCTGCTGATTCTGTTATGTAGATGTGGCCAGATCTGTTTACAGGCAGTGATACACACCGCTGTGCTGTATATAACTGGTCACCTGCTGCCCCGTCCCTGGTATCAGGCCCATGAGATCCTCAGGGAATCCTAATGTAGTATACTATTACTTACACTGGGATATATGTGACTTATATAATGATTGTTTCCCCTCTGCTCTTATCCTTACAGGTAATTCTCAGATGATGTCGGCCAATGAGACACTAGAAGGTTGGTAGGTTTTTCTCTGTGAATTATATAAAATGCAGCCAGAATGTATCTATATATCTGACTAATAACCCCATTGATGAGTCTGTCCAAGGGGGCGTTATATTAATGGCAGGACCAGTCTGGTATTATATGTGCAGGACCAGCTCCTGGGTGCAGAATGGAGGCCATCCCCAAACAGATTGCTTTGAGGCTATTTCCTAACATTGGGTTATACATTGTGCCCTGCTATATTGGTAGGGGTAGCAATCTGTAATAAGATTTGGTATTAACAAATAACATAGATCTAGTTTCAAACACAAAAGTAATTGAACAATTAGGGAACAGTGATCACAATATGGTTTCACTGGAATTCAACTTCAGTAAATTACATCATAAATGATCGGCAAAAATACTAAACTTCAGAAAAGCGAACGTCGAATTATTCAGGGAAGCCCTAAAAAGAATTGTGTGGGAAAGGGTTTATGAGGGGAAAAATGCAGAGGAAATGTGGGATACTCTAAAAAATGTACTCAAATCATTAACTATTAAAATACATTCCTAAAGTAAATAAAGGTAAATTCAATAAAAAAAGCCACCATGGTTGAACAATAAAACAAGAGCATTTAAATTCTATAAAAAATAACTTAAATGAGGAGGCGTTCGCAAAATACAAAGAATCAAACAAAATTTGCAAAGGGGCAATCAAAGTAGCTAAAAGGGATTATGAAGAGCGCATATCCACTGAAAGCAAAACTAACCCCAAGAAGTTTTTCAAATACATAAATAGTTAACGTATAATTAAGGACAACATAGGCCCACTAACCGATATCACTGGAAAAAGTTTTCCGGAGGACAAGGGAAAAGCAGAACTGTTAAATGAGTTCTTCTCATCAGTGTTTACTAAGGGAGAGCAGACTGTGGAACGCACAAGTACCACAAATGGGATGAACAAGCCGGACCTCAATATTGATTTCTCTACCAAGGAAATAATATTGAGGCTCAGCAAAATCAAAACAAATAAATCACCTGGGCCAGATGGGATTCATCCTAGGGTACTAATTTTATTTATTTATTAACAGTTTCTTATATAGCGCACACATATTCCGCAGCGCTGTACAGAGCATAGTTATAATCAAAAACGCATAACAAATTACAGTACAAGACAGTTTAGGACAAGTACATGGTTAATACAGATAGTTGCACCAGGGGACAGGACACTGAAGCAATTATCAGGGTGGCAGAGGTTTATATATTCTAAGAAAGGCACATGGGGAGAGAGGGTCCTGCTCGTGAAAGCTTACATTCTAAAGGGGAGGGTTAGACAGACTGGGGTGACACAGAAGGAGAAGAAGTGAGCTTAAACAGGTTAGGATGGGAGATGGTCAGGTTTTATGCAGGAGGGTGGGAAGAGGTCCGCTTAGTCTTTAATATTTTAAGTCTAAAAAAGCGCTGTGTCATCCAAGAGTAGACATCAGAGAGACAGTTGGAGATATGAGTGAGGATAGAGGGAGAGGGATCAGGAAAAGATCGGTAGATTTTAGTATTATCGGCATAGAGGTGATAGTGGAAGTTAAGTGAGCAAATTGGCTCACCCAGAGAGGACATGTAGAGATAGAGAAGAAGAGGGCCTAGAATAAAATGTTGGGGGACATCTATTATCAATGGAAGAGCAGGAGAGGTGAAGTCATTAGAGGTACAGCTGGGCATTTTCAAAACAGACAGTGCATATGCAAGAAGAAAGAGTAATATTCAAAGTTTTAGCAGTTAAGAGTTGCACTTATGTTGATTGTAGTTTCCTTCAGTTTCTGTCCAGTTTAAGTCCAAGCTAAGTCTAGGCGACAGTGTGCTGTTGTATATTCCTACTTAGAATCTTCCTACTTTGAATTCTGACTAAATTTCTAAAGCCAGATTTCTATAGCCAGCCAAGGCTTAGTCAGCCTCCTATACTCTATACTAATGGAATTAAAGGAGGAATTAGCTTCCCCTCTACATTATATCTTTGATAATTCACTATCATAAGGAAAGGTACCAAAAGACTGGAGAATAGCAGAGGTAGTGCCATTATTCAAAAAAGGAAAAAAGGAGGATCCCGCTAATTACAGACCTGTTAGTTTAACATCAATAGTGGGTAAACTATATGAAGGATTTTTAAGAGATGGGATCCAGGAATATTTAGACCTTCATAGTTTACTCAGTAATAACTAGCATAGGTTTGTGAAATTTAGTTCATGCCAAACTAATCTACTTGGTTTCTATGAAGAGGTTAGCAAAAACCTTGATAATGGAAACGCTCTGGATGTGATTTTCCTAGATTTTGCTAAAGCCTTCGACTCCGTACCACACAAGAGATTGATAAATAAAATGGAGGACCTGGGATTAGGGGCAAATATCTGCAGATGGGTATGGAACTGGCTGTGTAATAGAGAACAAAGAGTGGTTGTGAACAGTGCTGTATCAAATATGATACCAGTACTAAGTGGAGTCCCACAGGGTTCGGTTCTAGGGCCCATTTTGTTTAACATTTTTATTTACGATTTTGGGATAGGGTTACTCAGCAATGTATCCATCTTTTCGGACGATACGAAACTGAGCAGAGTTATTAAATTATCAGAAGATGTCAACACGCTTCAAAATGACCTTGACAATCTAGATGAGTGGGCAAAAAAGTGGAAGATGAGGTTCTATGTGGACAAATGCAAGGTCATGCACCTTTGGAGACATAACCAGTGTGCTAGTTATAACCTAAGTGGGGAGACATTGGGTAATTCAGTACTCGAAAAGGATCTAGGAGTCCAAATAGACAACAAACTGGGGTGTAGTGCTCAATGTAATATAGCAACAAAAAAGGCCAATAAAATTCTAGCATGTATTAAAAGGGGCATGGAAACTAGGGATTCAAAAGTAATTATGCCTCTGTACAAATCATTGGTTAGACCTCACCTCGAATACTGAGTACAATTCTGGGCCCCATGCTATAAAAAGGACATCATAGAATTAGAAAAAATCCAAAGAAGAGCAACAAAGCTTATTAGGGGAATGGAGAATTTAAGCTACGGGGAGAGATTAAGCAAAGGGGGACATGCTCAACATGTACAAGTATATCAGGGGCCAATATAAGGAACTGTCACACACCCTCTTTTCTACTAGACAGGAATCTAGGACGCGAGGGCACGAGTATAGATTAGAAGAAAAAAGATTTTGTTCATCTAGAAGAAAAAACTTCTTTACAGTCAGAGCAGTCAAACTGTGGAACTCTCTTCCTGGAGAAGTGGTGTCGGCAGACACTATAAATACGGTTAAAATAAGTTTGGACAAACATTTATTGGTTAATCTGTCTTTAAAATATCAGAACATACTATACAACAAGGGATTAGCTTTTATTAACATAGGTTGAACTAGATGGATGCAAGTCTTTATTCAGCCTCACCTACTACGTAACTATGTACAGAGACAGTGGGCCTGATTCAGAACTGATCCCTGGGCTGCACCCAGCGATCAGGTAAATGCCGCCCCGCACAAGGGAATTCCTGCCCATGTACAAGAGGGGAGAACCATCTGCAGTCACTCGCCATGGAATGGTTCACCCTCTGGGCGCAGTGCTGAGTAGCCCACACTGGACAGCAAGAAATTACACACATGCAATAAACAGTACATTACTGTGACAGACACCTATCAGGCTCAGGGGCATATGCCCTGATAGGTGCAACACTTATAAAAACAAGGGACTATTTCCCAATACATCTGGTATCTAATAAAGTCACATTTTATTACTATAGAACACACAGTCCTGTGATGTCCCCGGTATACAGAAGTCTGGGGAATGCAGCCCAGAAGCGAATACAGTCAGTGATATTTTGCGATTCTCTTGCTGAAGCGCAGAAAGAGGCGGGAGAAAAACACATGGTGGAAAGGGGTGTGACCTGGTTCCGTCACAACGTAACACCACAAAGTGAAACTCATTATATAACATACAGTACCAGATAACTACCAGTCCCCATAACAGTCCCTACAGAGTCCCAAAACATCAGTGGTAGTGACTGCAGATGTGTTTTGTCTCCCCCAGGGGATTGTCCTGATGGCGCTGTGTACAGCTGCTTAGGGTTCTCTGACTGATAAGTACTGCTGATGTTCACTGAGTCCACACATGGGGCACAGCTGCTGCGTCCACTCCTGGGGCACAGCTGCTGCGTCCACTCCTGGGGCACAGCTGCTGCGTCCACTCCTGGGGCACAGCAGCTGCGTCCACTCCTGGGGCACAGCTGCTGCGTCCACTCCTGGGGCACAGCTGCTGCGTCCACTCCTGGGGCACAGCAGCTGCGTCCACTCCTGGGGCACAGCAGCTGCATCTACTCCTGGGGCACAGCGGCTGCATCTACTCCTGGGGCACAGCGGCTGCGTCCACTCCTGGGGCACAGCTGCTGCGTCCACTCCCACCACTCAAGGTGGCGCTGCCACCCAACATCAGCAACAGGGGCAAAGGGTATGTCTGTATAAGCGTTACGGTACTAGTGATGTAGTTGCCTCTTTCAATCAGTACTCTCTGATCACGGGCTATGGGTGGTATCGCGATTGTTCTGGTGCACCCTCCCGGGGTCCCGCTAGTGTGGGCGCATCCACGTTGCCACACTCAGCTACACCTCTGTACGGAACTGGGGATGTGCTATCAGCAACTCACTGTGCCTGTCTGCCAAGGGTTAATGACTCCAGTTATACTCTTGCCCTCCTGCACTGTGTCACAGAAGCCCATAAATCACAATGGCACACTCACAGTTAGCAGGCAGTGTCTGTCTCAGCTGGGCTCAATCACTGGCCTCCCTCCGGGCGCTGCAGCCTCCTGCTTATCACTCTACACATGCTGCGGGCTTCCTGCACTAGTTAATCAGGCCTCCTCTTCTCCTGTCGGCCATTGGAGGCTCTGGGTCAATCAAATTATGCTTCGTTATTATCAAATTACCCCTTCTTTCAAAGTGATCCGTTGATCCGCCTAAAAGATCTGGATCTTTTCACTGACTGATCTCCTGGATCCCAGCTCTCATTAGTGACTCGTTTTGACCATCTCTACAGCACGCGGTGGCTCCTTCCTCCTGCCTTCTGTCACCCGGGATCTGCTGCCCCTCCTCTTCCTGTCACTCCGTCCCAGCCAATCCCTGCTTGTCCCCACTAGGCAGGTCAATCAACAGGTCAGTGTGCCTTCAGCGTCGCCATGGGGCAAATTAACCCCTTGGTGTTCAATGCGCCCAGGGGCCAGACACTGGGGTGTTCCATCTACCCCTACTTTTTCAAGTGCCTGTCCTCACACAACAACTCTAGGAGGGTTAACAGGCGAACTAATAGTGTCAGCACAACATATCACAATATCATTTCCAAAATGTACCCAGGATGCAGGTCCAGCACCAGACTCTCAGTCATTCAGCCTGATGCCGTTTGTGGGTGGTGAGGGGCAGAAACGGCCTCTGATTGTAACAAACACATTCTTGCTGCCACTGATAATGAGTAGGGAAGAGGCCAGGGATCTGCGTGGTTCCACAGAGGTTTCCTGGCCTCAGCGATGGATGGCTTGCGAGTACCCCTGGTAGCCACAAGCCAAGTGTGAGTGATCTGATGTTGTGTTCTATGACTCAGGTTGGATCACTGCTGCACTACATGTAATAGCGGCCTTCTGCTGCACAATATGTAATAGATGCCTCCTGCTGCACAATATGTAATAGATGCCTCCTGCTGCACCAAATGTAATAGAGGCCTCCTGCTGCACCACATGCAATAGATGCCTCCTGCTGCACCACATGTAATAGATGCCCCCTGCTGCATAACATGTAATAGATGCCTCCTGCTGTGCCGCATGTAATAGATGCCTCCTGCTGCGCCAAATGTAAAAGAGGCCTCCTGCTGCACCACATGTAATAGATGCCTCCTGCTGCACCAAATGTAATAGCGGCCTTCTGCTGCACAATATGTAATAGATGCCTCCTGCTGCACCACATGTAATAGATGCCTCCTGCTGCCCTACATGTAATAGAGGCCTCCTGCTGCACAATATGTAATAGATGCCTCCTGCTGCACCACATGTAATAGAGGCCTCCTGCTGCACAATATGTAATAGATGCCTCCTGCTGCACCAAATGTAATAGAGGCCTCCTGCTGCACCACATGCAATAGATGCCTCCTGCTGCACCACATGTAATAGATGCCTCCTGCTGCACCAAATGTAAAAGAGGCCTCCTGCTGCACCACATGTAATAGATGCCTCCTGCTGCACCAAATGTAATAGAGGCCTCCTGCTGCACCACATGTAATAGATGCCCCCTGCTGCATAACATGTAATAGATGCCTCCTGCTGCGCCACATGTAATAGATGCCTCCTGCTGCGCCACATGTAATAGATGCCTCCCGCTGCGCCAAATGTAATAGAGGCCTCCCGCTGCACCACATGTAATAGATGCCTCCTGCTGCACCACATGTAATAGAGGCCTCCTGCTGCACTATATGTACTAGATGCCTCCTGCTGCGCTACATGTAATAGAGGCCTCCTGCTGCACCACATGTAATAGATGCCTCCTGCTGCACCACATGTAATAGATGCCTCCCGCTGCACCACATGTAATAGATGCCTCCCGCTGCACCACATGCAATAGATGCCCCCTGCTGCACTACATGTAATAGATGCCTCCTGCTGCACCACAAATAATAGAATCCTCCTGCAGCACTATATGTAATAGAGGCCTCCTGCTGCACTACATGTAATATATGCCTCCTGCTGCACTACATGCAATAGATGCCTCCTGCTGCACTACATTTAATAGATGCCTCCTGCTGCAATACATGTAATAGATGTCTCCTGCTGCACCACAAGTAATAGATGCCTCATGCTGCACTAGATATAATAGATGCCTCATGCTGCACTACGTGTAATAGATGCCTCCTGCTGCAATACATGTAATATATGCCTCCTGCTGCACCACATGTAATAGATGCCTCCTGCTGCACCACATGTAATAGATGCCTCCTGCTGCACCACATGTAATAGATGCCTCCTGCTGCAATACATGTAATAGATGCCTCCTGCTGCACCACATGTAATAGATGCCTCCTGCTGCACCACATGTAATAGATGCCTCCTGCTGCACCACATGTAATAGATGCCTCCTGCTGCACCACATGTAATGGAGGCCTCCTGCTGCACCACATGTAATGGAGGCCTCCTGCTGCACTATATGTAATAGATGCCTTCTGCTGCACCACATGTAATAGAGGCCTCCTGCTGCACCACATATAATAGAGGCCTCATGCAGCACTATATGTAATAGAGGCCTCCTGCTGCTCTATATGTAATAGATGTCTCCTGCTGCACTACATGTAATAGATGCCTCCTGCTGCAATACATGTAATAGATGCCTCCTGCTGCACCACATGTAATAGATGCCTCCTGCTGCACCACATGTAATAGATGCCTCCTGCTGCACCACATGTAATGGAGGCCTCCTGCTGCACCACATGTAATGGAGGCCTCCTGCTGCACTATATGTAATAGATGCCTTCTGCTGCACCACATGTAATAGAGGCCTCCTGCTGCACCACATATAATAGAGGCCTCCTGCAGCACTATATGCAATAGAGGCCTCCTGCTGCACTACATGTAATAGATGCCTCCTGCTGCACTACATGCAATAGATGCCTCCTGCTGCACTACATTTAATAGATGCCTCCTGCTGCAATACATGTAATAGATGTCTCCTGCTGCACCACAAGTAATAGATGCCTCATGCTGCACTAGATGTAATAGATGCCTCATGCTGCACTACGTGTAATAGATGCCTCCTGCTGCAATACATGTAATATATGCCTCCTGCTGCACCACATGTAATAGATGCCTCCTGCTGCACCACATGTAATAGATGCCTCCTGCTGCACCACATGTAATAGATGCCTCCTGCTGCAATACATGTAATAGATGCCTCCTGCTGCACCACATGTAATAGATGCCTCCTGCTGCACCACATGTAATAGATGCCTCCTGCTGCACCACATGTAATAGATGCCTCCTGCTGCACCACATGTAATGGAGGCCTCCTGCTGCACCACATGTAATGGAGGCCTCCTGCTGCACTATATGTAATAGATGCCTTCTGCTGCACCACATGTAATAGAGGCCTCCTGCTGCACCACATATAATAGAGGCCTCCTGCAGCACTATATGTAATAGAGGCCTCCTGCTGCTCTATATGTAATAGATGTCTCCTGCTGCACTACATGTAATAGATGCCTCCTGCTGCAATACATGTAATAGATGCCTCCTGCTGCACCACATGTAATAGATGCCTCCTGCTGCACCACATGTAATAGATGCCTCCTGCTGCACCACATGTAATGGAGGCCTCCTGCTGCACCACATGTAATGGAGGCCTCCTGCTGCACTATATGTAATAGATGCCTTCTGCTGCACCACATGTAATAGAGGCCTCCTGCTGCACCACATATAATAGAGGCCTCCTGCAGCACTATATGTAATAGAGGCCTCCTGCTGTTACATGTAATAGATGCCTCCTGCTGCACTACATGTAATAGATGCCTCCTGCTGCACCACATATAATAGAGGCCTCCTGCAGCACTATATGTAATCGAGGCCTCCTGCTGCACCATATGTAATAGATGCCTCCTGCTGCACTACATGTAATAGATGCCTCCTGCTGCACTACATATAATAGATGCCTCCTGCTGCACCACATGTAATAGATGCCTCATGCTGCACTAGATGTAATAGATGCCTCATGCTGCACTACGTGTAATAGAGGCCTCCTGCTGCACTATATGTACTAGATGCCTCCTGCTGCGCTACATGTAATAGAGGCCTCCTGCTGCACCACATGTAATAGATGCCTCCTGCTGCACCACATGTAATAGATGCCTCCCGCTGCACCACATGTAATAGATGCCCCCTGCTGCACTACATGTAATAGATGCCTCCTGCTGCACCCCAAAAAATAGAATCCTCCTGCAGCACTATATGTAATAGAGGCCTCCTGCTGCACTACATGTAATAGATGCCTCCTGCTGCACTACATGTAATAGATGCCTCCTGCTGCACTACATTTAATAGATGCCTCCTGCTGCAATACATGTAATAGATGCCTCCTGCTGCACCACAAGTAATAGATGCCTAATGCTGCACTAGATGTAATAGATGCCTCATGCTGCACTACGTGTAATAGATGCCTCCTGCTGCAATACATGTAATATATGCCTCCTGCTGCACCACATGTAATAGATGCCTCCTGCTGCACCACATGTAATAGATGCCTCCTGCTGCACCACATGTAATAGATGCCTCCTGCTGCACCACATGTAATAGATGCCTCCTGCTGCAATACATGTAATAGATGCCTCCTGCTGCACCACATGTAATAGATGCCTCCTGCTGCACCACATGTAATAGATGCCTCCTGCTGCACCACATGTAATGGAGGCCTCCTGCTGCACCACATGTAATGGAGGCCTCCTGCTGCACTATATGTAATAGATGCCTCCTGCTGCACTACATGTAATAGATGCCTCCTGCTGCACTACATGTAATAGATGCCTCCTGCTGCACCACATGTAATAGATGCCTCATGCGGCACTGGATGTAATAGATGCCTCATGCTGCACTACGTGTAATAGATGCCTCATGCTGCACTAGATGTAATAGATGTCTCATGCTGCACTACGTGTAATAGATGCCTCCTGCTGCACCACATGTAATAGAGGCCTCCTGCTGCACTACGTGTAATAGATGCCTCATGCTACACTACATGTAATAGATGCCTCCTGCTGCATCACCGTACAGAGCTTTAGTCTACCAAGGAAGCAGCAGCGATATCTACTCCATGCACACCTGAATGAGCCACATGTCTATAACATGGCCACACTGTTGTGTGTGTGTGTGTGTGTGTGTGTGTGTGTTAGCTAGGAGTAACAGCTACACAATATCAGTTTGTGGGACCAATCAGGGCCAGCACTACATGTAGCCAGCTGCCTAAGGACACCAGGACCTGAGGGGCACCACTGAGCAGTGCCAGATTAAGGTCTAAATGGGCCTGGAGCTAAAAATTATCAAGGGCCTATTATGCACAATAATAGGGGTTGTGGCCAGCACCTAATAATGTGGGGGGCGTGACAAGTATTTAGGTTGTCTGATTATGGGTGTGTCTCTATTTTTGTAAATAGTTTCAACTAATTATATATGCCTGGAAAAAGCAGGGGGCTGGCAGAAAAAATGCAGGGAGGAATATTGGCAGTTGCCCTCCAAAGGTGCACTCGCAGGATGCTGATGTCCTAAGATACTTGCGGGGTGAGGCGGCACTGCAGTCATAAAAAAAATACTGAAAGCCAAAACTTGGTAGACAACATTTCAGCGCCTTTTATGTGATCATTTAAGATTACCACACCATATACCCCTTATACAAATCATGCAACACAATAGTAACCCCCTTTATACTGTGCTTCTTACACATTACGCCACATGGAATGAGCAAAAATTCACACCGACTGAGCATAAATTCACACTATGGCACACGGATTGAGTCAAAACTCACATTATGCCACATGGATTGAGCCAAAATACACACTATAACAAACAGATTGAGCAATAATGCACAATATGCTTCATAAACAGGGGCATTGGGCGCCAAATTACACCATAATGCCCATTACATGTTAAGCCACATGCCATAATGTCCATTACGTATTATGCCAAACACCCAGTGGCGTAGCTACGGCTCCGCACCCCCGACGATGGCGGGGGGAGCCGGCGCCCCCAGGGCGCAGGGTCACTGAGCCGTAGCCAGCAGTTCTTTCAGCTGCAGCACCCAATACTTAAACTTCAGTTTTCTTCGTCTCTGGCTGTATGTGTGAGGACACTCATTGTCCCACCCCATGACCTGCCCATGGGGCGGACCGCGGGCGGTTCAATGAGTATCCTCACACAGCTAGCCAGAGAGCTCCTCTCCCTTTCTTCCTGCCTGGCAATCCCCCGGCTTCCACACAGCCCGCCCCACTGTCCTTATACTGTGCGTGGACGCTGGCTGCTCCCCGGTGGACGCTGTCACAGCCGCTGGCTCAGTGAAGTTGCAGCCTTCGTGCCTGTGCCAGAACTTCACTGCGTCGGCGGCTGTGACCCCCTCCCCCCCACCCCACAGTGCTCAATCTCCAGCGGCTGCCGCTTTATACAGCATATATATGAATGAGACAGGCAGGGACTAGCACGGCACTTTACCTCCTCTGCCCGCCCCACTGCCTCTCAGCTACCTGCCACCAGCCCCGTCCTGCTGTCTGCCCAATCAAGTTAGGTAAATAATGGCAGCAATTTACATAAAGTGTTTTTATAATGTTTTCTATCTATATTTGCCTACCATACAGTGGTGCAGGGAGGACAGGGGATAGATAGGAGAAGAGGGGACAAGGAGACAGAGGTGAAGGGGGGACAAGGGGGATGGAGTGGTGAGGGGGAGAGGGGGGCGCCAGAAATTTTATTTGGCTTGGGGGAGCAATATTTCTACTTACGCCACTGCAAACACCATAATGCCTATTAAAAATTATGCTACATATTGTAAGTGGTGCTTACCTATATGCTCATTGCCAGGGGTTCCATGCTCATTGCCAGGGGTTCCATGCTCATTGCCATGTGGGATTGCATGCTCATTGCCAAGGGTGAATATATGCTTGCGGTAACTGGGGGACAGCCACTGCCGGGCAGAAATGACAGCCAGGCAGAGAACAGGGGGCTGACCGGCTGTATTCAAAGCAATGCAGGTCCCGGCTATTTGAAATAATACCCCTTTCACACCAGGAAATGTAGGTATTTACCCAGGAATATGGTCCCAGGATCATGCAGGGACATTCCAGGGCTGGCCCCTTTTACACCAGCCTAGTCCCTGCATTTTATGGTATGAGGAGGAGAGAAAATTACCCCCACCCCCCTTTAAGCAACCAGCTATATTTTCGGAACTGACCCATTTACATGTGGGCTTTGAATGATTTACAAATGATTTTGGTCCCGTGAAACTGGGCCATTTAGTTCCAGAGAAATCTGTCCTCAAACAACATGAACAGCCATGAAATTACATTTCAGAAATGAAATAAATCGGTTTACCTGCAATATCTCTAGAACCAATGAACCCATATGGACCAGCCTGGTATCAGATTGAAGGCCTAGCGATTTGTGTTAGACTGAGATCCTTGAGCTTCTGTGATGCCGTTGGAACTGGGTGGGGGTTGGAATTAGCGGGTCCCATGTTATCCTATGGGGAAAACGTTCCAGCTTTGCCTGACGGTATTTCCGGTTCCCGGGGGACTAGTGATGTGGGGCCAGGCTCGTTGAAAAGCCCTGGCCCTCCGCTACAAAATGGGCCTATTTGTAGAGTGGGCTGATAACGCAGAGATTTGATTGATAAGATTAGATATGATTGATAACCCAAACTTGTATATATTTACTTTATTACCTTTAAATATAACGGCAACGCTGAAATGATTGCACACCCACACAACCTTGTTATAAAATGTATGACAATGCTTTACTTAAAGAATAGCTTCATTACAGGTATTTGCAAATGCAGACTAACACAAGAAACATAAAATTGATTATCTAATACTTAACAGTAATTCTAAATCAAATCAAAATGGACCCCTTTCAAGGACAGTGATCAGCCATGATTAAACCTCCTTCATAATTACCTCCAGCCCCCCGTGCTTGCTTGTTCTTCCTCAACTGCCTCCCTCCTCCTTCTCTAACTCTGATATTTAAACCTTAATCACATTAATTAATTAATTACTCATAAGCATTGAGTCTTATTGGAAAGCTCTGCTTTCAATCATGATGTCATAATTAACCCAACACCCAACTTCAGTGGCCTTGGGGGTCTACGCATGTGTGGCCCTGTCCCCATATAATTGATGCTTGTGGAGTCTAGGTGTCTGTCCTTGCTCCATTATACTGTCAACATCACATTCTTAAGCTTCTAAAACCAAAAACAATTCTCTATAAGAAATCACTTTTACAGCACTGTTCTGAATGATCAGCCATTTTATAATGTTATTATGCAAGTCATGATTCAACAAAATGGCTGCTGCTTCTAACAAACACCTGCTGCTTAGCGCAAAGGGTAGGCCTCATACGCCGTGGCTAGTACCTTGTGCAACAAGCTAACGCCACCTGCAGCAATAAATAACAATATTTGAGAAAACAGAGTATAACAAAAGTATAGAATTATTGATGCGTTATTTCTGTTTTAACAGGGCCTGGAGCTGTAGCTCCATCAGTCCCATTGTTAATCTGGCCCTGCCACTGAGTCTGCCTACGTCCAACATAATTGTGCCTACAGATACATCTTGTTATATGTCATTGGCTGTTGGTCTTATCACCCAGTTGCTACTTTTCATACCCCATTGTGACCCTCAGGTCAACCACTCTCCACACCCACTGTCCCCAATTCTGCTGTGCTCCATCCAAGGAAGAAAAAAGGATGACTCTCTTTGTCGGGGCACTGACAAAGAGAGTCATCCTTTTTTCTTCCTTGTGTGAGTACAGTAATTCATGACTCGCGGGAGCACCACCAACCAGAGACATTGTTGGGACGTGGCAGGTTCATTTACATTTAGTATGTTGGTAAATAATATGTATTATGCTAATAGATAGTCTGTGCTAGTCCCCCGTTCCCCCTTTTCTGTGCTCCATCAAAGGCAAGCTCCCCCCCACTAACCCCAAGCTCCCCAATCCTGGAGACCAGGTGTCACCGCTGCTTTTTGTGGCTTACCCCCTGTGCTGGATGTTCTTCTTACTGCTGATCCATGTGTGCAGGGGTCTCAGTCTCAGCGTCACCTGGGCTCCTCACACCCAATGACCAACTGCTAGGGCTGACTCGCACCCTCTGCTGGGTGCTGCTCTCCCTGCTTCCAGTCTCTGTGTCTGTCAGCATCACCAGGGTCATGTCCGTGCTCACCATACAAGCTGTAGAAAGTCTGGGTGGAGGAGCTGCACTGTGTGCACTGAGGACCGGCACATAGTGACCACTGCTCCCGGCATGTCTGACCTGACCGGTGTACAGACATCAGCAGGAGTATTGCTCAGACAGGCAGTGGCGGGGCTGCACTGTGTGCACTGAGGACTGGCACATAGTGACCACTGCTCCCGGCATGTCTGCCCTGACCGGTGCAGAGACATCAGCAGGAGTAATGCTCAGACAGGCAGTGGAGGGGCTGCACTGTGTGCACTGAGGACCGGCACATAGTGACCACTGCCCCGGCATGTCTGCCCTGACCGGTGTACAGACATCAGCAGGAGTAATGCTCAGACAGGCAGTGGCGGGGCTGCACTGTGTGTACTGAGGACCGGCACATAGTGACCACTGCTCCCGGCATGTCTGCCCTGACCGGTGTACAGACATCAGCAGGAGTAATGCTCAGACAGGCAGTGGTGGGGTGCACTGAGGACCGGCACATAGTGACCATTGCTCCCGGCATGTCTGCCCTGACCGGTGTACAGACATCAGCAGGAGTAATGCTCAGACAGGCAGTGGCGGGGCTGCACTGTGTGTACTGAGGACCGGCACATAGTGACCACTGCTCCCGGCATGTCTGCCCTGACCGGTGTACAGACATCAGCAGGAGTAAAGCTCAGACAGGCAGTGGTGGGGTGCACTGAGGACCGGCACATAGTGACCATTGCTCCCGGCATGTCTGCCCTGACCGGTGTACAGACATCAGCTGGAGTAATGCTCAGACAGGCAGTGGTGGGGCTGCACTGTGTGCACTGAGGACCGGCACATAGTGACCACTGCTCCCGGCATGTCTGTCCTGACCGGTGTACAGACATCAGCAGGAGTAATGCTCAGACAGGCAGTGGTGGGGCTGCACTGTGTGCACTGAGGACCGGCACATAGTGACCACCACTGCCCCCGGCATGTCTGCCCTGACCGGTGTACAGACATCAGCAGGAGTAATGCTCAGACAGGCAGTGGTGGGGCTGCACTGTGTGCACTGAGGACTGGCACATAGTGACCACTGCTCCCGGCATGTCTGCCATGACCGGTGTACAGACATCAGCAGGAGTAATGCTCAGACAGGCAGTGGTGGGGCTGCACTGTGTGCACTGAGGACCGGCACATAGTGACCACTGCCCCCGGCATGTCTGCCCTGACCGGTGCAGAGACATCAGCAGGAGTAATGCTCAGACAGGCAGTGGCGGGGCTGCACTGTGTGCACTGAGGACCGGCACATAGTGACCACTGCTCCCGGCATGTCTGCCCTGACCGGTGCAGAGACATCAGCAGGAGTAATGCTCAGACAGGCAGTGGCGGGGCTGCACTGTGTGCACTGAGGACTGGCACATAGTGACCACTGCTCCCGGCATGTCTGCCCTGACCGGTGTACAGACATCAGCAGGAGTAATGCTCAGACAGGGAGTGGCGGGGCTGCACTGTGTGCACTGAGGACCGACACATAGTGACCTCTGCTCCTGGCATGTCTGCCCTGACCAGTGTACAGACATCAGCAGGAGTAATGCTCAGACAGGCAGTGGTGTTTCCGGTACTGAGATAGTCTGGTCTGCTAACAGGAAGGCATCCGACTGCTGATAGTCATTATTATTACTACTCCTTATATAGTGGCAGCATGTCCCACAGTACAGTGCAGAGCAGATGTAGTCCCTGATACACAGAGCTTACAGTCTAACAGCCCCTTCTTCTTCCATCAAACACATCATTATATCAATACAACAAATGTGAGTGTGGTGGTCAAATGGTTCAGTTCTCAGAAGCTGCCGAGTGGTTCTAGTTTTTGTGGTTCCCTCAAAAACCCTTCACCATCACAATAAAACCAAATATTTAAAACATGACCTCTCTGGCGCTCCTTCCTGGGGTGGTACAGGTATCGGATCCGTTGGGAACTGGTGATCAATCAGTTCCAGCGAGAGTATAACACACTTTCAACAGTAGTGTTAGCACGGAGTTCTTTCCGGCATAAGCTGCTCACAGGGTCCTCCGTCCCACGTCCGTCACCAGCATAAATACCACAGGTCTGCCAACAAACTTCACTAACGCGTTTCGTCCTGTATATAGGACTTTTTCAAGGTGTGCAGACATTAGGCAATAGTTCAGTTTAAATACCCTACCTCTGTATGCCAGCTGGACCCTAATCAGCGTTTTCCTACAAGTCCCATGATCCTTTGCTGGCATACAGACTTCCGGTCCCACACGTTAGTGTGAGCCGGGTTACAATGGAGACACTGGCGTCCTGACGCAGCAGGACGCCAGGTCCCGATACGTCATATCCGGTGGCTGATTCAACTCCGCTCCATATGAATTTCTATGGTAATTTCTTAATACCATTTAATCATTGGAGCTTTGTTCCGATACGTCACTTCCGGTGAGGTCTTTCCTGCGTGTTATGCAGGTTTCCATGGTTATTCTGGACGCCATGCCTTTGTTTCTGAGCGCTGGGACTTTAACGTTCTCAGTTACCATAGCGACCTCTGGTATTTTGTTCCTTTATCATCAATATTGCCAGTCATTTTGAGATGTGATTCGTATCCCCATAAAAGAGAAAAATATCACATTAAGAGACGGCAGATCATAAACATAAAAATATACATAAAAGTTACATCAATCACCAACTACAAATACATGGATATATTAAAACCTATAATACTATAAGGTTCTCAATAAAGTGCATAACAAGTTCTCAATAAAGTGCATAACAGTCTAAGGTGCATTAATTCCCAGTGCATTATCCATTACAAAAACCATTTTATTTCAAAGTCCGAGTTTAACCCTCCCGGAATAAGGGTACCACACTCATAGATGAGTTGCATCTCGGCCTTTGCCAGCTGTTTTGCCAGCCCTTTGTCTCTCCAGTTCTCTTTAATTTGTCTGAGACCACAAAAGTTAACAATTCCTCTTGGGTCACTCTGGTGATGTATTCTGAAGTGTTCCGACAATGCATGGGTGGTCATCCCCTTCCTGATGTTCCTGAGGTGCTCACCCAAGCGTACCTTTAATGGCCTGGAGATGCGTCCAATGTACCATAGATTACAGCTGCAATTGATGGCATAGATAACGCTACTACTGTTACACGTAACAAAATCTCTAATTTTGAAGTCTTTCCTATTAATGGTGACATCATTTATTTTTGATGTTGTTCCTGGTATTGCTCTACACCCTAGGCACATCCCGCATCGAAAGAACCCTTTTGATTTGATCGTGGTCATGGGCCTTGCTGGCGGAGCAGCACTTTTGACCAGGCTGGATCTAATGGTGGGTGCCCTTTTGTATATGCACTTGGGGTGTTTGGGGGGAAGTTCCCCTATTACGGGGTCCTTTTGTAAAATCCCCCAATGCTTTTTGAGCGATTTTTCAAGTATTTTATACTGACTGTTATAAGTGGTTACAAACGACCATTCAAAATTATTGGTGCTTTCTCCGCCTTTGCTTTTACTTTTTAATAGATCTTCCCTATTGATTTCTGCCACTCGATCTTTGACCAGATCGATATTTTCACCCTTGTAACCAGATGATGTGAATTTATCCTTCATGGAGGATGCTTGATTTCTATAGACATCCACCTTGGTACAGTTACGTCTTAACCGTCGGAACTGGCCTTCCGGTATGGATTTAAGCCAATCCGGATGATGGCAGCTGGAGGCTTGTAGGTATGCACTTGAATCGGTCGGTTTATTAAAATTCATGGTGTGCACTTCATTATTTTCAATGTATATAGATATATCCAAAAAGTTTATTTTATTAAAATCCTTCTCGAATGTAAACTCTATATTAAAACCATTGGTATTTAAATAATTAAAAAATGAATCTAATAAAACTTCACCCCCCCTCCAGATAAACAACACGTCATCTATGTATCTTTTCCAGAGCACCAGGTTCGCCCCATGGGGACAGTGGTTCCAGATATATTCCTCCTCCCACTGCCCCATAAAGATGTTCGCATAACTCGGGGCGAACCTGGTGCCCATAGCCGTGCCGACATTCTGGAGATAAAAATTACCATTAAAAAGAAAATAATTATTCTCTAAGATTAAACGAACCCCTTTTAGTAAAAATTCCTGTAGAGGGATTTCTATCTCACTGTTTATTAGAGCCTTTTTTAATGCGTCTAAACCTAACTGGTGATCTATTATGGTATAGAGGGACTTAACATCGGCCGTAACCAATATCAGTCCCTCCTCCCGAAGCGGAGTTGAATCAGCCACCGGATATGACGTATCGGGACCTGGCGTCCTGCTGCGACAGGACGCCAGTGTCTCCATTGTAACCCGGCTCACACTAACGTGTGGGACCGGAAGTCTGTATGCCAGCAAAGGATCATGGGACTTGTAGGAAAACGCTGATTAGGGTCCAGCTGGCATACAGAGGTAGGGTATTTAAACTGAACTATTGCCTAATGTCTGCACACCTTGAAAAAGTCCTATATACAGGACGAAACGCGTTGGTGAAGTTTGTTGGCAGACCTGTGGTATCTATGCTGGTGACGGAGGACCCTGTGAGCAGCTTATGCTGGAAAGAACTCAGTGCTAACACTACTGTTGAAAGTGTGTTATACTCTCGCTGGAACTGATTGATCACCAGTTCCCAACGGATCCGATAACTGTACCACCCCAGGAAGGAGCGCCAGAGAGGTCATGTTTTAAATACATCATTATATCACCCCTTATTAAGAAACCTTCTATGTACTTAGACTTTCTATCAAACTATTATTACACCATTTCTATTGCCTCCTCATTTCCTCCAAACTCCTTGGAAGTATTGTCTAATCCCTCCATCCCCCCCCCCATACCACCACTGTACCTGGCATCTCTGTTCCTGACCCTATAGAGTGAGATGTTACCTAGGGCACCTACAGACCTTGCACCGGCACAGTACCAGTCACTGTGTCTTCACTTCTGTTTACTGTACATCTGAAATCAATTGTAAATGAAGATCATAATAAACAATTAATGTTAGTTTTTGTTCCTCTGAGTCATTCTAGTAACACATGTATCTATTTATCTTTGAATTATTGGGAATATATTCTTTCTTGGTTTAACCCCTTGAGAGGGGAGTTTTGCTGGGACAGGGAAAACCTACTGGGGTAGGTTTGTCCTGCCCCAGTAAAACTCACCACAGAGCTGTGGGCCACCCTCCCTGTCACTCCCCCTCATCTCTGCTACATGATCGCACGCCAGAGCTTCTGGGCCCTTCCACCACCCCAGCCTTCGTTCATAACATGTGGCAGGCTCGGGGATGTTCGGGGCAGCTCGGCAGGACTTGGGCACCCGAACTTCCGAGTCCCCTCGAGCCACGCCGAACATCATTGAGCCTGCCGCCAGCCACCTGCTTACTACTATAACTAATGGTGGCTGGGACACGGGGGCTCCGGCTGGTGTATGATCACCGGAGAGGTGAGGGGCAGTGATGGGATGGGTGGGGAGAGGAGAGCGGTCACTGAGGGGGTGCCCGGACAGGTGATGCGCCAGTGGTGCACACCTTCTTCTTAGTGGTATACCCGGAAACTTTCCGGGACAGCCCGCTGCGGCAGCGCAGCTAAGCCCAGAAAATTTCCGGGCATACCACTCAAGTGGTTAAAGAACAACCAGTGTTCTCATAGACTGCAGTTGGCAGATAAAGCCTCACTGACTCTGAAGAGCTGTCATTTCTGTTGTGCATGTCAAAGTACTTACTGTATTATTCATATATACTTTATCATCCTGTACAGAATACAGATTACAGTACATGGAGCAGATGACCGAGAAATACCGTGTTATTAAACATCATGATAAAAGATTAGGGCAAGGTCTAAATATGAAGAAGGAATACACCAGTCTTCTACTGATCAAGAATCATCGGGATGAGGATGAGAGACAACATGAGATAACAGCTTCAGGCCGGAGGCATCTACAGGTTATGGCAGACAGATCATCAGATACGTATTCCCCAACCACTATACCGGCTCTGTTTGACCCGTATGATGATGGAATTATTCCCAAGACCGTGGTGTTACAGGGACCTGCCGGGATAGGAAAGACTATGACCTCCCAGAAGATCATGCTGGATTGGGCCTCCGGGAATCTGTATAAGGACCAGTTCCAGTTTGTGTTCTACATAAGCTGTAGAGAAGTCAACACCATCACTGGTAACATAAGCCTGGCTGGGTATTTATCCAACTATTGTGATCTGACCTGTCCTCCTGATCTGTTGGAATCAGTCTTCCTTACTTCAAAAGAAATACTTTTTATTGTGGATGGTTTGGATGAATTCAAATGGTCACCAATGAATCGCACTGAGGTTTGTAAAGATCCATTTCAGGAGGTCTCAAAAGAAATCCTTCTAAAGAGTTTGTGTAAGAAGACCCTGCTCAGTGGCAGCTCAGTCATCCTCACCACACGACCACTGTCACTGGTGGAGCTGGTGGACTCTGTTGGATGTCCTCGATATGTGGAGATTCTGGGATTTACAGGGAAGGACCGTGAGGAATATTTCTATCATTTCTTTAAAACCAGAGAACAAGCAGATCTGGCTCTCAGTGCAATAAAGGACAATGACTATGTGTACACCATGTGTGTTATCCCTATAATATGCTGGATTGTATGTACTGTAATGAGACCGCTAATAAAACAGGGATCATCTGTGATTAAATGCAAGACAGCCACATCCATTTACCTGCTGTACCTGAAGAGTTTAATAAAGCATCATGGAAGGGACTCTGCCCAGCCTATAAGCACATGTATACAGAAGCTGTGTGCTTTGGCCAATGAAGGAGTTTGGGACCAGAGAATTCTATTTGATGAATCAGATCTTGATAGACATGAGCTCTCTATGTCAGAGCTGGAGTCTGTGTTTCTGAGTGAGAACATCTTCTATAGGGACGATGAGACCCGCACCTGCTACAGCTTCATCCATCTGAGTGTGCAGGAGTTCTTTGCTGCTCTATACTATGTCCTGGGTGAACCACCTTTATCTAATCTCCAGAATATGAATATAAACCATTTCCTGACAGCATCAGAACATCGCCCACATCTAAAACTAACTGTAAGATTCTTATTTGGTCTTTGTAATGAAACACAGATTGAGGAGACTCAGAGAGTCATTGGCTGTAACATGTCCTTTACAGAAAAACCTTTCTTGGAGAAATGGCTGAAGAGAAAGTCACCAGTCTGCTATAATGAGATACTGTGCTGCCTGTATGAGATACAGGATGAGGACTTTGTGAGGAGAATGATGTCGCACTTTCCTATAATATACATTACAGGCCCTGGTTATACAGAAGGGAATGAGAACATGGATTACCGGGCTGTGGCCTACTGCTTGGAGAGAAGTACAATACAGCATAATGTCACTTTTACTGACTATACAATAGGACAGAAGGCTCGGAGTGCTCTATCTAATGCACTGTATAAGTGTTCACACCTTCGGTACGTATTTCACACATTACTAAGAATTTGTGAGAGTGTGTGTGTGTATGTGCATGTCTGTGTGTGTGTGTGTGCATGTCTGTGTGTGTGTCTGTGTGTGTGTGTGCATGTCTATGTGTGCGTTTGCGCGTGTGTGTGTGTGTGCATGTCTATGTGTGCGTGTGCGTGTGTGTGTGTGTGTGTGCGTGTGTGTGTGTGTGTGTGCATGGTCTGTAGATTTTCAGGTAGCAAATGAAAGGTTTGATCCTAATTTAAGTTGTGTTCTGTTACATAACTCTGTACACCGAGAGGGGATGCGGTCATTTGGTCGAATGCATTATGGTAGAATGTCATTACATCGAATCCATTAGGTCGAATTGCTAAAAGGTCGACATGATTCTAGGTCGACATGGGAAAAGGTCGAAATGATTCTAGGTCGAAAGGTCATTAGTTCGACAGGTCATTAGGTCGACAGGGTCATTAGTTCGACATTGTCTAGGTCGACCTTCACAAAGTCGACATGGGGTTTTTCACTGTTTTTTGAGCCGACATGTGCCGACAGGCGGTATTTCATGCCCTACCATCCACTAGGGCGTGGTGGGAGAATAAAATAGTGTGCCGAGCGTAGCGAGGCACCGTGCCCGACGCATCGCGAGCGCAGCGAGCGATGCGAGGGGATGCAGTGCACTTTAAACTGTGTCCATGTCGACTGTGTTGACATTCAGGTAAAAAAACAGTGAAAAACCCCATGTCGACTTTGTGAATGTCGACCTAGACAATGTCGAACTAATGACCTGTCGACCTAATGACCTGTCGAACTAATGACCTTTCGACCTAGAATCATTTCGACCTTTTCTCATGTCGACCTAGAATCATGTCGACCTTTTTGCAATTCGACCTAATGGATTCGATGTAATGACATTCTACCATAATGCATTCGACCAAATGATCCGAACCCACTGAGAGGACATGGTAAGGACTAACGTGCTGGAGACAGTGGTGGCTCCAGAGGGGGGGATGGGATCATTCGTCAGACTGCATTTAGGTCTACACCATTAGGTCGACTTGCATTTAGGTCGACCTGACTGAAGATCGACATGGGTCAGGTCGACAGGGTCATTAGGTCAACATTGTCATTAGGTCGACAGTGAAAAAGTTTCAAAAAAACATAGCACCGCGTCCCCTCGCATGGCTCGCTACGCTCGGCACACTACTTTATTCTCCCACCTCGCCCTAGTGGATGGTAGGGCATGAAATACCGCCTGTCGGCACATGTCGGCTCATAAAACAGTCAAATGACCCCATGTCGACCTTTAGCCATTCGACCTTCCCCCTGTCGACCTAAGTCATGTCCACATAAATGCAAGTCGACCTAAAACCCTACCTAGTGGTGTAGACCTAATGCTTGTAGACCTAAATGCTGTAGACAATATGACCGTATCCCCCAGAGGGGGGGGGGGGGCAGCAGCCATAGCCCAGCAGCCATAGCCCAGCAGCCATAGCCCAGCGCACAGCAGCAATGTGACCATCAGACAGGTGTTAAAGGGGCAGCAGCCATAGCCCAGCGCACAGCAGCAATGTGACCCAGCACACAGCAGCAATGTGACCATCAGGCAGGTGTTACAGGGACAGCAGCCATATCCCAGCGCACAGCAGCAATGTGATCATCAGACAGGTGTTACAGGGGCAGCAGCCATAGCCCAGCACACAGCAGCAATGTGACCATCAGGCAGGTGTTACAGGGACAGCAGCCATATCCCAGCGCACAGCAGCAATGTGATCATCAGACAGGTGTTCCAGGGTCAGCAGCCATAGCCCAGCACACAGCAGCAATGTGACCATCAGACAGGTGTTACAGGGGCAGCAGCCATAGCCCAGCGCACAGCAGCAATGTGACCAACAGACAGGTGTTACAGGGGCAGCAGCCATAGCCCAGCACACAGCAGCAATGTGACCATCAGGCAGGTGTTACAGGGACAGCAGCCATATCCCAGCGCACAGCAGCAATGTGATCATCAGATAGGTGTTACAGGGACAGCAGCCATATCCCAGCGCACAGCAGCAATGTGATCATCAGACAGGTGTTACAGGGGCAGCAGCCATAGCCCAGCACACAGCAGCAATGTGACCATCAGGCAGGTGTTACAGGGACAGCAGCCATATCCCAGCGCACAGCAGCAATGTGATCATCAGACAGGTGTTACAGGGGCAGCAGCCATAGCCCAGCACACAGCAGCAATGTGACCATCAGGCAGGTGTTACAGGGACAGCAGCCATATCCCAGCGCACAGCAGCAATGTGATCATCAGACAGGTGTTACAGGGGCAGCAGCCATAGCCCAGCACACAGCAGCAATGTGACCATCAGGCAGGTGTTACAGGGACAGCAGCCATATCCCAGCGCACAGCAGCAATGTGATCATCAGACAGGTGTTACAGGGGTAGCAGCCATAGTCCAGCGCACAGCAGCAATGTGACCATCAGACAGGTGTTACAGGGGCAGCAGCCATAGCCCAGCACACAGCAGCAATGTGACCATCAGACAGGTGTTACAGGGGCTGCAGCCATAGCCCAGCGCACAGCAGCAATGTGACTATCAGACAGGTGTTACAGGGGCAGCAGCCATAGCCCAGCACACAGCAGCAATGTGACCATCAGACAGGTGTTACAGGGGTAGCAGCCATAGTCCAGCGCACAGCAGCAATGTGACCATCAGACAGGTGTTACAGGGGCAGCAGCCATAGCCCAGCGCACAGCAGCAATGTGACCATCAGACAGGTGTTACAGGGGCAGCAGCCATAGCCCAGCGCACAGCAGCAATGTGACCATCAGGCAGGTGTTACAGGGGCAGCAGCCATAGCCCAGCGCACAGCAGCAATGTGACTATCAGACAGGTGTTACAGGGGCAGCAGCCATAGTCCAGCGCACAGCAGCAATGTGACCATCAGACAGGTGTTACATGAGCAGCAGCCATAGCCCAGCACACAGCAGCAATGTGACCATCAGACAGGTGTTACTGGGGCAGCAGCCATAGCCCAGCACACAGCAGCAATGTGACCATCAGACAGGTGTTACAGGGCAGCAGCCATAGCCCAGCGCAAAGCAGCAATGTGACCATCAGACAGGTGTTACAGGGGCAGCAGCCATAGCCTAGCGCACAGCAGCAATGTGACCATCAGACAGGTGATACAGGGGCAGCAGCCATAGCCCAGCGCACAGCAGCAATGTGACCATCAGACAGGGGTTACAGGGGCAGCAGCCATAGCCCAGCGCACAGCAGCAATGTGACCATCAGACAGGTGTTACAGGGGCAGCAGCCATAGCACAGCAGCAATGTGACCATCAGACAGGTGTTACAGGGGCAGCAGCCATAGCCTAGCACACAGCAGCAATGTGACCATCAGACAGGTGTTACAGGGGCAGCAGCCATAGCCCAGCACACAGCAGCAATGTGACCATCAGACAGGTGTTACAGGGGCAGCAGCCATAGTCCAGCGCACAGCAGCAATGTGACCATCAGACAGGTGTTACATGAGCAGCAGCCATAGCCCAGCACACAGCAGCAATGTGACCATCAGACAGGGGTTACAGGGGCAGCAGCCATTGCCCAGCACACAGCAGCAATGTGACCATCAGACAGGTGTAACAGGGGCAGCAGCCATAGCCCAGCGCACAGCAGCAATGTGACCATCAGACAGGGGTTACAGGGGCAGCAGCCATAGCCCAGCGCACAGCAGCATTGTGACCATCAGACAGGTGTTAAAGGGGCAGCAGCCATAGCCCAGCGCACAGAAGCAATGTGGCCATCAGATAGTTGTTACAGGGTCAGCAGCCACAGCCCAGCGCACAGCAGCAATGTGACCATCAGACAGGTGTTACAGGGGAAGCAGCCATAGCCCAGCGCACAGCAGCAATGTGACCATCAGACAGGTGTTACAGGGGAAGCAGCCATAGCCCAGCGCACAGCAGCAATGTGACCATCAGACAGGTGTTACAGGGTCAGCAGCCATAGCCCAGCGCACAGCAGCAATGTGACCATCAGACAGGTGTTACAGGGGCAGCAGCCATAGCCCAGCACACAGAAGCAATGTGGCCATCAGACAGGTGTTACAGGGTCAGCAGCCATAGCCCAGCGCACAGCAGCAATGTGACCATCAGACAGGTGTTACAGGGTCAGCAGCCATAGCCCAGCGCACAGCAGCAATGTGACCATCAGACAGGTATTACAGGGGCAGCAGCCATAGCCCAGCACACAGCAGCAATGTGACCATCAGACAGGTGTTACAGGGGCAGCAGCCATAGCCCAGCACACAGCAGCAATGTGACCATCAGACAGGTGTTACAGGGGCAACAGCCATAGCCCAGCACACAGCAGCAATGTGACCATCAGACAGGTGTTACAGGGGCAGCAGCCATAGCCCAGCACACAGCAGCAATGTGACCATCAGACAGGTGTTACAGGGGCAACAGCCATAGCCCAGCACACAGCAGCAATGTGACCATCAGACAGGTGTTACCGGGGCGGCAGCCATAGCCCAGCGCACAGCAGCAATGTGACCATCAGACAGGTGTTACAGGGGCAGCAGCCATAGCCCAGCGCACAGCAGCAATGTGACCATCAGACAGGTGTTACAGGGTCAGCAGCCATAGCCCAGCGGACAGCAGCAATGTGACCATCAGACAGGTGTTACAGGGTCAGCAGCCATAGCCCAGCGCACAGCAGCAATGTGACCATCAGACAGGTGTTACAGAGTCAGCAGCCATAGCCCAGCACACAGCAGCAATGTGACCATCAGACAGGTGTTACAGGGGCAGCAGCCATAGCCCAGCGCACAGCAGCAATGTGACCATCAGACAGGTGTTACAGGGATAGCAGCCATAGCCCAGCGCACAGCAGCCATGTGACCATCAGACAGGTGTTACAGGGGCAGCAGCCATAGCCCAGCGCACAGCAGCAATGTGACCATCAGACAGGTGTTACAGGGGCAGCAGCCATAGCCCAGCGCACAGCAGCAATGTGACCATCAGACAGGTGTTACAGGGTCAGCAGCCATAGCCCAGCGCACAGCAGCAATGTGACCATCAGACAGGTGTTACAGGGGCAGCAGCCATAGCCCAGCACACAGCAGCAATGTGACCATCAGACATGTGTTACCGGGGCGGCAGCCATAGCCCAGCACACAGCAGCCATGTGACCATGAGACAGGTGTTACAGGGGCAGCAGCCATAGCCCAGCGCACAGCAGCAATATGACCATCAGACAGGTGTTACAGGGGCGGCAGCCATAGCCCAGCACACAGAAGCAATGTGGCCATCAGACAGGTGTTACAGGGTCAGCAGCCACAACCCAGCGCACAGCAGCAATGCGACCATCAGACAGGTGTTACAGGGGCAGCAGCCACAGCCCAGCACACAGCAGCAATGTGACCATCAGACAGGTGTTACAGGGTCAGCAGCCACAGCCCAGCGCACAGCAGCAATGTGACCATCAGACAGGTGTTACAGGGTCAGCAGCCATAGCCCAGCGCACAGCAGCAATGTGACCATCGGACAGGTGTTACAGGGTCAGCAGCCATAGCCCAGCGCACAGCAGCAATGTGACCATCAGACAGGTGTTACAGGGTCAGCAGCCATAGCCCAGCGCACAGCAGCAATGTGACCATCAGACAGGTATTACAGGGGCAGCAGCCATAGCCCAGCGCACAGCAGCAATGTGACCATCAGACAGGTGTTACAGGGGCAGCAGCCATAGCCCAGCACACAGCAGCAATGTGACCATCAGACAGGTGTTACAGGGGAAGCAGCCATAGCCCAGCACACAGCAGCAATGTGACCATCAGACAGGTGTTACAGGGGCAACAGCCATAGCCCAGCACACAGCAGCAATGTGACCATCAGACAGGTGTTACAGGGGCAGCAGCCATAGCCCAGCACACAGCAGCAATGTGACCATCAGACAGGTGTTACAGGGGCAACAGCCATAGCCCAGCACACAGCAGCAATGTGACCATCAGACAGGTGTTACAGGGGCAGCAGCCATAGCCCAGCACACAGCAGCAATGTGACCATCAGACAGGTGTTACAGGGGCAGCAGCCATAGCCCAGCACACAGCAGCAATGTGACCATCAGGCAGGTGTTACAGGGTCAGCAGCCATAGCCCAGCGCACAGCAGCAATGTGACCATCAGGCAGGTGTTACAGGGTCAGCAGCCATAGCCCAGCACACAGCAGCAATGTGACCATCAGGCAGGTGTTACAGGGTCAGCAGCCAAAGACCAGCGCACAGCAGCAATGTGACCATCAGGCAGGTGTTACAGGGGCTGCAGCCATAGCCCAGCGCACAGCAGCAATGTGACCATCAGGCAGGTTTTACAGGGTCAGCAGCCAAAGACCAGCGCACAGCAGCAATGTGACCATCAGACAGGTGTAACAGGTGCAGCAGCCATAGCCCAGCACACAGCAGCAATGTGACCATCAGACAGGTGTTACATGGACAGCAGCCATAGCCCAGCACACAGCAGCAATGTGACCATCAGGCAGGTGTTTCAGGGGCAGCAGCCATAGCCCAGCACACAGCAGCAATGTGATCATCAGACAGGTGTTACAGGGTCAGCAGCCATAGACCAGCGCACAGCAGCAATGTGACCATCAGACAGGTGTTACAGGGACAGCAGCCATAGCCCAGCACACAGCAGCAATGTGACCATCAGGCAGGTGTTACAGGGTCAGCAGCCATAGCCCAGCACACAGCAGCAATGTGACCATCAGGCAGGTGTTACAGGGGCAGCAGCCATAGCCCAGCACACAGCAGCAATGTGACCATCAGGCAGGTGTTACAGGGGCTGCAGCCATAGCCCAGCGCACAGCAGCAATGTGACCATCAGGCAGGTGTTACAGGGGCAGCAGCCATAGCCCAGCACACAGCAGCAATGTGATCATCAGACAGGTGTTACAGGGTCAGCAGCCATAGCCCAGCACACAGCAGCAATGTGACCATCAGACAGGTGTTACAGGGACAGCAGCCATAGCCCAGCACACAGCAGTAATGTGACCATCAGACAGGTGTTACTGGGGCAGCAGACATAGCCCAGCACACAGCAGCAATGTGATCATCAGACAGGTGTTACAGGGTCAGCAGCCAAAGACCAGCGCACAGCAGCAATGTGACCATCAGACAGGTGTAACAGGTGCAGCAGCCATAGCCCAGCACACAGCAGCAATGTGACCATCAGAAAGGTGTTACATGGACAGCAGCCATAGCCCAGCACACAGCAGCAATGTGACCATCAGGCAGGTGTTTCAGGGGCAGCAGCCATAGACCAGCACACAGCAGCAATGTGATCATCAGACAGGTGTTACAGGGTCAGCAGCCATAGACCAGCGCACAGCAGCAATGTGACCATCAGACAGGTGTTACAGGGACAGCAGCCATAGCCCAGCACACAGCAGCAATGTGACCATCAGACAGGTGTTACAGGGTCAGCAGCCATAGCCCAGCACACAGCAGCAATGTGACCATCAGACAGGTGTTACAGGGACAGCAGCCATAGCCCAGCACACACCAGCAATGTGACCATCAGACAGGTGTTACAGAGGCAGCAGCCATAGCCCAGCACACAGCAGCAATGTGAGGCCCTGGAAGCAGCATGGGCCCCATAGTAGCTGCACCGGTGGTAGTTACACAGTGTGATATGTTATCTGGGTATATGCCTTATGCTCTCAGTACTTACAGTAAGTGCTGTGTCTGTGTTCTGTGCAGGGGGAGCTGTGGGCCCTGGAAGCAGCATGGGCCCCATAGTAGCTGCACCGGTGGTAGTTACACAGTGTGATATGTTATCTGGGTATATGCCTTATGCTCTCAGTACTTACAGTAAGTGCTGTGTCTGTGTTCTGTGCAGGGGGAGCTGTGGGCCCTGGAAGCAGCGCCGGCCCCATAGTAGCTGCAACGGTGGTAGTTACACAGTGTGATATGTTATCTGGGTATATGCCTTATGCTTCCATTACTTACAGTAAGCGCTGTGTCTGTGTTCTGTGCAGGGGGTGCTGCGGGCCCTGGAAGCAGCATGGGCCCCATAGAAGCTGCACCGGTGGTAGTTACAGTGTGATATGTTATCAGGGTATATGCCTTATGCTCCCAGTACTTACAGTAAGTGCTGTGTCTGTGTTCTGTGCAGGGGGAGCTGTGGGCCCTGGATGCAGCATGGGCCCCATAGTGGCTGCACCGGTGGTAGTTACACAGTGTGATATGTTATCTGGGTATATGCCTTATGCTCTCATTACTTACAGTAAGCGCTGTGTCTGTGTTCTGTGCAGGGGGAGCTGCGGGCCCTGGAAGCAGCATGGGCCCCATAGAAGCTGCACCGGTGGTAGTTACACAGTGTGATATTTTATCTGGGTATATGCCTTATGCTCTCATTACTTACAGTAAGCGCTGTGTCTGTGTTCTGTGCAGGGGGAGCTGTGGGCCCTGGAAGCAGCATGGGCCCCATAGTAGCTGCACCGGTGGTAGTTACACAGAGTGATATGTTAGCTGGATATATGCCTTATGCTCTCATTACTTACAGTAAGCGCTGTGTCTGTGTTCTGTGCAGGAGGAGCTGTGGCCCCTGGAAGCAGCATGGGTCCCATAGTAGCTGCACCGGTGGTAGTTACACAGTGTGATATGTTATCTGGTTATATGCCTTATGCTCTCAGTACTTACAGGAAGCGCTGTGTCTGTGTTCTGTGCAGGGTGAGCTGCGGGCCCTGGAAGCAGCATGGGCCCCATAGTAGCTGCACCGGTGGTAGTTACACAGTGTGATATGTTATCTGGGTATATGCCTTATGCTCTCATTACTTACAGTAAGTGCTGTGTCTGTGTTCTGTGCAGGGGGAGCTGCGGGCCCTGGAAGCAGCAGGGGCCCCATAGTTGCTGCACCGGTGGTAGTTACACAGTCTGATATGTTAGCTGGGTATATGCCTTATGCTCTCTTTACTTACAGTAAGCGCTGTGTCTGTGTTCTGTGCAGTGGGAGCTGTGGGCCCTGGAAGCAGCATGGGCCCCATAGTAGCTGCACCGGTGGTAGTTACACAGTGTGATATGTTATCTGGGTATATGCCTTATGCTCTCAGTACTTACAGTAAGTGCTGTGTCTGTGTTCTGTGCAGGGGGAGCTGTGGGCCCTGGAAGCAGCATGGGCCCCATAGTAGCTGCACTGGTGGTAGTTACACAGTGTGATATGTTATCTGGGTATATGCCTTATGCTCTCACTACTTACAGTAAGCGCTGTGTCTGTGTTCTGTGCAGGGGGAGCTGCGGGACCTGGAAGCAGCATGGGCCCCATAGTAGCTGCACCGGTGGTAGTTACACAGTGTGATATGTTATCTGGGTATATGCCTTATGCTCTCAGTACTTACAGTAAGCGCTGTGTCTGTGTTCTGTGCAGGGGGAGCTGCGTGCCCTGGAAGCAGCATGGGCCCCATTGTAGCTGCACCGGTGGTAGTTACACAGTGTGATATGTTATCTGGGTATATGCCTTATGCTATCATTACTTACAGTAAGCGCTGTCTGTGTTCTGTGCAGGGGGAGCTGTGGGCCCTGGAAGCAGCATGGGCCCCATAGTAGCTGCACCGGTGGTAGTTACACAGTGTGATATGTTATCTGGGTATATGCCTTATGCTCTCAGTACTTACAGTAAGCACTGTGTCTGTGTTCTGTGCAGGGGGAGCTGTGGACCCTGGAAGCAGCATGGGCCCCATAGTAGCTGCACCAGTGGTAGTTACACAGTGTGATATGTTATCTGGGTATATGCCTTATGCTCTCAGTACTTACAGTAAGGGCTGTGTCTGTGTTCTGTGCAGGGGGAGCTGCGGGCCCTGGAAGCAGCATGGGCCCCATAGTAGCTGCACCGGTGGTAGTTACACAGTGTGATATGTTATCTGGGTATATGCCTTATGCTCTCAGTACTTACAGTAAGTGCTGTGTCTGTGTTCTGTGCAGGGGGAGCTGTGGGCCCTGGAAGCAGCATGGGCCCCATAGTAGCTGCACTGGTGGTAGTTACACAGTGTGATATGTTATCTGGGTATATGCCTTATGCTCTCACTACTTACAGTAAGCGCTGTGTCTGTGTTCTGTGCAGGGGGAGCTGCGGGACCTGGAAGCAGCATGGGCCCCATAGTAGCTGCACCGGTGGTAGTTACACAGTGTGATATGTTATCTGGGTATATGCCTTATGCTCTCAGTACTTACAGTAAGCGCTGTGTCTGTGTTCTGTGCAGGGGGAGCTGCGTGCCCTGGAAGCAGCATGGGCCCCATTGTAGCTGCACCGGTGGTAGTTACACAGTGTGATATGTTATCTGGGTATATGCCTTATGCTGTCAGTACTTACAGTAAGCGCTGTGTCTGTGTTCTGTGCACGAGGAGCTGTGGGCCCTGGAAGCAGCATGGGCCCCATAGTAGCTGCACCGGTGGTAGTTACACAGTGTGATATGTTATCTGGGTATATGCCTTATACTCTCGTTACTTACAGTAAGCGCTGTGTCTGTGTTCTGTGCAGGGGGAGCTGTGGGCCCAGGAAGCAGCATGGGCCCCATAGTAGCTGCACCGGTGGTAGTTACACAGTGTGATATGTTATCTGGGTATATGCCTTATGCTCTCAGTACTTACAGTAAGTGCTGTGTCTGTGTTCTGTGCAGGGGGAGCTGTGGGCCCTGGAAGCAGCATGGGCCCCATAGAAGCTGCACCGGTGGTAGTTACACAGTGTGATATGTTAGCTGGGTATATGCCTTATGCAGGGCCGGCCTTAGGCATAGGCAAACTAGGCAATTGCCTAGGGCATTTGGAATGCCTAGGGGCATCAGCAGCTTCTGCTGATTAAAATGATATGCAGCATGCCTATATTATGTGTGTGAGTGAGGCTGTATCTGCATATGAAACAGTGTATTCATGGAAATCACTGTAACATAGCATTCCGTATGCAGGTACAGCCACAGTCGCACACAGAATATAGGCATACTGCATATCATTTTAATCATCAGAAGCTTCTTGTGTGTGCTGGTCATAACAATGCAAATAAGACGAATTTTCAGCAAAAAAGGCACCCAACGTTAGCAGAACTGGCTAGGAGCTGCATGGCCTATTGAGACAAGATGTACAAGGAAACATCTGTATCCAAGCAGAGGCAGAGGTCACAGTGTTAGCGGCTGTGCGAGTGCTGTCTGCGGGTGGGTTGGTTGTGCAATAGTGTTCGGCATTTGTGTAAGGGGCATTATGTGTGTCATGTATAAATGCATTAATAATGTGCGACATATGTGTAACAGGCATTATGTGTGTCGTGTATAAGGGCATTAATAATGTGCAACATATGTGTAAGGGGCATTATGTGTGTCATGTATAAATGCATTAATAATGTGCGACATATGTGTAACAGGCATTATGTGTGTCATGTGTATAAGGGCATTAATAATGTGCAACATATATGTAAGGGGCATTATGTGTGTCATTATGTGTATGAAGGGCATTAATAAAGGTTGGCATAATGTGTAAGGGGCATTATGGTTATAAGGACATTAATAATGTGTGTCATGTGTAAGGGGCATTACTGTGTGGTATTATCAGGGGTGCCGAGAGAAAGGGGTAGGGGGTACAAATTAACCAGGCCAAAGTCTGATGGGAGGGCCCAGTGGGGGCCCCGGGCCCCCTCCCCTTAAGTGACAGCAACTGCAGCTCTTCTCCTCTGCCCAGCACACACTGCTTTGTGCTGGGTTGCAGTGTGGCCATGGAGGTGGTTAAAATACAATATTTTCTCAGTATTTTTTTCTAAGGGTATAATGTGAATAATGTAAGAAGTAATGTACATAAGCTAAAGTGGTACTACTGTGTGATGTAACGTGAATAAGGGACACCATCGCATGATATAATGTGAATAAAGTGGCATTACTGTGTGGCATAATTTGAATTGGGGGTAAAATTGTGTGGCCATGCCCCTTCCCAGCGGTGCTAGGGGGCACCAGCCAAAATCTTGCCTAGGGCGTCATTTAGGCTAGGGCCGGCTCTGGCCTTATGCTGTCATTACTTACAGTAAGCGCTGTGTCTGTGTTCTGTGCAGGGGGAGCTGCGGGCCCTGGAAGCAGCATGGGCCCCATAGTAGCTGCACCGGTGGTAGTTACACAGTGTGATATGTTATCTGGTTATATGCCTTATGCTCTCATTACTTACAGTAAGTGCTGTGTCTGTGTTCTGTGCAGGGGGAGCTGTGGGCCCAGGAAGCAGCATGGGCCCCATAGTAGCTGCACCGGTGGTAGTTACACAGTGTGATATGGTATCTGGGTATATGCCTTATGCTCTCATTACTTACAGTAAGTGCTGTGTCTGTGTTCTGTGCAGGGGGAGCTGTGGGCCCTGGAAGCAGCATGGGCCCCATAGAAGCTGCACCGGTGGTAGTTACACAGTGTGATATGTTAGCTGGGTATATGCCTTATGCTCTCATTACTTACAGTAGGCGCTGTGTCTGTGTTCTGTGCAGGGGGAGCTGTGGGCCCTGGAAGCAGCATGGGCCCCATAGTAGCTGCACCGGTGGTAGTTACACAGTGTGATATGTTATCTGGGTATATGCCTTATGCTCTCAGTACTAACAGTAAGCGCTGTGTCTGTGTTCTGTGCAGGGGGAGCTGTGGGCCCTGGAAGCAGCATGGGCCCCATAGTAGCTGCACCGGTGGTAGTTACACAGTGTGATATGTTAGCTGGGTATATGTCTTATGCTCTCATTACTTACAGTAAGCGCTGTGTCTGTGTTCTGTGCAGGGGGAGCTGTGGGCCCTGGAAGCAGCATGGGCCCCATAGTAGCTGCACCGGTGGTAGTTACACAGTGTGATATGTTATCTGGTTATATGCCTTATGCTCTTAGTACTTACAGTAAGTGCTGTGTCTGTGTTCTGTGCAGGGGGAGCTGCGGGCCCTGGAAGCAGCAGGGGCCCCATAGTATCTGCACCGGTGGTAGTTACACAGTGTGATATGTTATCTGGGTATATGCCTTATGCTCTCATTACTTACAGTAAGTGCTGTGTCTGTGCTCTGTGCAGGGGGAGCTGCGGGCCCTGGAAGCAGCATGGGCCCCATAGTATCTGCACCGGTGGTAGTTACACAGTGTGATATGTTATCTGGGTATATGCCTTATGCTCTCATTACTTACAGTAAGCGCTGTGTCTGTGCTCTGTGCAGGAGGAGCTGTGGGCCCTGGAAGCAGCATGGGCCCCATAGTAGCTGTACCGGTGGTAGTTACACAGTGTGATATGTTATCTGGGTATATGCCTTATGCTCTCAGTACTTACAGTAAGTGCTGTGTCTGTGTTCTGTGCAGGAGGAGCTGTGGGCCCAGGAAGCAGCATGGGCCCCATAGTAGCTGCATCGGTGGTAGTTACACAGTGTGATATGTTATCTGGGTATATGCCTTATGCTCTCATTACTTACAGTAAGCGCTGTGTCTGTGTTCTGTGCAGGGGGAGCTGTGGGCCCTGGAAGCAGCATGGGCCCCATAGTAGCTGCACCGGTGGTAGTTACACAGTGTGATATGTTAGCTGGGTATATGCCTTATGCTCTCATTACTTACAGTAAGCGCTGTGTATGTGTTCTGTGCAGGGGAGCTGTGGGCCCTGGAAGCAGCATGGGCCCCATAGTAGCTGCACCGGTGGTAGTTACACAGTGTGATATGTTAGCTGGGTATATGCCTTATGTTCTCATTACTTACAGTAAGCGCTGTGTCTTTGTTCTGTGCAGGGGGAGCTGTGGGCCCTGGAAGCAGTATGGGCCCCATAGTAGCTGCACCGGTGGTAGTTACACAGTGTGATATGTTATCTGGGTATATGCCTTATGCTCTCATTACTTACAGTAAGCGCTGTGTCTGTGTTCTGTGCAGGGGGAGCTGTGGGCCCTGGAAGCAGCATGGGCCCCATAGTCGCTGCCCCGGTGGTAGTTACACAGTGTGATATGGTAGCTGGGTATATGCCTTATGCTCTCAGTACTTACAGTAAGTGCTGTGTATGTGTTCTGTGCAGGAGGAGCTGCGGGCCCTAGATGCAGCATGGGCCCCATAGTAGCTGCACCGGTGGTAGTTACACAGTGTGATATGTTATCTGGGTATATGCCTTATGCTCTCATTACTTACAGTAAGTGCTGTGTCTGTGTTCTGTGCAGGGGGAGCTGTGGGCCCTGGAAGCAGCATGGGCCCCATAGTAGCTGCACCGGTGGTAGTTACACAGTGTGATATGTTATCTGGGTATATGCCTTATGCTCTCAGTACTTACAGTAAGCGCTGTGTCTGTGTTCTGTGCAGGGGGAGCTGTGGGCCCGGGAAGCAGCATGGGCCCCATAGTAGCTGCACCGGTGGTAGTTACACAGTGTGATATGTTATCTGGGTATATGCCTTATGCTCTCATTACTTACAGTAAGTGCTGTGTCTGTGTTCTGTGCAGGGGGAGCTGTGGGCCCTGGAAGCAGCATGGGCCCCATAGTAGCTGCACCGGTGGTAGTTACACAGTGTGATATGTTAGCTAGGTATATGCCTTATGCTCTCATTACTTACAGTAAGTGCTGTGTCTGTGTTCTGTGCAGGGGGAGCTGTGGGCCCGGGAAGCAGCATGGGCCCCATAGGAGCTGCACCGGTGGTAGTTACACAGTGTGATATGTTATCTGGGTATATGCCTTATACTCTCGTTACTTACAGTAAGCGCTGTGTCTGTGTTCTGTGCAGGGGGAGCTGTGGGCCCAGGAAGCAGCATGGGCCCCATAGTAGCTGCACCGGTGGTAGTTACACAGTGTGATATGTTATCTGGGTATATGCCTTATGCTCTCAGTACTTACAGTAAGCGCTGTGTCTGTGTTCTGTGCAGGGGGAGCTGTGGGCGCTGGAAGCAGCATGGGCCCCATAGTAGCTGCACCGGTGGTAGTTACACAGTGTGATATGTTATCTGGGTATATGCCTTATGCTCTCATTACTTACAGTAATCGCTGTGTCTGTGTTCTGTGCAGGGGGAGCTGTGGGCCCAGGAAGCAGCATGGGCCCCATAGTAGCTGCACCGGTGGTAGTTACACAGTGTGATATGTTATCTGGGTATATGCCTTATGCTGTCATTACTTACAGTAAGCGCTGTGTCTGTGTTCTGTGCAGGGGAAGCAGCGGGCCCTGGAAGCAGCATGGGCCCCATAGTAGCTGAACCGGTGGTAGTTACACAGTGTGATATGTTATCTGGGTATATGCCTTATGCTCTCATTACTTACAGTAAGCGCTGTGTCTGTGTTCTGTGCAGGGGGAGCTGTGGGCCCTGGAAGCAGCATGGGCCCCATAGTAGCTGCACCTGTGGTAGTTATACAGTGTGATATGTTATCTGGGTATATGCCTTATGCTCTCAGTACTTACAGTAAGCGCTGTGTCTGTGTTCTGTGCAGGGGAGCTGCGGGCCCTGGAAGCAGCATAGGCCCCATAGTAGCTGCAACGGTGGTAGTTACACAGTGTGATATGTTATCTGGGTATATGCCTTATGCTCTCAGTACTTACAGTAAGCGCTGTGTCTGTGTTCTGTGCAGGAGGACCTGTGGGCCCTGGAAGCAGCATGGGCCCCATAGTAGCGGCACCGGTGGTGGTTACACAGTGTGATATGTTATCTGGGTATATGCCTTATGTTCTCATTACTTACAGTAAGAGCTGTGTCTGTGTTCTGTGCAGGAGGAGCTGTGGGCCCTGGAAGCAGCATGGGCCCCATAGTAGCTGCACCGGTGGTAGTTACACAGTGTGATATGTTAGCTGGGTATATGCCTTATGCTCTCAGTACTTATAGTAAGCGCTGTGTCTGTGTTCTGTGCAGGGGGAGCTGCGGGCCCTGGAAGCAGCATGGGCCCCATAGTAGCTGCACCGGTGGTAGTTACACAGTGTTATATGTTATCTGGGTATATGCCTTATGCTCTCATTACTTACAGTAATCGCTGTGTCTGTGTTCTGTGCAGGAGGAGCTGTGGGCCCTGGAAGCAGCATGGGCCCCATAGTAGCTGCACCGGTGGTAGTTACACAGTGTGATATGTTATCTGGGTATATGCCTTATGCTCTCATTACTTACAGTAAGTGCTGTGTCTGTGTTCTGTGCAGGGGGAGCTGTGTGCCCTGGAAGCAGCATGGCCCCATAGTAGCTGCACTGGTGGTAGTTACACAGTGTGATATGTAAACCGCTGAGCGCCTGATGCCCCTCACCAGTCAACAAACCTTGAACCCAAAGCACCATCTCCTCCCCTTCTTTCCCCTTTTGTAACCTTCCCCTTGTACCTGAAATAACCAGTCGGAGTATAGTATTTTTGGCGAATTAAATGGTCACAATTTATTAACTTGATTTCAGATTTACTGTTACTTAATTTGGGTGGCAAAGATAGCACTGCGGTCCACCAGCCCTTATCAACTGAATCATGTAACCGCCTGGGGGGCCGGGATCCCCTTCTCGCAACTGACGACCTGTACCCGTGGGTGATCCCATTTTGCTCCCCGACGCCAGGCCTGGCGCCCACCTTGGCTGGCCCGCAGTACTTCCGCCCCCGACGCCAGGCCTAGCGCCATACCATGGCTGGTCTGCAGTACTTCCGTCTGTTGCTTTGCCTTTTTGAAGTTGCTTAATGTTGTTCCTTCTTCCTCTTGGGGTGGGTGGGTGGGATCCTTGCTGGGGTTGCTTCTGAGTGTAATGACCCCCATCCTCCACCTTCCTTAAGTATGGCCTATGCCCTGGGGAGGGGCCATTTACCTTTTGTTCTTCGCCTTATCTTCCCTCTTGCTTTAAGCTGGCACCTACCCTACCTGCCTTCCCCCCTGCAGCAATTATGTCTCTTTTTTGTGGAGCACAGGCTGAGCGTTTATACTCATTCGTTGCTATTTGCAGCTCATTCTCTTTAAACCGCTGAGCGCCTGATGCCCCTCACCAGTCAACAAACCTTGAACCCAAAGCACCATCTCCTCCCCTTCTTTCCCCTTTTGTAACCTTCCCCTTGTACCTGAAATAAACAGTCGGAGTATAGTATTTTTGGCGAATTAAATGGTCACAATTTATTAACTTGATTTCAGATTTACTGTTACTTAATTTGGGTGGCAAAGATAGCACTGCGGTCCACCAGTCCTTATCAACTGAATCATGTAACCGCCTGGGGGCCGGGATCCCCTTCTCGCAACTGACGACCTGTACCCGTGGGTGATCCCGTTTTGCCCCCTGACGCCAGGCCTGGCGCCCACCTTGGCTGGCCCGCAGTACTTCCGCCAACGCTAGGTCCTAGGACCGTAGCCCGCCACCCTACCGTGACCCTACCTCGCCCTGGACTCTAGTCTGATGGGTTTTTCTGTCCCCTAATGCCTGCTGGTGTCCTAGTCCCCAGCTTACTATCTGCCCAGATGGCTGTGACCGAGCTATGTTCTTGTCCATACTGCGCTCTGACCTTTGTTGCCTGTTGTTGTGGTAACATGGGTTGTGGGTGGGAGTGGCCTGTAGCAAGGGTTGCTAATGAATCTCTCACCATCTTGTTCACCTCGTCTTCACAATCTGCCATAAGTGATGAGAACAGGTTAAACCTTGTAGCTGAGCCTGCGGTGCTGCCTCCCTAAAGGATTCGCATTTTCCCCTGGAGAGGGCATCGGCTATTTTGTTGTCTACACCTGGCACGGAAGTTAATGTTGTGTTGTAGACACCCCAATACCAGGTGCCTGATCAGGTTAATCGCTGGCGGGGAGGAGGCCATTCCTTGTTGACCGCCTGCACCACCCCAAGTTGTCACACCAGAAAGTTATCTCCTTGTTGGCTAACTTGCTGCCCCACAATTCAACTGCTACTATTATTGGGAACAGCTCCAGAAGCAGCAAGTTCTTAGTCAGCCCCTCCTCTGCCCAGCTCTGGGGCCACAGCGCCGCGCACCATTCTCCCTCTAGGTAATCTCCAAAGCCCCATGACTCTGCTGCGTCCGTGTATGGGTGTAACTTCTTGTTTGGCACGGGTGGTGCCAGCCGGATCCTTACTCCATTGACTTTCTAGAAAAAGGTTTCCCACATGAGCATGTCTTCTCTAATCTCTGCTGTTAACTAAGTGATGCCCCTTTTTGTCCCCGCTGTGGCCCTTTCCAGTTTGCGACAGAAGATTCTGCCCATAGGGATCATCCTGCACGCAAAGTTTAGTGACCCCAGCAATGATTGGAGCTGTTTTAGTGTCAATTTCTTTGCCCTTGCGTGCTCGCTAATCTGCCCCAGGAGGTTGGACACCTTGTCTTCTGGTAACCTAAACGTCTTGTCTGAGGTGTCTATTTCAATGCCTAGGTAGGAGAGCCTTGTTGTTGGTCCTTCTGTTTTTTCGGTTGCTATTGGTACCCCCAATGTGTGGAATAGCGCCTGGGTGGATTTGAGCAGCTGCTCGCGTCTATCGGTATTAGCCTGGCCAACCATTAGAAAGTCGTCCAAGTAGTGTGCCATTGTCTTACTGCCTGTTCCTGCTTCCACACACCAGTGCAGGAACTTACTGAATTTTTCGATGAAAGCGCATGAAATGGCGCAGCCCATTGGTAAGTATAGGTCAATGAAATAACTGCCCTCAAATTTGAGGCCCATGAATCTTTGACTCTGGGGGTGAAGCAGAAGGAGCCTGAATGCTGATTCGATATCTATCTTCCCCATAAGGGCCACTTCCCCGCAGCTGCGCACTATTTTGAGCATGTCCTCAAAAGACTGGTAAGCCACGCTGCACTGCTGCTTTTCTATAGCACCGTTTACCGACCCTCCTGTGGGGTATGACATGTGCTGTATTTATATGAATTTTCCAGGCATCCTTTTTGGTACTACCCCCAAGGGGGACACTACTAGCTGCTGTAAAGTGGGTTCCTTTTCCAGAAACTCTGCATCTTCTTTGTTGTGGTACCATCCTAGCCATTTTTGCATGTTTTTAGTTGTATTGGGGTTGCTGCCTTACTTATTGCGCTGATGTCCTTCTGTTTTAGGCACTGTGTAACCGCCTGCTCTCTTGTAGCATTCCTTTGCTGGGTGCCCTTTGCCGCAGTGTCTGCATGTGTGCCTGTATTTGCAGTACTGGCCCCTGGTGCTGTATGTGCTGTTGTATGTGAAGCATTATTGGGGACAGCTCCAGTAGCAGACCCTCCTCTTGCCTGCATGCCAGGTACCTCATACCTCCTCCATGCTGGCCTTGACTTGTTCTTTCCTGGGGCCCCATGAATGGTCATGCTAGCTTCACCCCTCCTTCCTGTCAAGGAAGAGTACTTTTGCATACTACACTTTCTGCATTGTCGTAGCACAGTGTCCGTCCAGGTCATCAGCCTGCCCGCCTCCTCTGATCATTAGGCATCTGCATCTGGAAGAAGGGTTGCACTGCGAGGTGACATAAAACATGTTAGTTTGTACTGTGTGTAAATACGTTGGACCATGCAGCCTCCCAAACCTGAGCAATAATCCTATAATGCCACCTCCATGCATTCTCCTTTTTCCGTTTCTTAAACTGCCTCTATCCATATACAAGTGACTGAATTTGCGCTGATAACTACCCCCATGGAATTTGTAACGGCTTGTTCAGTAAATAGTTCATTACCTTTGTTCTAAATGACCATGATAGAGAACTTGTACTAAGCTTAAACAGAGAACCCAATTTCCTAATGAAAATTGGGGTTGCTAAACTGTTAGCATGTTGTCGAAGGGGCTGTTATCCCTCGTATTTGCATAAAGGTTAGAAGATTTAGCCACCACATTGCTGGCAGGTGCACTGCGCATATGTCTGCTTGCACCCTTCTGATCCCTGTCATTATTGCAGCTATGATGGTTTACTACCCAAGTTACATAAAATGACATAGCTTTTCTTATAATTATTGTGCTTTGCTTATTCCATGTCAGAATTTCCAGCACATTCCTCCTAATTGGCAAGCTAATGCGCACTGAGCAGTTACCTGTACTGTGTAGTTAATTTATTGATTTATAAACAGATTCTTATATAGCGCAGCAGATTCCATTACAGTGTCTTATATAGCGGCAGCAGATTCCGTTACAGTGTCTTATATAGCGGCAGCAGATTCCGTTACAGCGTCTTATATAGCGCAGCAGATTCCGTTACAGTGTCTTATATAGCGCAGCAGATTCCGTTACAGTGTCTTATATAGCGCAGCAGATTCCGTTACAGTGTCTTATATAGCGCAGCAGATTCCGTTACAGTGTCTTATATAGCGCAGCAGATTCCGTTACAGTGTCTTATATAGCGCAGCAGATTCCGTTACAGTGTCTTATATAGCGCAGCAGATTCCGTTACAGTGTCTTATATAGCGCAGCAGATTCCATTGTGCTTTACAATTGTAAACAGTGATAAAACAAACTGGGTAACAACAGCTAGATTTGGAGGGAAGATTATGCGTACACCCATTTTTATTTACTTATTTATTTTGCCTTATCTGTTAAGGATCCATCTACCTTTGCACCCAGCATCAGTAATGTTTCTTCCATGCGAAGGCCATGCATGCACCGCAAACTTAGTTGCTATCAGACTTATGGTTCCATCCCTGTGCCCTTATTAATAATACCCATTAGATATTGCGCAGTGCTTTACAGAGAATATTTGAACATTCAGTCTAATACTGAAGTAAAATGCTAAAGATGCACAAACATAATGAATTCACTTATTGATATCATGTACTACCATTATGATTGTACATATAACATGTAACAATGAAGTTACTATTTTGTATGCAACACCATATTATACTTCTGAATGCAGCTTAATATAACCTGATACAATATATCATCCCCCATTCAGCAACATCTTTATAATACTGTATCTTATAACCCTATGATGCCTTGCACGCTGAAAAATGTGCCACCATATTAATTCTCCTGCCTTATATTGCATTATATTAACATTATAAATATACACTTGCAACCATGCATTCCCATATTTGCATTCTGCCTCTTACATTATTGATTAGCCGTATCTTAATAACGCTGCTACGCAATATTATATTATGTTACTGAAAAAACAATTCAGTTTTTCCAACATTTATCTGTACAAAACTATGCATTTGTTTTCCATTGCTAGGCAGCCTGGTTCATGGTTCATGTTGGGGGGAGTAGATGCAGGGTGAAAGGCGATATCATCTCTATCAAAGAAAATCCCCCCTGCTATGTCATGTAAACAAGCCCTCAGTAATTTCATTAAGGGGGGTGGGGGGGATCATGAGACTTGTTTTAAACTTGCTTGTCTCCATTGGGCCTAATTCTCTGCTGCTTTGCTAAAGGTTGCAGGGAGTATAATCTTAAATCCCTTATATATATATATATAAAGTACTATTTTGGCCTTGTCCCTTGTAGTAACCTCCTATTAAGCAGCATTGAACTACTCCTGCCCTGAATCCCAGCTGTACTGTTAGGTAATTGGTGTACAAACCCCATAAGGTGCCTTTATTCCTTAGGGGAAAGTTGCCCAAACAGTATGTGGTATTACTGAGAGAGGACAGATGCATAATAAGAGAGCAGCAATGGCAATCATTCCCACTGTGACCAGGCAGAACCAGAACCTCTGTGACCAGGCAGAACCAGACCCACTGTGACAGGCAGAACCAGAACCTGTGTGACCAGGCAGAACCAGAGCCACTGTGACCAGGCAGAACCAGAACCTCTGTGAACAGGCAGAACCAGACCCACTGTGACAGGCAGAACCAGAACCTGTGTATGCTGCATTGACTATTGAATTCATAACATACATTGGGAGTTTGTGACGGGCGACTATAGAGGGTTGCAGGGTGCCGAATAGGAGATTAAGTAAAAGAATAAGAAGGAATACTTGTAAATAAATAGATACTTAGCATAATTTCTGGTTCCGTTTCTTGCTGCTGGATGATCCTTGCTGGAATTGCTTCTGAGTGTAATGACCCCCATCCTCCACCTTCCTTAAGTATGGCCTATGCCCTGGGGAGGGGCCATTTACCTTTTGTTCTTCGCCTTATCTTCCCTCTTGCTTTAAGCTGGCACCTACCCTACCTGCCTTCCCCCCTGCAGCAATTATGTCTCGTTTTTGTGGGGCACAGGCTGAGCGTTTATACTCATTCGTTGCTATTTGCAGCTCATTCTCTTTTAGCTGGGTATATGCCTTATGCTCTCAGTACTTACAGTAAGCGCTGTGTCCCTGTTCTGTGCAGGATGAGCTGTGGGCCCTGGAAGCAGCATGGGCCCCATAGTAGCTGCACCGGTAGTAGTTACACAGTGTGATATGTTATCTGGGTATATGCCTTATGCTCTCAGTACTTACAGTAAGCGCTGTGTCTGTGATCTGTGCAGGGGGAGCTGTGGGCCCTGGAAGCAGCATGGGCCCCATAGTAGCTGCACCGGTGGCAGTTACACAGTGTGATATGTTATCTGGGTATATGCCTTATGCTCTCATTACTTACAGTAATCGCTGTGTCTGTGTTCTGTGCAGGGGGAGCTGTGTGCCCTGGAAGCAGCTCCGGCCCCATAGTAGCTGCACCGGTGGTAGTTACAGTGTGATATGTTATCTGGGTATATGCCTTATGCTCTCAGTACTTACAGTAAGTGCTGTGTCTGTGCTCTGTGCAGGGGGAGCTGTGGGCCCTGGAAGCAGCATGGGCCCCATAGTAGCTGCACCGGTGGTAGTTACACAGTGTGATATGTTATCTGGGTATATGCCTTATGCTCTCATTACTTACAGTAAGCGCTGTGTCTGTGTTCTGTGCAGGGGGAGCAGCGGGCCCTGGAAGCAGCATGGGCCCCATAGTAGCTGCACCGGTGGTAGTTACACAGTGTGATATGTTATCTGGGTATATGCCTTATGCTCTCATTACTTACAGTAAGCGCTGTGTCTGTGTTCTGTCCCGGAGGAGCTGTGGGCCCTGGAAGCAGCATGGGCCCCATAGTAGCTGCACCAGTGGTAGTTACACAGTGTGATATGTTATCTGGGTATATGCCTTATGCTCTCAGTACTTACAGTAAGTGCTGTGTCTGTGTTCTGTGCAAAGGGAGCTGTGGGCCCTGGAAGCAGCATGGGCCCCATAGTAGCTGCACCGGTGGTAGTTACACAGTGTGATATGTTATCTGGGTATATACCTTATGCTCTCATTACTTAAACCTCTGAGCGTCTGATGCTCCCGCCATTCTTTTAACCCTAACAGACTAAGAAACCCACCCTTGAAACCGCCCCTCCCTTTTCCCTTCACCTGGAAGAATCAAACTGAGTCATTTATTTTGGCGAATTAAAGGTCACATTTATTAATCAGATTACAAATATAATCTTACTCGCTTAGGTGGCAAAGATAGCACTCCGGTCCACCAGCCCTCCAACGTAACTGAATCAAGCCGCCCGGGGAGGGGGGCCCCTTCTCGCAACTGAAACCTGTACCCGCCCGAGGCCCCCCAATTGCCCCCCTCGACGCCAGGCCTTGGATCTTGCACCCCCTCTTCTGGGGTGCCTCCGTTTCCTGGCACCAAACTTTGGCTGGCCCGCAGTACTTCCGCCAATGCTAGGTTCCTAGAACCATAGCCCGCCACCTCACCGTGACCTTCCCTCGCCCTATTAATCTAGAACCTACATGTAACCCTCTGCACGCTCTTCTCTGCTCCTGAACTGAAATGCTTCCCCACCGTATCTCACCCTTGGACCCTGTTCTGGGAGTCCCCATTTTCCTCCTGCAAAGAAAACAGACCGCTGGAGACCCCTGTTCCTGAAGGATGTTGCGAATGCCTCTCTGAGCATCGCTGCCTTAACAAGCTCTTTGCATGCGCCCTTTACTGCCGCCATGAGCTGCAGCTTCTCCCTGACACAGGCGCTAACGAGTCTTTCACCAGCTTGTTCATGCCATCTTGACAACCTTCCATAAATGAGGTGGACATGTTAAACCTTGCGGCTGCGCATGTGGTGCCGCTTCCCTAAAGGCTTCCAACTTTCCCCTTGAGTAGGCATCCGCTCTGATGTTATCTACCCCTGGGACGCGCTTGGCGTGAAAGTTAATGTTGTGCCGCAGGCAACCCAATACCAAATACCTGATCAGGTTGATAGCTGGTGGGGAGAAGGCACTCTGCCTGTTGACTGCTTGAACCACCCCCATGTTGTCACATCAGAAGGTTATTTCCATGTTGGCTAACCTGTTACCCCACAACTCCAACACTACTATGATCGGGAACAGCTCTTGCAGCAGCATGTTCCTGGTCAGCCCTGCTCCGACCCAGCTCTGCGGCCACTGGGATGCGCACCATTCTCCCACGAGATATGCCCCAAAACCACAAGACCCTGCTGCATCGGTGTACAGATGCAGCCTCAGGCGGTGCCGGAGAGATGCGAATACCATTAAATTCCCTTAGAAATGTTTCCCACATCAACATGCCTTCTCTGATTTCTGTTGTCAGCTTAATTGGATGATGCGGCATTCTTACCCCTGCTGTGGCCCTTTCCAGTTGTCGGCAGCAGGGCAGGCGACAGGGGGGGTCAAGGGGGTCACTTGTACCGGGTCTCAAGCTTGTGAGGGACCCCAAGGTTCTGAGGGACTCGGGGGCTATAAGCATGGCTGTGTCAGTGCAGTGCCTAGCAATGGTTTAAAAGGCACCTGCCTGGATTCCTGGGTACTTGACTGGAACCTCCCTCCGATATAGTGAATATTAATTCTATTTCCTTTGTAACAATAAAAAACATGTTTAATATGCATAATACTAACAATGTTCTGCTCAAGGGGGAGGAGTATTGGGCCCCATAGATATATCAGTGTACCAGGCCCCAAGATTTCTGTTGCCAGCCCTGGTCGGCAGAAGATTCTGCTCATTGGGATAACCCTGCATGCGAAATTCAGTGACCCCAGCAATGATTGGAGATGTTTTAGTGTAATCTTGTCTGCTCTGGCATGCTCCCCAATCTGCCTCATAATGCCAGCAACCTTGTCCTCTGGTAACCTACACAGCCTGTCGGTGGTATCTATTTCTATTCCCAGATACGACAGTTTGTTCATAGGCCCCTCTGTTTTCTCTGTTGCTATGGGAACCCCAAAAGTGTGGAACAGCGCCTACGTGGATTTTAACAGACGCTTGCATGTGTCAGTGTTCGCCTGGCTGACCCTTAGAAAGTCATCCAGATGGTGCGCAAATGTCCTGCAGCCTGTCCCCACCTCAACGCACCAGTGCAGGAACATGCTGAATTTTTCAAAAATGGCGCCATCCATGGGTAAGCATAGATCCACATAATAACTGCCCTTGAACTTTAGTCCCATGAATCCGTGACTATATGGGTGAAGGGGGAGGAGCCTAAATGCTGATTCGATATCTTCCCCAATTGGGCCCGTACCCCGCAGCTGCGCACTATTCTGAGCGCCTCTTGAAAAGACTGGTAAGCGACGCTGCACTGTTGCTTTCCCAAGGCGTCATTCACTGATTTTCCTGCTGGGAATGACAGGTGTTGGATGAGCCTGAATTTCCCATGACCTGGCCTTTCGGCATGCGCTTTGGACTCCCTGCGCTAACACGTCTCCGACTGACCTGCAGCTGCTCCGTGCCGCTGTCACTAATGCTTTCTTCACTATGGCAAATGTAAGGCTCTTGCTACTTTATGCACATACAATGTATGGGCCATTGGAACCTGGTTATACCATCATTTTGCCACCACACTGGAACTCATTCCTGTCAAGAAAGAGTCCGTTTGCATACTACGCTTTCGGCATTGCCGTATCTCAGCGTCCGTCAGGGTCATCAGCCTGCCCACCTCCTCCGATCATTAGGCATCTGCATGTGGAAGAGGAAGGGTTGCACTGCGAGGTGACATAAAGCATGTTAGTTTGTTCTGTGTGTAAATACGTTGCATCATGCAGTCTCCCAAACCTGAGCAATAATCCTATAATGTAACCTCCATGCATTCTCCTTTTTCCCTTTCCTACCCTGCCTCTATCCGTATACAAGTGACTGAATAGCTACCCCCATGGAAATTTGTAACATACCATGAAGCCCCATTGCCATTGGACATTTTACTAAGCTGTTTACCACCCATGTTAAACAAAATGACTTTCATTTGACTGTGATTATTCTGCTTTGCTTATTCCTTTTCCGAATTTCCATCACATTCCGCCTAATTGGCAAGCTAACGTGCACTGAGCGGTTACCTGTACTGTGCAGTTATGTGTGCACCCATTTATTTATTTATTTTTTAATGTATAATCTGTTAAAAGGGCCCATCTACTTTGCACTCAGCGTCAGCAGTATTACTTCCCTGCTAAGGCCAAGCATGTACCCCTTAAAAACTTAACTTACAAACTTAGTTGCTGTGAGAACTATGGTTCCACCCCTGTGCCCTAATTATATTCATTACTTCTTATACATGAATTGACTTAACAAAATTCTAACAGCAACAGATTTTGTATACGTCAGCTGATTAACCCAGCGCTTTTCATGAAATAACAGTAAGTTTGGATCTGCCAAAGATATAAAAGTCTAATATGAAGTAAAATGCTTCTGCACAACCGTAATGAATTCACTTATTGATCTCCTGTACTACTATTCTTATTGTACATACACGCATGTAACAATGAATTTACTAATTTGTATGTGACACCATATTATATTACTGACTGCAGCTTAATGTAACCTGTTACCATTTAGAATTCCCCCAATCATCAACATCTTTATAATACTGTCTATTATACCCCTATGATGCCTTGCACGCTGAAAATTGCACCACATAATGACTTTTCTTGCCTTATATTGCATTATATTAACTTCAAAAACAAAACAATGTGTTCCCATATTTGCATTCTGCCTATCTAAACTTATGCTTTGCCATATCCTAATAACAGTGCTGCACAATATTATATTATGTTACTTAAAACTATGTAATTCCCCTATACATGTGATCTGAAATAACTCAGCTCTGCAAACGCTCATCTGTAATCATACATTTCATGTTTGTACGGCGCTGAAAAACACTTGTGGCGCCTTATAAATAATACTATAATAATAATATGTTTTACATTGCTGGGCAGCCAATGTATGCTCTGCCTGGTGGGCGGGGTAGGTGAAGGTATTGTCATGATCTCTGCATGCTATGCTATGTAAACAAGCCCTCAGTAATTTAATTAGGGGGAGGGGGGAAAGGGGACATTGTTTGCAACTTGCCTGAATTCTTTGGGCCTAATTCTTTGCTGTTTTTCTAAAGGCTGCAGCAAGTATAATAATAATAAATCCATAAGTACTAATTGTTTGGCCTTAAACTACTGTGCATTGATTTAGGTGCGTTTATTCCTTAAGGGAAAGTTACTCGGCATAATATAAACCTGTGATAAAATTCTTGCTGCATTAAAGATTGAATTCATAAAATTACAGAGACATTGGGAGTTTGTAGCAGGGTAGCAGGGTGCCTAATATGGAATTAAGTAAAAGAATAAGAAGGAATACACTTGTGAATAAATATCCCCAGATATACCCCAAATAACTATCCCCAGATACTTATCCTAATATTTCTGGTTCATTGATCCTCTGTTGCTATCTGGGATTATGGATGTTCTTGCTGGATAAAGACAATCCTTACTGCATGCCCTCTTGCTGGATAAAGACAATCCTTACTGCATGCCCTCTTGCTCTCTCTGATCCTCCCCCATACCTGTCCTGTCCTTAAGTATGGGTCTTCTCCCATGGGGAGACGCCTATTACCTGCTCCTCTCTTTCCTTCCCCCTATTCAGTTCCTGCTACCTCCCTGCCCCCATCCTGATAACAGCTAGACAATGGGAGCACTTCATGGCCTTTGGTAGCCCAGACTTAATAGTTTATGGTCTCTCCTGGCTATTCGCCGTTCGCTCCTTTTACAGTAAGCGCTGTGTCTGTGTTCTGTGCAGGGGGAGCTGCGGGCCCTGGAAGCAGCATGGGCCCCATAGTAGCTGCACCGGTGGTAGTTACACAGTGTGATATGTTATCTGGGTATATGCCTTATGCTCTCAGTACTTACAGTAAGCGCTGTGTCTGTGTTCTGTGCAGGGGGAGCTGCAGGCCCTGGAAGCAGCATGGGCCCCATAGTAGCTGCACCGGTGGTAGTTACACAGTGTGATATGTTATCTGGGTATATGCCTTATGCTCTCAGTACTTACAGTAAGTGCTGTGTCTGTGTTCTGTGCAGGGGGAGCTGCGGGCCCTGGAAGCAGCATGGGCCCCATAGTAGCTGCACCGGTGGTAGTTACACAGTGTGATATGTTATCTGGGTATATGCCTTATGTTCTCATTACTTACAGTAAGCGCTGTGTCTGTGTTCTGTGCAGGAGGAGCTGTGGGCCCTGGAAGCAGCATGGGCCCCATAGTAGCTGCACCGGTGGTAGTTACACAGTGTGATATGTTAGCTGGGTATATGCCTTATGTTCTCATTACTTACAGTAAGCGCTGTGTCTGTGTTCTGTGCAGGGGGAGCTGTGGGCCCTGGAAGCAGCATGGGCCCCATAGTAGCTGCACCGGTGGTAGTTACACAGTGTGATATGTTATCTGGGTATATGCCTTATGCTCTCATTACTTACAGTAAGTGCTGTGTCTGTGTTCTGTGCAGGAGGAGCTGTGGGCCCTGGAAGCAGCATGGGCCCCATAGTAGCTGCACCGGTGGTAGTTACACAGTGTGATATGTTATCTGGGTATATGCCTTATGCTCTCAGTACTTACAGTAAGTGCTGTGTCTGTGTTCTGTGCAGGGGGAGCTGTGGGCCCTGGAAGCAGCATGGGCCCCATAGTAGCTGCACCGGTGGTAGTTACACAGTGTGATATGTTAGCTGGGTATATGCCTTATGCTCTCAGTACTTACAGTAAGCGCTGTGTCTGTGTTCTGTGCAGGGGGAGCTGTGGGCCCTGGAAGCAGCATGGGCCCCATAGTAGCTGCACCGGTGGTAGTTACACAGTGTGATATGTTATCTGGGTATATGCCTTATGCTCTCATTACTTACAGTAAGTGCTGTGTCTGTGTTCTGTGCAGGGGGAGCTGCAGGCCCTGGAAGCAGCACGGGCCCCATAGTAGCTGCACCGGTGGTAGTTACACAATGTGATATGTTATCTGGGTATATGCCTTATGCTCTCATTACTTACAGTAAGCGCTGTGTCTGTGTTCTGTGCAGGGGGAGCTGTGGGCCCTGGAAGCAGCATGGGCCCTATAGAAGCTGCACCGGAGGTAGTTACACAGTGTGATATGTTATCTGGGTATATGCCTTATGTTCTCATTACTTACAGTAAGCGCTGTGTCTGTGTTCTGTGCAGGAGGAGCTGTGGGCCCTGGAAGCAGCATGGCCCCATAGTAGCTGCACCGGTGGTAGTTACACAGTGTGATATGGTAGCTGGGTATATGCCTTATGCTCTCAGTACTTACAGTAAGCGCTGTGTCTGTGTTCTGTGTAGGGGGAGCTGCGGGCCCTGGAAGCAGCATGGGCCCCATAGTAGCTGCACCGGTGGTAGTTACACAGTGTGATATGTTATCTGGGTATATGCCTTATGCTCTCATTACTTACAGTAAGTGCTGTGTCTGTGTCCTGTGCAGGGGGAGCTGTGGGCCCTGGAAGCAGCATGGGCCCCATAGTAGCTGCACCGGTGGTAGTTACACAGTGTGATATGTTAGCTGGGTATATGCCTTATGCTCTCAGTACTTACAGTAAGCGCTGTGTCTGTGTTCTGTGCAGGGGGAGCTGTGGGCCCTGGAAGCAGCATGGGCCCCATAGTAGCTGCACCGGTGGTAGTTACACAGTGTGATATGTTATCTGGGTATATGCCTTATGCTCTCATTACTTACAGTAAGTGCTGTGTCTGTGTCCTGTGCAGGGGGAGCTGTGGGCCCTGGAAGCAGCATGGGCCCCATAGTAGCTGCACCGGTGGTAGTTACACAGTGTGATATGTTAGCTGGGTATATGCCTTATGCTCTCAGTACTTACAGTAAGCGCTGTGTCTGTGTTCTGTGCAGGGGGAGCTGCGGGCCCTGGAAGCAGCATGGGCCCCATAGTAGCTGCACCGGTGGTAGTTACACAGTGTGATATGTTATCTGGGTATATGCCTTATGCTGTCATTACTTACAGTAAGCGCTGTGTCTGTGCTCTGTGCAGGGGGAGCTGTGGGCCCTGGAAGCAGCATGGGCCCCATAGTAGCTGCACCGGTGGTAGTTACACAGTGTGATATGTTATCTGGGTATATGCCTTATGCTCTCAGTACTTACAGTAAGCGCTGTGTCTGTGTTCTGTGCAGGAGGAGCTGTGGGCCCTGGAAGCAGCATGGGCCCCATAGTAGCTGCACTGGTGGTAGTTACACAGTGTGATATGTTATCTGGGTATATGCCTTATGCTCTCAGTACTTACAGTAATCGCTGTGTCTGTGTTCTGTGCAGGAGGAGCTGTGGGCCCTGGAAGCAGCATGGGCCCCATAGGCGTGCGCAGCCCGTTTTATTAGGGGGTGCACCATTGGAGGGGGCGTGTCCATCACTATCTACTGGGCGTGTTCATCATCTCCTATTATTACACATAATGAAACACACTAGACATAATGTCACGCACAATAATGCCCATCACACATGCCACACACCGTAATGCCCATTACACTTTATGTTAGGGCTTAAAAAAATATTATTAAAACAGGGACAATAGGGACTGTGCACGTCCAAGGCGCGTGCCAAAAATGAACACATACTTACATGCATATTACACATCACACAGCCATTACATAGTATACCACATTCCATAATGCCCATTACACGTTGTACGTGTAATTCCCATTACATGTTACACCTCACACCATGATGCCCATTACACGTTACGCCTCAGACTGTGATGGCCATTACAGATTATGCCATGGGGGGGGGATGTGAAATGTTCTTTGCCAGGAGTCACATGCTCCCTGGGAAGGGGGTGGTTAAATGCTCGTTGACAAGGGGAGTTTCATGCTCATTGCTGGGGGTGCGCATTGCACACCAGCGCTCCCGTGAATCCGCACTTCCGGGTAGCGCTGTGCACTCTTCTTATAAGATGCCCACCGGAGCCGCAGCCTCCTTCCCTTTTGAGCCGCTGGCCGGATGCTGCACGCCGCACACTGAAGCTACTTTACCTGTCAGCGGCAGGCAGCATCTGGTCAGCCGCTCAAAAGGGAAGGAGGCTGTGGCGGGCACGGGACACTTGTACCCCAAGTGCCCAGGGGCAAATGCCCACCCGCACACATAGTATACACACACACACACACACACACACACACACACACATACAAACAAAAAAAAAAACGGTTTAACCTCAATATCCCTGGAATCAAATAATCCATATGGATCCGCCTGGTATCAGATTGAAGGCCCAGCGATTTGGGTTCGACTGAAATCAACCTCGAGCTTCAGTGATGCCGAAGGGGGAACTGGCAGCCATTGAACTGGGTGGGGGTCGGAATTAGCGGGTGCCATGTTATCCTATAGGGAAAACGTTCCAGCTTTGCCTGGCAGTATCTCCGGTTCCCAGGGGGCTAGAGACACGGGGCTGGGCTCGTTGGAAAGCCCCATCCCTCAGCTATGATTAGGAGGTGCCTGTGCACCCCCGGCACCCCCCTTGCGCACGTCTATGGCCCCATAGTAGCTGCACCGGTGGTAGTTACACAGTGTGATATGTTATCTGGGTATATGCCTTATGCTCTCATTACTTACAGTAAGCGCTGTGTCTGTGTTCTGTGCAGGGGGAGCTGTGGGCCCTGGAAGCAGCATGGGCCCCATAGTAGCTGCACCGGTGGCAGTTACACAGTGTGATATGTTATCTGGGTATATGCCTTATGCTCTCATTACTTACAGTAAGTGCTGTGTCTGTGTTCTGTGCAGGGGGAGCTGTGTGCCCTGGAAGCAGCATGGCCCCATAGTAGCTGCACCGGTGGTAGTTACAGTGTGATATGTTATCTGGTTATATGCCTTATGCTCTCAGTACTTACAGTAAGTGCTGTGTCTGTGCTCTGTGCAGGGGGAGCTGTGGGCCCTGGAAGCAGCATGGGCCCCATAGTAGCTGCACCGGTGGTAGTTACACAGTGTGATATGTTATCTGGGTATATGCCTTATGCTCTCATTACTTACAGTAAGTGCTGTGTCTGTGTTCTGTGCAGGGGGAGCTGTGGGCCCTGGAAGCAGCATGGGCCCCATAGTAGCTGCAGCGGTGGTAGTTACACAGTGTGATATGTTATCTGGGTATATACCTTATGCTCTCATTACTTACAGTAAGCGCTGTGTCTGTGTTCTGTGCAGGGGGAGCTGCGGGCCCTGGAAGCAGCATGGGCCCCATAGTAGCTGCACCGGTGGTAGTTACACGGTGTGATATGGTATCTGGGTATATGCCTTATGCTCTCAGTACTTACAGTAAGTGCTGTGTCTGTGTTCTGTGCAGGAGGAGCTGTGGGCCCTGGAAGCAGCATGGGCCCCATAGTAGCTGCACCGGTGGTAGTTACACAGTGTGATATGGTATCTGGGTATATGCCTTATGCTCTCAGTACTTACAGTAAGTGCTGTGTCTGTGTTCTGTGTAGGGGGAGCTGTGACCCTGGAAGCAGCATGGGCCCCATAGTAGCTGCACCGGTGGTAGTTACACAGTGTGATATGTTATCTGGGTATATGCCTTATGCTCTCAGTACTTACAGTAAGCGCTGTGTCTGTGTTCTGTGCAGGGGGAGCTGTGGGCCCTGGAAGCAGCATGGGCCCCATAGTAGCTGCACCGGTGGTAGTTACACAGTGTGATATGTTAGCTGGGTATATGCCTTATGCTCTCATTACTTACAGTAAGCGCCGTGTCTGTGTTCTGTGCAGGGGGAGCTGCGGGCCCTGGAAGCAGCATGGCCCCATAGTAGCTGCACCGGTGGTAGTTACACAGTGTGATATGTTATCTGGGTATATGCCTTATGCTCTCATTACTTACAGTAATCGCTGTGTCTGTGTTCTGTGCAGGGGGAGCTGTGGGCCCTGGAAGCAGCATGGGCCCCATAGTAGCTGCACCGGTGGTAGTGTGACACCCCCAATTCTGGGGTATCTCTTTTATCTGCCCCGCACTTACATTGGTGGCCAGGGCAGCCCTAATTGCACAGAGCCACAGGGGGTTGCTAGGCAACCGCCCTGCAGCAGTAATAGACGAAGACTTAAAGTAGGAGGGCACTAAGACCCAGCACTTACCCAAGGTGCTGGGAAAACAGACCAGAAAGGGTGCCCTGCGATTGGCGGCCGTGGGGCGCGAAGGAGAGGAAGGTGGAGCTGCAGAGAGCGCGAGAGGAAGCCTGGATGGACGCCCAGCAGCGGGAGAAGTAAGCACAGCACGTGCTTCAGAACGGCAGAGAGTGCGCAGCGGCGCATTGCTCAGCCGCAACCTCCGATACAAGATCCCGGCGGTGATTGACAGCTGAGGCAGGCGGGAGGCCGCGCACGGGCGGAGGCAGCGTCGGGCGACAGAGGGGCTGAGCACTGTAGCACCCGACCCCTGACCCCAGACACACCAGCCAGCAGCGAGACCCGGCTACTGTTGTTTCGCCCGGCGGTGATTGACAGCCCAGCCGCCTAAGAGACCCGGCGTGAGTGACAGCGCAGCCCGGCGCTTGGAGAGTGCCAGCAGCAGATCGGAGGCCGGGGAAAAGAAGAGGACCGCCCAGCAGCAGCCGCAGCTTCCGACATCCAGCCCGCACAGCGCACCAGCCAGCGGAGAGAGAGACCCGGCGCAGGTAACCAAGGCCACCGGAGTGAGTGACGCGGCCCCAGCAGCGCCGCAGTCCCCCCGGCAGGACGCCAAGACCCAGCGCAACGGCAGACAACCCCAGAAGCCAGCCGTCTGCAAGTGCCCAGCAGTGGACCCGGACACCTAACCGTAAGTGCTGCACAGCAGCCCCATCCAGCCGAGCTCCACCTACCCTGGCCATACCTAAGCCGCCCATATACCCACCGGAGTGCCCCCAGAGACAGGGCACCTTCCCAGGCCCAGAATAAATCAACTATAGGGACTGTCTCCCAAGCTGTTAGCCCACAGCCTGTACGGAAGACCCTCACCAGGCTACACCCTGACCCTCGCTCACCCGTGGGTTACCCTTACCTATACGCCCAGAGAAGCCCCTTTGTGTCACATAGTGGCCCCGGATCGTACAGTGTTGGGCACCGATTGACTGCCGCAGAGACCCACAGCCACTGGGAGTCTCACTGCTTATATTGATTGAGCAAAGACCTGGCCCCTGCGCTGTAAGGTCAGAAATCTACACTATACAGAGTGCAGCTAGTTCTTCCAAAGGAAACAACAGCGCCATCTCGTGGCGTAAACTTGGTAGTGTCACTACCTTTGGAGCCATAAGAAGGAGTACAGTTTTCCCCCTTTTATCCGGGACATTGCCCCACCAAACGTTTACCCTTTTCTATGAGGAGGACTGTTATCCTAACGCAGTGACTACAAGAGGCCTCCAGCGAACTCTAAATACCTATGCATAGGTCTGCCTTTGAGACAGTGTTTAAAATAGGAACTGGGTACCCAGTAGAATAGTATCGTTTACCGTAAAGAGATATTGTGTGATGTTAACTCGCATTGTGAAGCTGATAGTTTAATAATCCTGTGTAAGTTATTGTGATTGCTAATTACCTTACATTGCTACAAAGTGATAACCGTGATTGATATTAGAATTGTGTATACCAAAAAGTTATTATAGTCGGTTATAGAACGAGACGGTGCATATATGTATTCAGACGTGCTTTATTTTATTATTGTGACCTTATTGTATTACGGTGCACCCCTTTCAGTGTAATCTATGTCCTAGGTAGCCCTGCCTGCTACCCGACCTCAAGTATCCTATTTAATCTTAAATAAATTCCGTTGCACCGTTTGCTTGGTCTGGTTCTTGTCCAGTGTCCGTTACGAAGAGACGAAGACGGGAATTACAGAGTGCAAGGTAAAGGGGTTCCTGGCCTGAACATTCCGGTTTACCACATCCTTTCTTGGCGTCCGCGAACAGGATCGGAAACATGTCGGAAACCGGCACACCACCACCGTCCCCCCGCAGACGTCTTCCGCTTCTACCAGAAGACAAAGAACCGTCGAAGGCAGCGGCGGCACAGATCACGATGCCCTACTACTTCGGAGCCACGTGGCTACTCACATTCTCGGGAGATACGCGGACGAAAGGCACAAGCACTTTTAAGGCATTCAAGGACCGCATGAATTCGACGTTCACCCTATACCAACTGAACGAAGAACAAAGCAAAGAAATATTGCTGGCGCAACTGAGAGGGTCCGCCCTGAGAGAAGTCAAATCATGGTCAGAAGCCGACAAGGAGACGGCGGACAAGATATTGAAAAAACTGGCAAAGATCTTTGATGCCAAAACCGTGCCAGTGCTGAAGAGCAGGTTATATGCCAGGAAGCAGAAACAGGGAGAATCACTGCGTGATTTCGCACTGGCATTACACGAAGCCATGAAGGCAGTACAAGCCGCAGACCCGAGAGAAGTACCACTAGCGGATGAAATGCTGATCGACCTCTTCGTAGAAGGGGCAAGAGAAGAGACCACTCGCGCCCAACTCCGAATGATAAAGCGGCAAGAACAAGGCTGCACATTTGAGGAACTCAAGGAATCGGCACTGCAAGTGCTGGAAAAAGTCCAGAATGAGGAGCCGGAAGAAGGCGCTACGGCGGAAGAAGAGACTGAGGATCACTGGGAAGCCAGACGCCAGGGACCTGGTAGTGTAAAGAAGAGAACAGTACTTCAAGAGGCGCAATCGCCAGCAGGCCCAGACCCACTGTCCGCCATTAACAGCAAGCTCACAGAACTGGCCCTAAACATCGCCAGAATGGGACAAAGGCTGGAGCAGAGCGAAGCCAGACATAATGAGTGGCGCCCGCAAAGGGAGAGAGGAAGCCAACCGCGGTGGAGCACACCCAGAGAATCAGGAAGAGGCCCAATCGATTGGTTCGATGAAGAGGGTAGGCCGATATGCCGAAGATGTCAGCAGAGCGGACATATTGAAAGAAGTTGTCGTCAGAATACTTTAAACGAGGAGGCCCCGAGGAGGAGGACCGACCCTCGGGAAGAGACCCACTACTAGGTCCGCAGAAACAAAACTGGTGGCCCCGCTCCATACAAGATCCATCGATCAGTCCGCCAGAGCTCGTGCAAAGTCAGACCACGGCGAAAAGACCACGTGACATGGAGGATCGACAAGTCAGAACAAGAAGAGTGATCGGCCAGGTATCGTGGTTCAGCGTGGCACGTGGCTATGGCTTCATAAGGGCAGATAACAGGAAGACAGTATACGTGCACTACACCGGTATCCAGAAGACCCCTAGGAACAAATACTTCCGAAGCCTGGAAAAAGGAGAATGGGTCGAATTCGAAGTGACCAATGGAAAGAGAGGTGTCAAGGCAACCAACGTAACAGGCCCCGGTGGTGCTGCAGTAAGAGGCAGCAGATATGCAACTATCCACAGTCAGCATCGACGCTTCATGCACCAGCCATATGGTCAGCACCACCTGAAGAGGAGAAGGTCGCAGGATGTTTGTGGTGAGATTGACCGGCCCATCAGTAATCATCCCCGGCCTGACCAGATGCCACGATCACCAGAACCCATTAGGCCACCGCCTCAACCTAATTTCCCTGTGGAAACCCCAAAAGAAGTGGAGAAGGCCAAAGCCCAGCCGAAAGAAGTGAGGTCAGGAACGGAACACAAGTACACCTCAAGAATGGTCGATACGCGTGACCAGACAGCAACTCTACAGCAGACAGGTACCAGTACGGCCGAACGGAAGAGATGCCTCGAAGTTGTGGCCCACATGACCATGGCAAAGAAAATGGAGCCATTGGAACCTGAAAGCCCAAAGGCAACTGTGCCACCGCCTAAAGCGAAGGCCACCACAGAAATCCCAAACACAGCTGGAAAGGCCGAAACCCGTCCCCTGGAAGAGAAAACTGGTACAGACCAGGAGTACACGACAATTACAGGAGAAGAATTTGTGTGCATGATACAACAGGCCATAAACAGATCCAGAAAGAGTGGAAAAGGGGCGCAACGTGCCAATTGCCGATCGCATGCTGTGATCTAAGGTGCAGTCGAAAGACCGCTCCGAAAGATAGAAGATCTGAGCGATACAAGAAAGGGGTGTTACCAGCCTCTATAGACTGTAAATAATATTTGACTGCAAATTCCTTGTAAATTATGTATATAAGCTTCTGTAAAGTGTTAACATTTATTGGACATTTGGTGTTATCTGTGGCCCATCTGCAAGGACATTCAGGGCCTTGTCTTTCTGTTCGGGACTCCATCCAAGACTTTTGCTAACCCTTAAATTGATGCCCGAGGACTGGCATCATTCGAGCAGGTGGACATGTGACACCCCCAATTCTGGGGTATCTCTTTTATCTGCCCCGCACTTACATTGGTGGCCAGGGCAGCCCTAATTGCACAGAGCCACAGGGGGTTGCTAGGCAACCGCCCTGCAGCAGTAATAGACGAAGACTTAAAGTAGGAGGGCACTAAGACCCAGCACTTACCCAAGGTGCTGGGAAAACAGACCAGAAAGGGTGCCCTGCGATTGGCGGCCGTGGGGCGCGAAGGAGAGGAAGGTGGAGCTGCAGAGAGCGCGAGAGGAAGCCTGAATGGACGCCCAGCAGCGGGAGAAGTAAGCACAGCACGTGCTTCAGAACGGCAGAGAGTGCGCAGCGGCGCATTGCTCAGCCGCAACCTCCGATACAAGATCCCGGCGGTGATTGACAGCTGAGGCAGGCGGGAGGCCGCGCACGGGCGGAGGCAGCGTCGGGCGACAGAGGGGCTGAGCACTGTAGCACCCGACCCCTGACCCCAGACACACCAGCCAGCAGCGAGACCCGGCTACTGTTGTTTCGCCCGGCGGTGATTGACAGCCCAGCCGCCTAAGAGACCCGGCGTGAGTGACAGCGCAGCCCGGCGCTTGGAGAGTGCCAGCAGCAGATCGGAGGCCGGGGAAAAGAAGAGGACCGCCCAGCAGCAGCCGCAGCTTCCGACATCCAGCCCGCACAGCGCACCAGCCAGCGGAGAGAGAGACCCGGCGCAGGTAACCAAGGCCACCGGAGTGAGTGACGCGGCCCCAGCAGCGCCGCAGTCCCCCCAGCAGGACGCCAAGACCCAGCGCAACGGCAGACAACCCCAGAAGCCAGCCGTCTGCAAGTGCCCAGCAGTGGACCCGGACACCTAACCGTAAGTGCTGCACAGCAGCCCCATCCAGCCGAGCTTTACCTACCCTGGCCATACCTAAGCCGCCCATATACCCACCGGAGTGCCCCCAGAGACAGGGCACCTTCCCAGGCCCAGAATAAATCAACTATAGGGACTGTCTCCCAAGCTGTTAGCCCACAGCCTGTACGGAAGACCCTCACCAGGCTACACCCTGACCCTCGCTCACCCGTGGGTTACCCTTACCTATACGCCCAGAGAAGCCCCTTTGTGTCACATAGTGGCCCCGGATCGTACAGTGTTGGGCACCGATTGACTGCCGCAGAGACCCACAGCCACTGGGAGTCTCACTGCTTATATTGATTGAGCAAAGACCTGGCCCCTGCGCTGTAAGGTCAGAAATCTACACTATACAGAGTGCAGCTAGTTCTTCCAAAGGAAACAACAGCGCCATCTCGTGGCGTAAACTTGGTAGTGTCACTACCTTTGGAGCCATAAGAAGGAGTACAGTTTTCCCCCTTTTATCCGGGACATTGCCCCACCAAACGTTTACCCTTTTCTATGAGGAGGACTGTTATCCTAACGCAGTGACTACAAGAGGCCTCCAGCGAACTCTAAATACCTATGCATAGGTCTGCCTTTGAGACAGTGTTTAAAATAGGAACTGGGTACCCAGTAGAATAGTATCGTTTACCGTAAAGAGATATTGTGTGATGTTAACTCGCATTGTGAAGCTGATAGTTTAATAATCCTGTGTAAGTTATTGTGATTGCTAATTACCTTACATTGCTACAAAGTGATAACCGTGATTGATATTAGAATTGTGTATACCAAAAAGTTATTATAGTCGGTTATAGAACGAGACGGTGCATATATGTATTCAGACGTGCTTTATTTTATTATTGTGACCTTATTGTATTACGGTGCACCCCTTTCAGTGTAATCTATGTCCTAGGTAGCCCTGCCTGCTACCCGACCTCAAGTATCCTATTTAATCTTAAATAAATTCCGTTGCACCGTTTGCTTGGTCTGGTTCTTGTCCAGTGTCCGTTACGAAGAGACGAAGACAGGAATTACAGAGTGCAAGGTAAAGGGGTTCCTGGACTGAACATTCCGGTTTACCACAGTAGTTACACAGTGTGATATGTTAGCTGGGTATATGCCTTATGCTCTCAGTACTTACAGTAAGCGCTGTGTCTGTGTTCTGTGCACGGGGAGCTGTGGGCCCTGGAAGCAGCTCCGGCCCCATAGTAGCTGCACCGGTGGTAGTTACACAGTGTGATATGGTATCTGGGTATATGCCTTATGCTCTCAGTACTTACAGTAAGCGCTGTGTCTGTGTTCTGTGCAGGGTGAGCTGCGGGACCTGGAAGCAGCATGGGCCCCATATTAGCTGCACCGGTGGTAGTTATACAGTGTGATATGGTATCTGGGTATATGCCTTATGCTCTCAGTACTTACAGTAAGCGCTGTGTCTGTGTTCTGTGCAGGGGGAGCTGTGGGCCCTGGAAGCAGCATGGGCCCCATAGTAGCTGCACCGGTGGTAGTTACACAGTGTGATATGTTATCTGGGTATATGCCTTATGCTTTCATTACTTACAGTAAGCGCTGTGTCTGTGTTCTGTGCAGGGGGAGCTGTGGGCCCTGGAAGCAGCATGGGCCCCATAGTAGCTGCACCTGTGGTAGTTATACAGTGTCATATGTTATCTGGGTATATGCCTTATGCTCTCATTACTTACAGTAAGCGCTGTGTCTGTGTTCTGTGCAGGGGGAGCTGTGGGCCCTGGAAGCAGCATGGGCCCCATAGTAGCTGCACCGGTGGTAGTTACACAGTGTGATATGTTATCTGGGTATATGCCTTATGCTCTCAGTACTTACAGTAAGCGCTGTGTATGTGCTCTGTGCAGGGGGAGCTGTGGGCCCTGGAAGCAGCATGGGTCCCATAGTAGCTGCACCGGTGGTAGTTACACAGTGTGATATGTTATCTGGGTATATGCCTTATGCTCTCAGTACTTACAGTAAGCGCTGTGTCTGTGTTCTGTGCAGGGGGAGCTGTGGGCCCTGGAAGCAGCATGGGCCCCATAGTAGCTGCACCGGTGGTAGTTTCACAGTGTGATATATTAGCTGGGTATATGCCTTATGCTCTCAGTACTTACAGTAAGTGCTGTGTCTGTGTTCTGTGCAGGGGGAGCTGTGGGCCCTGGAAGCAGCATGGGCCCCATAGTAGCTGCACCGGTGGTAGTTACACAGTGTGATATGTTAGCTGGGTATATGCCTTATGCTCTCAGTACTTACAGTAAGCGCTGTGTCTGTGTTCTGTGCAGGGGGAGCTGTGGGCCCTGGAAGCAGCATGGGCCCCATAGTAGCTGCACCGGTGGTAGTTTCACAGTGTGATATATTAGCTGGGTATATGCCTTATGCTCTCAGTACTTACAGTAAGTGCTGTGTCTGTGTTCTGTGCAGGGGGAGCTGTGGGCCCTGGAAGCAGCATGGGCCCCATAGTAGCTGCACCGGTGGTAGTTACACAGTGTGATATGTTATCTTGGTGTATGCCTTATGCTCTCAGTACTTACAGTAAGCGCTGTGTCTGTGTTCTGTGCAGGGGGAGCTGTGGGCCCTGGAAGCAGCATGGGCCCCATAGTAGCTGCACCGGTGGTAGTTACACAGTGTGATATGTTATCTGGGTATATGCCTTATGCTCTCAGTACTTACAGTAAGCGCTGTGTCTGTGTTCTGTGCAGGGGGAGCTGTGGGCCCTGGAAGCAGCATGGCCCCATAGTAGCTGCACCGGTGGTAGTTACACAGTGTGATATGTTAGCTGGGTATATGCCTTATGCTCTCAGTACTTACAGTAAGCGCTGTGTCTGTGTTCTGTGCAGGGGGAGCTGTGGGCCCTGGAAGCAGCATGGGCCCCATAGTAGCTGCACCGGTGGTAGTTACACAGTGTGATATGTTATTTGGGTATATGCCTTATGCTCTCAGTACTTACAGTAATCGCTGTGTCTGTGTTCTGTGCAGGGGGAGCTGTGGGCCCTGGAAGCAGCATGGGCCCCATAGTAGCTGCACCGGTGGTAGTTACACAGTGTGATATGTTATCTGGGTATATGCCTTATGCTCTCAGTACTTACAGTAAGTGCTGTGTCTGTGTTCTGTGCAGGGGGAGCTGTGGGCCCTGGAAGCAGCATGGGCCCCATAGTAGCTGCACCGGTGGTAGTTACACAGTGTGATATGGTATCTGGGTATATGCCTTATGCTCTCATTACTTACAGTAAGCGCTGTGTCTGTGTTCTGTGCAGGGGGAGCTGTGGGCCCTGGAAGCAGCATGGGCCCCATAGTAGCTGCACCTGTGGTAGTTATACAGTGTGATATGTTATCTGGGTATATGCCTTATGCTCTCATTACTTACAGTAAGCGCTGTGTCTGTGTTCTGTGCAGGGGGAGCTGTGGGCCCTGGAAGCAGCATGGGCCCCATAGTAGCTGCACCGGTGGTAGTTACACAGTGTGATATGTTATCTGGGTATATGCCTTATGCTCTCAGTACTTACAGTAAGCGCTGTGTATGTGCTCTGTGCAGGGGGAGCTGTGGGCCCTGGAAGCAGCATGGGTCCCATAGTAGCTGCACCGGTGGTAGTTACACAGTGTGATATGTTATCTGGGTATATGCCTTATGCTCTCAGTACTTACAGTAAGCGCTGTGTCTGTGTTCTGTGCAGGGGGAGCTGTGGGCCCTGGAAGCAGCATGGGCCCCATAGTAGCTGCACCGGTGGTAGTTTCACAGTGTGATATATTAGCTGGGTATATGCCTTATGCTCTCATTACTTACAGTAAGTGCTGTGTCTGTGTTCTGTGCAGGGGGAGCTGTGGGCCCTGGAAGCAGCATGGGCCCCATAGTAGCTGCACCGGTGGTAGTTACACAGTGTGATATGTTAGCTGGGTATATGCCTTATGCTCTCAGTACTTACAGTAAGCGCTGTGTCTGTGTTCTGTGCAGGGGGAGCTGTGGGCCCTGGAAGCAGCATGGGCCCCATAGTAGCTGCACCGGTGGTAGTTTCACAGTGTGATATATTAGCTGGGTATATGCCTTATGCTCTCAGTACTTACAGTAAGTGCTGTGTCTGTGTTCTGTGCAGGGGGAGCTGTGGGCCCTGGAAGCAGCATGGGCCCCATAGTAGCTGCACCGGTGGTAGTTACACAGTGTGATATGTTATCTTGATGTATGCCTTATGCTCTCAGTACTTACAGTAAGCGCTGTGTCTGTGTTCTGTGCAGGGGGAGCTGTGGGCCCTGGAAGCAGCATGGGCCCCATAGTAGCTGCACCGGTGGTAGTTACACAGTGTGATATGTTATTTGGGTATATGCCTTATGCTCTCAGTACTTACAGTAATCGCTGTGTCTGTGTTCTGTGCAGGGGGAGCTGTGGGCCCTGGAAGCAGCATGGGCCCCATAGTAGCTGCACCGGTGGTAGTTACACAGTGTGATATGTTATCTGGGTATATGCCTTATGCTCTCAGTACTTACAGTAAGTGCTGTGTCTGTGTTCTGTGCAGGGGGAGCTGTGGGCCCTGGAAGCAGCATGGGCCCCATAGTAGCTGCACCGGTGGTAGTTACACAGTGTGATATGTTATCTGGGTATATGCCTTATGCTCTCATTACTTACAGTAAGCGCTGTGTCTGTGTTCTGTGCAGGGGGAGCTGTGGGCCCTGGAAGCAGCATGGGCCCCATAGTAGCTGCACCGGTGGTAGTTACACAGTGTGATATGTTATCTGGGTATATGCCTTATGCTCTCAGTACTTACAGTAAGCGCTGTGTCTGTGTTCTGTGCAGGGGGAGCTGCGGGCCCTGGAAGCAGCATGGGCCCCATAGTAGCTGCACAGGTGGTAGTTACACAGTGTGATATGTTATCTGGGTATATGCCTTATGCTCTCAGTACTTACAGTAAGCGCTGTGTCTGTGTTCTGTGCAGGGGGAGCTGCGGGCCCTGGAAGCAGCATGGGCCCCATAGTAGCTGCACAGGTGGTAGTTACACAGTGTGATATGTTATCTGGGTATATGCCTTATGCTCTCAGTACTTACAGTAAGCGCTGTGTCTGTGTTCTGTGCAGGGGGAGCTGCGGGCCCTGGAAGCAGCATGGGCCCCATAGTAGCTGCACAGGTGGTAGTTACACAGTGTGATATGTTATCTGGGTATATGCCTTATGCTCTCAGTACTTACAGTAAGCGCTGTGTCTGTGTTCTGTGCAGGGGGAGCTGTGGGCCCTGGAAGCAGCATGGGCCCCATAGTAGCTGCACCGGTGGTAGTTACACAGTGTGATATGTTATCTGGGTATATGCCTTATGCTCTCAGTACTTACAGTAAGCGCTGTGTCTGTGTTCTGTGCAGGGGGAGCTGTGGGCCCGGGAAGCAGCATGGGCCACATAGTAGCTGCACCGGTGGTAGTTACACAGTGTGATATGTTATCTGGGTATATGCCTTATGCTCTCATTACTTACAGTAAGTGCTGTGTCTGTGTTCTGTGCAGGGGGAGCTGTGGGCCCTGGAAGCAGCATGGGCCCCATAGTAGCTGCACCGGTGGTAGTTACACAGTGTGATATGTTATCTGGGTATATGCCTTATGCTCTCATTACTTACAGTAAGCGCTGTGTCTGTGTTTTGTGCAGGAGGAGCTCCGTGCCCTGGAAGCAGCATGGGCCCCATAGTAGCTGCACCGGTGGTAGTTACACAGTGTGATATGTTATCTGGGTATATGTCTTCTGCTCTCAGTACTTACAGTAAGCGCTGTGTCTGTGTTCTGTGCAGGGGGAGCTGTGGGCCCTGGAAGCAGCATGGGCCCCATAGTAGCTGCACCGGTGGTAGTTACACAGTGTGATATGTTATCTGGGTATATGCCTTATGCTCTCAGTACTTACAGTAAGTGCTGTGTCTGTGTTCTGTGCAGGTTCCGGAGATGCAGATTCCCTGTCACAGAGGACGTGAACGAGGCTGGATCCAGTTTATCAGGACTGTTTGGACGGTGTCAGATGAAGGAACTGGAGTAAGTATATTATAGTGTATAACAAGGCAAACAACACAATCTTCCCCAGCAGCCAGTAACCAGGGAGGACATTGTTTAATTATTTTTATAAGAAAGCAATATATATCCCCCCCATATGGCATCCTTTATCCCCCTCAATCTTATTTATCACTATCATTGTTAGTCATCACTCTCACATAGGTCACTTTTTCTTCCTCTATACCAAACACCATTTAACCTATAATTTCTCTCCCCCCCCCCCATACTATCAATGGTTTGTATTATCCTCCTTCTGTACACTTACGTGTCCCCCTATTACACACCTTAACACCCTAATTATGGACACAATTGGTACCATTGGATATACCTAACTGTATTTCCCCATTTATACCACTGTATTTATCATAATTATATATTTTGGGCAGCCCTCTCCGGGCAGCCAGAAGCAGGAGGTAGGGGCGTGGCTGATCGCTGTGATGAAAAAAAGGGGCGGAGCCAGAGGCGGATCTCAACAACAACAACAAAAAAACCATGCAATTTCAGCAGAAGCAGAATACGCTCACCGCTGCTTGTGCCACTTCCCCCGCTGCCGCTGCTCCTGTGCTCCATGCTTCAAGCCACTGTGTAGCTGCTGTATCCAGCGCTACTCACAGAGCCCCGCTGTGGCTTTCATCTACATAATATGGCAGGACATCGCGCTAGTAGGACCCAGCGCATCATGACTTGCGCATGCGCAGTCCGACTTTTCACCTTGTAGGCTGAATACCCAGGAGGATCCTGGGTATTTCCGTGAGACCGGGAGAATGGGGCAAAAACTGGGAGACTCCCACAAAATCCGTGAGGGTAGGCAACCATGGTATTAATGTGACTGCTATGATCCCCATATTTCCTATAATCTATATTGGTTACGTAGCACACAGCTAACATACTGTAATATACATAGGATAAGGTTGGCTCATCTATATAAGGGACCCCAAAGTAATTTACACTTAGTAGATCTCCTTAGCTTGCAGCTCCTGTCCCAGGAACCTTACTGACAGCAGTCAACCTAAAGTATATAAAAACTTTCTCCACACCACCGTTGGGCATCATTTTAAGATCATCTACTACTATAAGTAATATACTCAATTACACCCTTTCTGTTGCACAATAAATACCTCCCTTTTATTAATCCGTAAATATTATATTTAATCCCGATTCAAATAAATATTTTCCATCTGTATCGATCTATTATCTACATACATATATCATTTTTTCATATTTTTTTTCACTTTTGCAACTGTATTAAAAAAAAATGTTATTATTTTTCAATATTATCATTATTTACACATACATTTATTTTAACTGTATTCCTTATCTGGCCATTCCTCATACTAGAAAGACAATCTCTGCATTAGTATCTTCTCTCTGACCGCTCGAATAGTGAATTCTATTTGCATTACTGTCGATATTATTTGACACCAAGAAGATTATCATTATGTAATATAAGAATTTCTTTCCATACATGAAGAATCTCTTATACCCATCATCTAGTCGATCGGCATATACATAAATTATTGCGCACCTATTTTCTGCAAATTACTTCATTTCCCCTTAGAGTAGAAAAAGGAACAAATAGCCCTAACATGGGACAGCAACTGCACTAATTCCTCCGTTCTAATAGCCCTAACATGGGACAGCAACTGCACTAATTCCTCCATTCTAATAGCCCTAACATGGGACAGCAACTGCACTAATTCCTCCGTTCTAATAGCCCTAACATGGGACAGCAACTGTACTATTTCCTCCATTCTAATAGCCCTAACATGGGACAGCAACTGCACTAATTCCTCCATTCTAATAGCCCTAACATGGGACAGCAACTGTACTATTTCCTCCATTCTAATAGCCCTAACATGGGACAGCAACTGTACTAATTCCTCCGTTCTAATAGCCCTAACATGGGACAGCAACTGCACTAATTCCTCCATTCTAATAGCCCTAACATGGGACATCAACTCCACTAATTCCTCCGTTTTAATAGCCCTAACATGGGACAGCAACTACACTAATTCCTCAGTTCTAATAGCCCTAACATGGGACAGCAACTGCACTAATTCCTCCATTCTAATAGCCCTAACATGGGACAGCAACTGCACTAATTCCTCCGTTCTAATAGCCCTAACATGGGACAGCAACTGCACTAATTCCTCCATTCTAATAGCCCTAACATGGGACAGCAACTGTACTATTTCCTCCATTCTAATAGCCCTAACATGGGACAGCAACTGCGCTATTTCTTCCGATCTAATAGCCCTAACATGGGACAGCAACTGCACTAATTCCTCTGTTCTAATAGCCCTAACATGGGACACCAACTGCACTAATTCCTCCGATCTAATAGCCCTAACATGGGACAGCAACTGCACTAATTCCTCCGTTCTAATAGCCCTAACATGGGACAGCAACTGCACTAATTCCTCCGTTCTAATAGCCCTAACATGGGACAGCAACTGCACTAATTCCTCCGTTCTAATAGCCCTAACATGGGACAGCAACTGCACTAATTCCTCCGTTCTAATAGCCCTAACATGGGACAGTAACTGCACTATTTCCTCCGTTCTAATAGCCCTAACATGGGGACAGCAACTGCACTGTTTCCTCCAATCTAATAGCCCTAACATGGGACAGCAACTGCACTGTTTCCTCCGTTCTAATAGCCCTAACATGGGACATCAACTGCACTATTTCCTCTGTTCTAATAGCCCTAACATGGGACAGCAATTGCACTATTTCCTCCGTTCTAATAACCCTAACATGGGACAGCAACTGCACTATTTCCTCTGTTCTAATAGCCCTAACATGGGACAGCAATTGCACTATTACCTCTGATCTAATAGCCCTAACATGGGACAGTAACTGCACTATTTCCTCCATTCTAATAGCCCCAATATGGGACAGCAACTGCACCATTTCCTCCATTCTAATAGCCCTAACATGGACAGCAACTGCACTAATTCCTCCGATCTAATAACCCTAACATGGGACAGCAACTGTACTATTTCCTCCGTTCTAATAGCCCTAACATGGGACAGCAACTGTACTAATTCTTCAATGCGAGCCAGCAACACATGTTCACACTCAGGGGTCGATTTATTAAGCTCGGTGAAGTGATAAAAGTGCCAGGTTTTTATCACTGGCCAATCAGCTACTACCTGTCATTTTTCAAACCAAGCCTGTAACTTCACATTTACGAGCTGATTGACCGGTGATAAAAACCAGACAATTTATCACTTCACCAAGCTTAATAATCTGCCCCTCATACACAAAGATTCTTCCTCCCACTTTACCCTTGTGTGTGACGCTGAGCCATTCGCCCGTCAACCAATCATCAACAGCACACCCATATTCAAGGTTTAGAAACAGGCAGTATGCCCGCCTACACTCACACACACATTGAGAAAGCCTTTACCCAGCGAAACGATCATCCGGTGGAGCCTTAGACGCTGATGACAGTGGACCCTGCAGCAGCATAGCCGGGCAGATCCAGGTCCCGATCTCCGGGGTGAACGTACAGGTACTCGCCGTCTCTTCCCCTCCCCTTTTCTCTCTCTCTATTGTTACAGGAACTTTGCAATCAGACTCTGCATATCTCACTGCCCCCACTTATTTCTGACAGCCGGACTGCTGACCGGGTGCCGCTCATCCCCCACCACTACAGTCTCACTGCAAGTGGAGGACAGCAGCGCGTTTCAGGGAAGCAATAAAATTCTGCTTCTGATCTTTACCCTACTGGAGACACTCATCCACATACGCCTTGCACTCGATCTTTCTAACAAGATTTCTCCTGATTGGCCGCTAGGCCGCAAGGCGGCCAATAGCGGCATTCGGGAGGCAGAGCCGCACAATGTACACAAACACCGTTCGGCTCCCTGCTGTCCGGCTGGTTTTGCGTGTCGGTTTGTTTTTTTGCCAAGACCCTTACCTGGACTACGTCGCGCTGGGACAGGTGAGTATGGTTTCCTTCCACAGCTTCCACATGGATTTTGTCGGATCCGCCGACATGGACAGCGACGTCGACATGGACCAGAAGACAACACAGGACCAGAAGACGACGACACAGGACCAGGGCTACCTACGGGAAGAAGATAGGTAAGTATTAGTATGTGTGGGCTTTGTATGTATTAAAGTTTTATTTTAAGTGTGTGTCAGTGTGTTTTATTGTACTATTTTTAATACTGTGGCACTACAAGACCCAGCGGGCCCTTTAATGCCCCGCAGGCTGGGACTTGTGGTTCTCCAAGTCCCAGCTTGCGGGGGAGGCTTGCTGGGACTCATAGTGCCCCAGTATTAGACAATAGTTTAATCTTTTTTTTACACCACGATCAGCTCGATGCCCACCGCCCAGGGGCATCGAGGACAGCACCAGGCTTCAGCCTGGTCAGGTAAGTCCTAGAGGGGGGGGGACCCCTTTATTGGGGGGGTCCCCACTCCCCCAGGGGCCCTGGCCAGGCTGACTGATCTGACTGATCCGTGCAGGCTTAAAGCAAATACGACAGGGAAAGCAAGGTGTATTTTCCGGTCGTATTTGCGTGGGTGTTTTACACCACTTAGCAGCCGTATTATCAGTACGGCTGCTTAGTACATCAGGAACCACCATTCTTTTGAATGGTGATTTCTGTCATATTCTATCGATGGTGTAGACATTCGTATTTGTAAATACAAATGCGAATGTTCCATCTTTAGGAATACGAATTGTTGTATTTTCGGGACTGTAAATCCCGAAAATACAAATTCGTAAAAAAAAGGTGTATTTCTGCCTACGAATACACCTTTTTTGTACGAATCCATTTTGGTAAATGTCCCCCTCTATGTCTCAACTATCTGGGCACAAAGCCAGATTGTAGACCGATATAAATTAACCATCTGGTCAATGTGGAGTACCTAAAAAAAACACACTTACCTGCTATTTTAAACAGTCTTCCTTAAAACAAAGAAAAAACCACTACACCACAGAAAGCCAACTTAGGCATATTTTTGTATTCTGTTTAATAAGTGTATCAAAGTGGTAATTACACTGTTCAAAGATTAAAAAGGAGTACGCTATAACACCCTGGTGGGGAATATACCCCGTAATACAACCAAGCACCATAACTGACAGTCATCCCTACCTACATTTTAAAAATCTGAAATCACATCTCTTTCTTTCATTGTCACTAAATGTATGTATGTTAATGTAATTTTTAACCTCTTATTTCGCTAACAGTGGCTGTCTCCTTATCCAACCTATGCCAATAAAGATAAGAGGAGCTGCCACCTTTTTAAAGTATAGAAAAGGAATCTTTCCAAAAACTGTTTTTGAAGGAGTGCATCCAAAACAAATTATTTTTCTCTTGTTGCTCTTGTCCTAATCTCTAAATTTGGGATAGCACCCCCACTAGTGTGTACAAACACGAAGTGGACCCCTCGCCCACAAAATAAGGGTGTCAATCGATTTGTGTGTGCAGAACTCCCAAACCCATATACTCTATTGGGGGCATACCTGGCACTATATTGGGGGTATATGTGTATCTGACACTATTGGGGGCATACATGGTACTATTGGGGGCATATGTGTATCTGACACTATTGGGGGCATACCTGGTACTATTGGGGGCATACCTGGCACTATATTGGAGGCATATGTGTATCTGACACTATTGGGGGCATACCTGGCACTATATTGGGGGCATATGTGTAACTGCCACTATTGAGGGCATACCTGGTACTATTGGGGGCATACCTGGCACTATATTGGAGGCATATGTGTATCTGACACTATTGGGAGCACACCTGGCACTATTGGGGGGCATACCTGGTACTATTAGGGGCATACCTGCACTATTGGGGGCATACCTGGCACTATTGGTGGCATACCTGCACTATTGGGGCATACCTGGTACTATATTGGGGGCATATGTGTATCTGACACTATTGGGAGCACACCTGGCACTATTGGGGGGCATACCTGGTACTATATTGGGGGCATATGTGTATCTGACACTATTGGGAGCACACCTGGCACTATTGGGGGGCATACCTGGTACTATATTGGGGGCATATGTGTATCTGACACTATTGGGAGCACACCTGGCACTATTGGGGGGCATACCTGGTACTATTAGGGGCATACCTGCACTATTGGGGGCATACCTGGCACTATATTGGAGGCATGTGTGTATCTGACACTATTGGGGGCATACCTGGTACTATTGGGGGCATACCTGCACTATTGGGGCATACCTGGCACTATATTGGGGGCATATGTGTATCTGACACTATTGGGAGCACACCTGGCACTATTGGGGGGCATACCTGGTACAATTGGGGGCATACCTGCACTATTGTGGCATACCTGGCACTATATTGGAGGCATGTGTGTATCTGACACTATTGGGGGCATACCTGGCACAATTGGGGGCATATATGTATATCTGGCACTGCACTATTGGGGGCATATGTGTATCACACACCCACTTTCATTGACCGCACGGCATGCGGCTACACCTATTTTTTTGGCGCGTGCCTATGGCACGCACACACAGTACCGCCAGAGTATTTATTTACAATGGCACCAAAATTAGGCAGCCATTGTTTATCTGGCACTGCTGGGGGCATTGTGTTTATGGCATTAATTCGGGTATTGGTGGCATTGTGTAATTGCCACTGCTGGTGGCATGTGTATATATGGCACAGCATCTGTTCAGAGAGGCTGGGGGCATGGCCTTCGGCACATGCAGATGTCCCTTATCCTCTGCCTCCAGTGTTGGGAGGAATGTATTCGGCATATTGGACATTGCAGTGTGTGGCATATTGTGTCTGGGGCATTGTGGTATGTGGTATAATGTGTCAGGGGCATTACAGTGTGTGGCATAATGTGTAAAGGGCATTATTTGGTCATTAGGCAGATTTCTTTCTTTTTTTTTATTTTAGTAGCTCTTCGGGTGGCTTATTTTGCCGCGAGTAGCTCACGCCCCAAAAAAGGTTGGAGACCACTGGTGTAGGGAATAGAGGGGTCAGTAGTATAGTGTAGGGTATAGAGGGGTCAGTAGTATGGTGTAGTGTATAGAGGGGTCAGTAGTATAGTGTAGGGTATAGAGGGGTCAGTATTATAGTGTAGGGTATAGAGGGGTCAGTAGTATAGTGGTGGGTATAGAGGGGTCAGTAGTATAGTGTAGGGTATAGAGGGGTCAGTAGTATAGTGTAGGGTATAGAGGGGTCAGTATTATAGTGTAGGGTATAGATGGGTTAGTAGTATAGTGTAGGGTATAGAGGGGTCAGTAATATAGTGTAGGGTATAGAGGGGTCAGTAGTATAGTGCAGGGTATAGAGGGGTCAGTAGTATAGTGGTGGGTAAAGAGGGGTCAGTAATATAGTGTAGGGTATAGAGGGGTCAGTAGTATAGTGCAGGGTATAGAGGGGTCAGTAGTATAGTGTAGGGTATAGAGGGGTCAGTAGTATAAAGGTGGGTAAAGAGGGGTCAGTAATATAGTGTAGGGTATTGAGGGGTCAGTAGTATAGTGTAGGGTATAGAGGGGTCAGTAGTATAGTGGTGGGTATAGAGGGGTCAGTAGTATAGTGGTGGGTATAGAGGGGTCAGTAATATAGTGTAGGGTATAGAGGGGTCAGTAATATAGTGTAGGGTATAGAGGGGTCAGTAGTATAATGTAGGGTATAGAGGGGTCAGTAGTATAGTGGTGGGTATAGAGGGGTCAGTAGTATAGTGGTGGATATAAAGGGGTCAGTAGTATAGTGTAGGGTATAGAGGGGTCAGTAGTATAGTGTAGGGTATAGAGGGGTCAGTAGTATAGTGTAGGGTATAGAGGGGTCAGTAGTATAGTGTAGGGTATAGAGGGGTCAGTAGTATAGTGTAGGGTATAGAGGGGTCAGTAATGTAGTGTATGGTATAGATGGGTCAATAGTATAGTGTAGGGTATAGACGGGTCAGTAATATAGTGTAGGGTATAGAGAGGTCAGTAGTATAGTGTAGGGTAAAGAGGGGTCAGTAGTATAGTGGTGGGTATAGAGGGGTCAGTAGTATAGTGTAGGGTATAGAGGGGTCAGTAGTATAGTGTAGGGTATAGAGGTGTCAGTAGTATAGTGTAGGGTATAGAGGGGTCAGTAGTATAGTGGTGGGTATAGAGGGGTTAGTAAAGTGGTGGGTATAGAGGGGTTAGTAAAGTGGTGGGTATAGAGGGGTCAGTAGTATAGTGTAGGGTATAGAGGGGTCAGTAGTATAGTGTAGGGTATAGAGAGGTCAGTAGTATAGTGTAGGGTATAGAGGGGTCAGTAGTATAGTGTAGGGTATAGAGGGGTCAGTAATGTAGTGTATGGTATAGATGGGTCAATAGTATAGTGTAGGGTATAGACGGGTCAGTAATATAGTGTAGGGTATAGAGAGGTCAGTAGTATAGTGTAGGGTAAAGAGGGGTCAGTAGTATAGTGGTGGGTATAGAGGGGTCAGTAGTATAGTGTAGGGTATAGAGGGGTCAGTAGTATAGTGTAGGGTATAGAGGTGTCAGTAGTATAGTGTAGGGTATAGAGGGGTCAGTAGTATAGTGGTGGGTATAGAGGGGTTAGTAAAGTGGTGGGTATAGAGGGGTTAGTAAAGTGGTGGGTATAGAGGGGTCAGTAGTATAGTGTAGGGTATAGAGGGGTCAGTAGTATAGTGTAGGGTATAGAGGGGTCAGTAATATAGTGTAGGGTATAGAGGGGTCAGTAGTAGAGTGTAGGGTATAGAGGGGTCAGTAATATAGTGTAGGGTATAGAGGGGTCAGTAGTATAGTGTAGGGTATAGAGGGGTCAGTAGTATAGTGTAGGGTATAGAGGGGTCAGTAATGTAGTGTACGGTATAGAGGGGTCAGTAGTATAGTGTAGGGTATAGAGGGGTCAGTAGTATAGTGTAGGGTATAGAGGGGTCAGTAGTATAGTGTAGGGTATAGAGGGGTCAGTAGTATAGTGTAGGATATAGAGGGGTCAGTAGTATAGTGGTGGGTATAGAGGGGTCAGTAGGATAGTGTAGGGTATAGAGGGGTCAGTAATGTAGTGTAGGGTATAGAGGGGTCAGTAGTATAGTGTTGGGTATAGAGGGGTCAGTAGTATGGTGTAGTGTATAGAGGGGTCAGTAGTATAGTGTAGGGTATAGAGGGGTCAGTATTATAGTGTAGGGTATAGAGGGGTCAGTAGTATAGTGGTGGGTATAGAGGGGTCAGTAGTATAGTGTAGGGTATAGAGGGGTCAGTAGTATAGTGTAGGGTATAGATGGGTTAGTAGTATAGTGTAGGGTATAGAGGGGTCAGTAATATAGTGTAGGGTATAGAGGGGTCAGTAGTATAGTGCAGGGTATAGAGGGGTCAGTAGTATAGTGGTGGGTAAAGAGGGGTCAGTAATATAGTGTAGGGTATAGAGGGGTCAGTAGTATAGTGTAGGGTATAGAGGGGTCAGTAGTATAGTGCAGGGTATAGAGGGGTCAGTAGTATAATGTAGGGTATAGAGGGGTCAGTAGTATAGTGGTGGGTATAGAGGGGTCAGTAGTATAGTGGTGGGTATAAAGGGGTCAGTAGTATAGTGTAGGGTATAGAGGGGTCAGTAGTATAGTGTAGGGTATAGAGGGGTCAGTAGTATAATGTAGGGTATAGAGAGGTCAGTAGTATAGTGTAGGGTATAGAGGGGTCAGTAGTATAGTGTATGGTATAGATGGGTCAATAGTATAGTGTAGGGTATAGACGGGTCAGTAATATAGTGTAGGGTATAGAGAGGTCAGTAGTATAGTGTAGGGTAAAGAGGGGTCAGTAGTATAGTGGTGGGTATAGAGGGGTCAGTAGTATAGTGCAGGGTATAGAGAGGTCAGTAGTATTGTGTAGGGTATAGAGGGGTCAGTGGTATAGTGGTAGGTATATAGGGGTCAGTAGTATAGTGTAGGGTATAGAGAGGTCAGTAGTGTAGTGTAGGGTATAGAGAGGTCAGTAGTATAGTGTAGGGTATAGAGGGGTCAGTGTTGTCGGTTGAAAATAATAAATCAAGCGACCAGGTTCTAGGATACAATGTGTTAAATATGGAGACTGACACAGGACATTTTAAAACAAAGATAAACATTTATTTAAGCTACAATAATAAAAACATGCAAATAATGGGGAAATTTACCAATATGAAAAACCTAGTTTTTCGTATTGGTTGTTTCCCTACGACTGCATACGACTGTTTAAGTCGTATGCAAAGTCGTGTTCCGGAGGGGGATTTACAAAGCAGTCAGATACGACTGCTTTGTAACCCTCCGATGGTGTAATGATTCGTATTAGCGGCCGTATATACGGCCGCTAATACGAATTATTTCTAGCAGTCTGCACGGATCAAGTCAGATCCGTGCAGGCTGCAAGGTGTAAAAAAAAATAGAAAAATAAATAAATAAAAAAAAAAACGGCGTGGGGTCCCCCCCACAGCCGAAACCAGCACCAGGCTGAAGGAGCCGGGGCCGGTAATTAAAAATCAGGGAGCCCGACAAATAGGGGTTCCCCGATTTTTAACAACCAGCCCCAGGCTCCAGGTCCGGGGCTGGTTCCCAAAATACGGGGGACAAAATGAGTAGGGGTCCCCCGTATTTTAAGAACCAGCCCCAGGCACAACCAGCCGGCAGGGTAATGTCACAGCCGGGGGACACTTATAATATAAGGTCCCGCGGCCAAAACATTCACCCTACCGACCAGTCAGCCTGGCCAGGGGCCCTGGGGGAGTGGGGACCCCCCCAATAAAGGGGTCCCCCCCCTCCAGGACTTACCTGACCAGGCTGAAGCCTGGTGCTGTCCCCGGTGACCCTGGAGCGGTGGTCACCGGGCTGATGGTATTGTGTAAAAAATAGATAAACCATTGTTTTTTACTGTGGCACTACAAGTGCCAGCAAGCCTCCCCAGCAAGCTGGGACTTGGAGAACCACAAGTCCCAGCCTGCTGGGCATTAAAGGGCCCGCTGGCACTTGTAGTTCTACAGTTAAAAAAATAGTGCACAAAACACACTGACACACTTTTAAAATAAAACTTTATTACACACAAAGCCCACACATACTGATACTTACCTATCTTCTTCCCATAGGTCGCCCTGATGTCCTGTGTCGTCTTCGGGATCCATGTCGACGTCCTTCTTCATGTCGACGTCGCTGTCGGCGATGGTGTCCCCGTCCGGATCCGAAGAAATCCATTTGGGAAGCTGTGGAAGGAAACCATACTCACCTGTCCCAGCGCGACGTAGTCCAGGTAAGGGTCTTTGCAAAAAAACAAACCGACAGCCCCGAAACCAAACCGGACACGACGGAGACACACGGTGTGTTTACATCGTGCGGCTCCGCCTCCCGAATGCCGCTATTGGCCGCCTTGCGGCCTAGCGGCCAATCAGGAGCCGCTAGGCCGCAAGGCGGCCAATAGCGGCATTCGGGAGGCGGAGCCGCACGATGTAAATAAACACACGTGCGTCTCCGTCAGAGTCCGGTTTGGTTTCGGGGCTGTCGGTTTGTTTTTTTGCAAAGACCCTTACCTGGACTACGTCGCGCTGGGACAGGTGAGTATGGTTTCCTTCCACAGCTTCCCAAATGGATTTCTTCGGATCCGGACGGGGACACCATCGCCGACAGCGACGTCGACATGAAGAAGGACGTCGACATGGATCCCGAAGACGACACAGGACATCAGGGCGACCTATGGGAAGAAGATAGGTAAGTATCAGTATGTGTGGGCTTTGTGTGTAATAAAGTTTTATTTTAAAAGTGTGTCAGTGTGTTTTGTGCACTATTTTTTTAACTGTAGAACTACAAGTGCCAGCGGGCCCTTTAATGCCCAGCAGGCTGGGACTTGTGGTTCTCCAAGTCCCAGCTTGCTGGGGAGGCTTGCTGGCACTTGTAGTGCCACAGTAAAAAACAATGGTTTATCTATTTTTTACACAATACCATCAGCCCGGTGACCACCGCTCCAGGGTCACCGGGGACAGCACCAGGCTTCAGCCTGGTCAGGTAAGTCCTGGAGGGGGGGGACCCCTTTATTGGGGGGGTCCCCACTCCCCCAGGGCCCCTGGCCAGGCTGACTGGTCGGTAGGGTGAATGTTTTGGCCGCGGGACCTTATATTATAAGTGTCCCCCGGCTGTGACATTACCCTGCCGGCTGGTTGTGCCTGGGGCTGGTTCTTAAAATACGGGGGACCCCTACTCATTTTGTCCCCCGTATTTTGGGAACCAGCCCCGGACCTGGAGCCTGGGGCTGGTTGTTAAAAATCGGGGAACCCCTATTTGTCGGGCTCCCTGATTTTTAATTACCGGCCCCGGCTCCTTCAGCCTGGTGCTGGTTTCGGCTGTGGGGGGGACCCCACGCCGTTTTTTTTTTTAATTTATTTATTTTTTCTATTTTTTTACACTGCAGCCTGCACGGATCTGACTGATCCGTGCAGGCTAAAACGCAAATAGAACAGGAAAATGGTGTTCTATTTTCCTGTCGTATTTGCGTGGGTGTTTTACACCACTTAGCAGCCGTATTGTCAGTACGGCTGCTTAGTAAATCAGAAACCACCATTCTTTTGAATGGTGATTTCTGTCGTATCCTATCGATGGTGTAGACATTCGTATTTGTAACTACAAATACGAATGTTCCATCTTTAGGACTACGAATTGTTGTATTTTTGGGATTGTAAATCCCGAAAATACAAATTCGTAAAAAAAAGGTGTATTTCTCCCTACGAATACACCTTTTTTCTACGAATCCATTTTGGTAAATGTCCCCCTAAGTAACAAGTTAATACTCAGCTTTTATCTCAGATGTTTTAAGATCTGTCCCGGATGGTTGTCATCAGTAGTTTAAAGAATAAAAGTCCAGTCATCCCCAGGGTCCCTCTTAGTATGTAACTCTACTGAGTTACTACACTGGGGTGCATTAGAAGTCTATGTCCGCTGCAGACAGACCTGGATTTCAGGAACTTCTGCCATGTATAAGTCTCTAGCCTTTATACCCATCCTGCAGCAAATATCCTAGTATTGTAAGATATTGCTTACTGGATGTAGCAGTCTGTTCACATGATATAAATTATCCCAAAATGACAAGTTTCCTGTTCACATAGTTATTGGACACAATAGCCCATACAGCTTACTAGACAGTTTCCATCAGACATACTGATAGCAGGAACATATATTACTTACTGTCAGCTTGCCTAAACACTGGCTACACTTCCTACACACTATATCTTCCACACCAGGTCAAAGGGTAAAAGACAGCTGGCACTTAGAATGGAACTATATTTCTAACTGGTGCCTATATGTCTGTAAAAGCACTAATCCTAATAAAAAGTACATTTATATAGCAATGAAGTTATACAGATACAAAATGGAGGTTATACATGACAAAATGGTGTCCAAAAAGTAGTTAAAAATATCACCCTATACAGTCAGTAATGTAGTGTATGGTATAGAGGGGTCAGTCAGTAGTATAGTGTATGGTATAGAGGGGTCAGTAGTATAGTGTAGGGTATAGAGGGGTCAGTAGTATAGTGTAGGGTATAGAGGGGTCAGTAGTATAGTGCAGGGTATAGAGGGGTCAGTAGTATAGTGGTGGGTATAGAGGGGTCAGTAGTATAATGTAGGGTATAGAGGGGTCAGTAGTATAGTGCAGGGTATAGAGGGGTCAGTAGTATAGTGCAGGGTATAGAGGGGTCAGTAGTATAGTGTAGGGTATAGAGGGGTCAGTAGTATAGTGTAGGGTAGAGAGGGGTCAGTAGTATAGTGTAGGGTATAGAGGGGTCAGTAGTATAGTGTAGGGTATAGAGGGGTCAGTAGTATAGTGTAGGGTATAGAGGGGTCAGTAGTATAGTGCAGGGTATAGAGGGGTCAGTAGTATAGTGCAGGGTATAGAGGGGTCAGTAGTATAGTGTAGGGTATAGAGGGGTCAGTAGTATAGTGTAGGGTATAGAGGGGTCAGTAGTATAGTGTAGGGTATAGAGGGGTCAGTAGTATAGTGTAGGGTATAGAGGGGTCAGTAGTATAGGGTAGGGTATAGAGGGGTCAGTAGTATAGTGTAGGGTATAGAGGGGTCAGTAGTATAGTGCAGGGTATAGAGGGGTCAGTAGTATAGTGCAGGGTATAGAGGGGTCAGTAGTATAGTGGTGGGTATAGAGGGGTCAGTAGTATAGTGTAGGGTATAGAGGGGTCAGTAGTATAGTGTAGGGTATAGAGGGGTCAGTAGTATAGTGTATGGTATAGAGGGGTCAGTAGTATAGTGTAGGGTATAGAGGGGTTAGTAGTATAGTGTAGGGTATAGAGGGATCAGTAGTATAGTGTAGGGTATAGAGGGGTCAGTAGTGTAGGGTAGAGAATAGAGGGGTCAGTGGTATAGTGTAGGGTATAGAGGGGTCAGTAGTATAGTGGTGGGTATAGAGGGGTCAGTAGTGTAGTGTAGGGTACAGAGGGATCAGTAGGATAGTGGTGGGTATAGAGGGGTCAGTAGTATAGTGTAGGGTATAGAGGGGTCAGTAATATAGTGTAGGGTATAGAGGGGTCAGTAGTATAGTGCAGGGTATAGAGTGGTCAGTAGTATAGTGTAGGGTATAGAGGGGTCAGTAGTATAGTGTAGGGTATAGAGGGGTCAGTAGTATAGTGTAGGGTATAGAGGGGTCAGTAGTATAGTGTAGGGTATAGAGGGGTCAGTAGTATAGTGCAGGGTATAGAGGGGTCAGTAGTATAGTGTAGGGTATAGAGGGGTCAGTAGTATAGTGTAGGGTATAGAGGGGTCAGTAGTATAGTGTAGGGTATAGAGGGGTCAGTAGTATAGTGTAGGGTATAGAGGGGTCAGTAGTATAGTGTAGGGTATAGAGGGGTCAGTAGTATAGTGTAGGGTATAGAGGGGTCAGTAGTATAGTGTAGGGTATAGAGGGGTCAGTAGTATAGTGTAGGGTATAGAGGGGTCAGTAGTATAGTGCAGGGTATAGAGGGGTCAGTAGTATAGTGGTTGGTATAGAGGGGTCAGTAGTATAGTGTAGGGTATAGAGGGGTCAGTAGTATAGTGTAGGGTATAGAGGGGTCAGTAGTATAGTGTAGGGTATAGAGGGGTCAGTAGTATATGGTGGGTATAGAGGGGTCAGTAGTATAGTGGTGGGTATAGAGGGGTCAGTAGTATAGTGTAGGGTATAGAGGGGTCAGTAGTATAGTGTAGGGTATAGAGGGGTCAGTAGTATAGTGGTGGGTATAGAGGGGTCAGTAGTATAGTGTAGGGTATAGGGTGGTCAGTAGTATAGTGTAGGGTATAGAGGGGTCAGTAGTATAGTGGTGGGTATAGAGGGGTCAGTAGTATAGTGGTGGGTATAGAGGGGTTAGTAGTATAGTGTAGGGTATAGAAGGGTCAGTAATATAGTGTAGGGTATAGAGGGGTCAGTAGTATAGTGGTGGGTATAGAGGGGTCAGTAGTAAAGTGTTGGGTATAGAGGGGTCAGTAGTATAGTGGTGGGTATAGAGGGGTCAGTAGTATAGTGGTGGGTATAGAGGGGTCAGTAGTGTAGTGCAGGGTATAGAGGGGTCAGTAGTGTAGTGTAGGGTATAGAGGGGTCAGTAGTATAGTGTAGGGTATAGAGGGGTCAGTAGTATAGTGGTGGGTATAGAGGGGTCAGTAGTATAGTGTAGGGTATAGATGGGTCAGTAGTATAGTGTAGGGTACAGAGGGGTCAGTAGTATATGGTGGGTATAGAGGGGTCAGTAGTATAGTGTAGGGTATAGATGGGTCAGTAGTATAGTGTAGGGTACAGAGGGGTCAGTAGTATAGTGTAGCGTATAGAGGGGTCAGTAATGTAGTGTAAGGTATAGAGGGGTCAGTAATGTAGTGTAAGGTATAGAGGGGTCCGTAGTATAGTGTAGGGTACAGAGGGGTCAGTAGTATAGTGTAGGGTATAGAGGGGTCAGTAGTATAGTGTAGGGTATAGAGGGGTCAGTAATGTAGTGTAAGGTATAGAGGGGTCAGTAATGTAGTGTAAGGTATAGAGGGGTCCGTAGTATAGTGTAGGGTACAGAGGGGTCAGTAGTATAGTGTAGGGTATAGAGGGGTCAGTAGTATTGTGGTGGGTATAGAGGGGTCAGTAGTATAGTGTAGGGTATAGGGTGGTCAGCAGTGTTCCCTCTAAGCTGTGCGCGTGTGCGCGCGCACACAACTCGCCGAGCCCGCGCACAGACATTACAACTGAGCGCACAAAGGTTAAAATCTTGTTTTAGTGTGCCACGAGTTTAATAAGGTTGAAAATCACTGCTATAGTCTATATGTGTGGTGTGTGAAGTCTGTAAACATTCAAATTGCTTTATTAACTCAACAGAACTCGAAACCTAGGCCTGTATACGTTATGTGACGCACAAAAATGTACATTTCCTTCCAAAGTTGCACAGCCAATATCTTTTTCTGCACAAAGCCTTCGTAAAATTAGAGGGAACATTGGTGGTCAGTAGTATAATGTAGGGTATAGAGGGGTCAGTAGTATAGTGGTGGGTATAGAGGGTCAGTAGTATAGTGTACGGTATAGAGAGGTCAGTAGTATAGTGTAGGGGATAGAGGGGTTAGTAGTATAGTGTAGGGTATAGAGGGGTCAGTAGTATAGTGGTGGGTATAGAGGGGTCAGTAGTGTAGTGTAGGGTATAGAAGGGTCAGTAATATAGTGTTGGGTATAGAGGGGTCAGTAGTATAATGGTGGGTATAGAGGGGTCAGTAGTGTAGTGCAGGGTATAGAGGGTTCAGTAGTGTAGTGTAGGGTATAGAGGGGTCAGTAGTATAGAGGGGTCAGTAGTATAGTGTAGGGTATAGAGGGGTCAGTAGTATAGTGTAGGGTATAGAGGGGTCAGTAGTATAGTGTAAGGTATAGAGGGGTCAGTAATATAGTGTAGGGTATAGAGGGGTCAGTAGTATAGTGTAGGGTATAGAGGGGTCAGTAGTATAGTGTAAGGTATAGAGGGGTCAGTAATATAGTGTAAGGTATAGAGGGGTCAGTAATATAGTGTAGAGTATAGAGAGGTCAGTAGTATAGTGTAGGGTATAGAGAGGTCAGTAGTATAGTGTAAGGTATAGAGGGGTCAGTAATGTAGTGTAAGGTATAGAGGGGTCAGTAATGTAGTGTAAGGTATAGAGGGGTCCGTAGTATAGTGTAGGGTACAGAGGGGTCAGTAGTATAGTGTAGGGTATAGAGGGGTCAGTAGTATAGTGGTGGGTATAGAGGGGTCAGTAGTATAGTGTAGGGTATAGGGTGGTCAGTAGTATAATGTAGGGTATAGAGGGGTCAGTAGTATAGTGGTGGGTATAGAGGGTCAGTAGTATAGTGTACGGTATAGAGAGGTCAGTAGTATAGTGTAGGGTATAGAGGGGTCAGTAGTATAGTGGTGGGTATAGAGGGGTCAGTAGTGTAGTGTAGGGTATAGAAGGGTCAGTAATATAGTGTTGGGTATAGAGGGGTCAGTAGTATAGTGGTGGGTATAGAGGGGTCAGTAGTGTAGTGCAGGGTATAGAGGGTTCAGTAGTGTAGTGTAGGGTATAGAGGGGTCAGTAGTATAGAGGGGTCAGTAGTATAGTGTAGGGTATAGAGGGGTCAGTAGTATAGTGTAGGGTATAGAGGGGTCAGTAGTATAGTGTAAGGTATAGAGGGGTCAGTAATATAGTGTAGGGTATAGAGGGGTCAGTAGTATAGTGTAGGGTATAGAGGGGTCAGTAGTATAGTGTAAGGTATAGAGGGGTCAGTAATATAGTGTAAGGTATAGAGGGGTCAGTAATATAGTGTAGAGTATAGAGAGGTCAGTAGTATAGTGTAGGGTATAGAGAGGTCAGTAGTATAGTGTAAGGTATAGAGGGGTCAGTAATATAGTGTAGGGTATAGAGGGGTCAGTAGTAAAGTGTTGGGTATAGAGGGGTCAGTAGTATAGTGGTGGGTATAGAGGGGTCAGTAGTGTAGTGCAGGGTATAGAGGGTTCAGTAGTGTAGTGTAGGGTATAGAGGGGTCAGTAGTATAGAGGGGTCAGTAATATAGTGTAGGGTATAGAGGGGTCAGTAGTATTGTGTAGGGTATAGAGAGGTCAGTAGTATAGTGTAAGGTATAGAGAGGTCAGTAGTATAGTGTAGGGTATAGAGGGGTCAGTAGTATAGTGCAGGGTATAGAGGGGTCAGTAGTATAGTGGTGGGTATAGAGGGGTCAGTAGTATAGTGTAGGGTATAGTGGGGTCAGTATTATAGTGTAGGGTATAGAGGGGTCAGTAGTATAGTGTAGGGTATAGAGGGATCAGTAATATAGTGTAGGGTATAGAGGGGTCAGTAGTATAGTGCAGGGTATAGAGGGGTCAGTAGTATAGTAGTGGGTAAAGAGGGGTCAGTAATATAGTGTAGGGTATAGAGGGGTCAGTGGTATAGTGTAGGGTATAGAGGGGTCAGTAGTATAGTGTAGGGTATAGAGGGGTCAGTAGTATAGTGCAGGGTATAGAGGGGTCAGTAGTATAGTGTAGGGTATAGAGGGGTCAGTAGTATAGTGTAGGGTATAGAGGGGTCAGTAGTATAGTGTAGGGTATAGAGGGGTCAGTAGTATAGTGTAGGGTATAGAGGGGTCAGTAGTATAGTGTAGGGTATAGAGGGGTCAGTAGTATAGTGTAGGGTATAGAGGGGTCAGTAGTATAGTGTAGGGTATAGAGGGGTCAGTAGTATAGTGTAGGGTATAGAGGGGTCAGTAGTATAGTGCAGGGTATAGAGGGGTCAGTAGTATAGTGGTTGGTATAGAGGGGTCAGTAGTATAGTGTAGGGTATAGAGGGGTCAGTAGTATAGTGTAGGGTATAGAGGGGTCAGTAGTATAGTGTAGGGTATAGAGGGGTCAGTAGTATATGGTGGGTATAGAGGGGTCAGTAGTATAGTGGTGGGTATAGAGGGGTCAGTAGTATAGTGTAGGGTATAGAGGGGTCAGTAGTATAGTGTAGGGTATAGAGGGGTCAGTAGTATAGTGGTGGGTATAGAGGGGTCAGTAGTATAGTGTAGGGTATAGGGTGGTCAGTAGTATAGTGTAGGGTATAGAGGGGTCAGTAGTATAGTGGTGGGTATAGAGGGGTCAGTAGTATAGTGGTGGGTATAGAGGGGTTAGTAGTATAGTGTAGGGTATAGAAGGGTCAGTAATATAGTGTAGGGTATAGAGGGGTCAGTAGTATAGTGGTGGGTATAGAGGGGTCAGTAGTAAAGTGTTGGGTATAGAGGGGTCAGTAGTATAGTGGTGGGTATAGAGGGGTCAGTAGTATAGTGGTGGGTATAGAGGGGTCAGTAGTGTAGTGCAGGGTATAGAGGGGTCAGTAGTGTAGTGTAGGGTATAGAGGGGTCAGTAGTATAGTGTAGGGTATAGAGGGGTCAGTAGTATAGTGGTGGGTATAGAGGGGTCAGTAGTATAGTGTAGGGTATAGATGGGTCAGTAGTATAGTGTAGGGTACAGAGGGGTCAGTAGTATATGGTGGGTATAGAGGGGTCAGTAGTATAGTGTAGGGTATAGATGGGTCAGTAGTATAGTGTAGGGTACAGAGGGGTCAGTAGTATAGTGTAGCGTATAGAGGGGTCAGTAATGTAGTGTAAGGTATAGAGGGGTCAGTAATGTAGTGTAAGGTATAGAGGGGTCCGTAGTATAGTGTAGGGTACAGAGGGGTCAGTAGTATAGTGTAGGGTATAGAGGGGTCAGTAGTATAGTGTAGGGTATAGAGGGGTCAGTAATGTAGTGTAAGGTATAGAGGGGTCAGTAATGTAGTGTAAGGTATAGAGGGGTCCGTAGTATAGTGTAGGGTACAGAGGGGTCAGTAGTATAGTGTAGGGTATAGAGGGGTCAGTAGTATTGTGGTGGGTATAGAGGGGTCAGTAGTATAGTGTAGGGTATAGGGTGGTCAGTAGTATAATGTAGGGTATAGAGGGGTCAGTAGTATAGTGGTGGGTATAGAGGGTCAGTAGTATAGTGTACGGTATAGAGAGGTCAGTAGTATAGTGTAGGGGATAGAGGGGTTAGTAGTATAGTGTAGGGTATAGAGGGGTCAGTAGTATAGTGGTGGGTATAGAGGGGTCAGTAGTGTAGTGTAGGGTATAGAAGGGTCAGTAATATAGTGTTGGGTATAGAGGGGTCAGTAGTATAGTGGTGGGTATAGAGGGGTCAGTAGTGTAGTGCAGGGTATAGAGGGTTCAGTAGTGTAGTGTAGGGTATAGAGGGGTCAGTAGTATAGAGGGGTCAGTAGTATAGTGTAGGGTATAGAGGGGTCAGTAGTATAGTGTAGGGTATAGAGGGGTCAGTAGTATAGTGTAAGGTATAGAGGGGTCAGTAATATAGTGTAGGGTATAGAGGGGTCAGTAGTATAGTGTAGGGTATAGAGGGGTCAGTAGTATAGTGTAAGGTATAGAGGGGTCAGTAATATAGTGTAAGGTATAGAGGGGTCAGTAATATAGTGTAGAGTATAGAGAGGTCAGTAGTATAGTGTAGGGTATAGAGAGGTCAGTAGTATAGTGTAAGGTATAGAGGGGTCAGTAATGTAGTGTAAGGTATAGAGGGGTCAGTAATGTAGTGTAAGGTATAGAGGGGTCCGTAGTATAGTGTAGGGTACAGAGGGGTCAGTAGTATAGTGTAGGGTATAGAGGGGTCAGTAGTATAGTGGTGGGTATAGAGGGGTCAGTAGTATAGTGTAGGGTATAGGGTGGTCAGTAGTATAATGTAGGGTATAGAGGGGTCAGTAGTATAGTGGTGGGTATAGAGGGTCAGTAGTATAGTGTACGGTATAGAGAGGTCAGTAGTATAGTGTAGGGGATAGAGAGGTCAGTAGTATAGTGTAGGGTATAGAGGGGTCAGTAGTATAGTGGTGGGTATAGAGGGGTCAGTAGTGTAGTGTAGGGTATAGAAGGGTCAGTAATATAGTGTTGGGTATAGAGGGGTCAGTAGTATAGTGGTGGGTATAGAGGGGTCAGTAGTGTAGTGCAGGGTATAGAGGGTTCAGTAGTGTAGTGTAGGGTATAGAGGGGTCAGTAGTATAGAGGGGTCAGTAATATAGTGTAGGGTATAGAGGGGTCAGTAGTATTGTGTAGGGTATAGAGAGGTCAGTAGTATAGTGTAAGGTATAGAGAGGTCAGTAGTATAGTGTAGGGTATAGAGGGGTCAGTAGTATAGTGCAGGGTATAGAGGGGTCAGTAGTATAGTGGTGGGTATAGAGGGGTCAGTAGTATAGTGTAGGGTATAGTGGGGTCAGTATTATAGTGTAGGGTATAGAGGGGTCAGTAGTATAGTGTAGGGTATAGAGGGATCAGTAATATAGTGTAGGGTATAGAGGGGTCAGTAGTATAGTGCAGGGTATAGAGGGGTCAGTAGTATAGTAGTGGGTAAAGAGGGGTCAGTAATATAGTGTAGGGTATAGAGGGGTCAGTGGTATAGTGTAGGGTATAGAGGGGTCAGTAGTATAGCGATGGGTATAGAGGGGTCAGTAGTATAGTGGTGGGTATAGAGGGATCAGTAGTATAGTGTAGGGAATACAGGGGTCAGTAATATAGTTTAGGGTATAGAGCGGTCAGTAATATAGTGTAGGGTATAGAGGGGTCAGTAGTTTAGTGGTGGGTATAGAGGGGTCAGTAGTATAGTGGTGAGTATAGAGGGGTCAGTAGTATAGTGGTGAGTATAGAGGGATCAGTAGTATAGTGGTGGGTATAGAGGGGTCAGTAATATAGTGTAGGGTATAGAGGGGTCAGTAATATAGTGTAGGGTATAGAGGGGTCAGTAGTATAATGTAGGGTATAGAGGGGTCAGTAGTATAGTGGTGGGTATAGAGGGGTCAGTAGTATAGTGGTGGGTATAAAGGGGTCAGTAGTATAGTGTAGGGTATAGAGGGGTCAGTAGTATAATGTAGGGTATAGAGGGGTCATTAGTATAGTGTATGGTATAGACGGGTCAATAGTATAGTGTAGGGTATAGAGGGGTCAGTAGTATAGTGTAGGGTATAGAGGGGTCAGTAATGTAGTGTAGGGTATAGAGGGGTCAGTAGTATAGTGTAGGGTATAGAGGGGTCAGTAATATAGTGTAGGGTATAGAGAGGTCAGTAGTATAGTGTATGGTATAGAGGGGTCAGTAGTATAGTGTAGGGTATAGAGGGGTCAGTAGTATAGTGGTGGGTATAGAGGGGTCAGTAGTATAGTGGTGGGTATAAAGGGGTCAGTAGTATAGTGTAGGGTATAGAGGGGTCAGTAGTATAGTGTATGGTATAGACGGGTCAGTAGTATAGTGTAGGGTATAGAGGGGTCAGTAATATAGTGTAGGGTATAGAGGGGTCAGTAATGTAGTGTAGGGTATAGAGGGGTCAGTAATGTAGTGTAGGGTATAGAGGGGTCAGTAGTATAGTGTAGGGTATAGAGGGGTCAGTAATATAGTGTAGGGTATAGAGAGGTCAGTAGTATAGTGTAGGGTATAGAGGGGTCAGTAGGATAGTGTAGGGTATAGAGGGGTCAGTAGGATAGTGTAGGGTATAGAGGGGTCAGTAGTATAGTGTAGGGTATAGAGGGGTCAGTAGTATAGTGTAGGGTATAGAGAGGTCAGTAGTGTAGTGCAGGGTATAGAGAGGTCAGTAGTATAGTGTAGGGTATAGAGGGGTCAGTAGTATAGTGTAGGGTATAGAGGGGTCAGTAGTATAGTGGTGGGTATAGAGGGATCAGTAATATAGTGTAAGGTATAGAGGGGTCAGTAGTATAGTGTAGGGTATAGAGGGGTCAGTAATATAGTGGTGGGTATAGAGGGGTCAGTAGTATAGTGTTGGGTATAGAGGGGTCAGTAGTATAGTGGTGGGTATAGAGGGGTCAGTAGTATAGTGTTGGGTATAGAGGGGTCAGTAGTATAGTGGTGGGTATAGAGGGGTCAGTAGTGTAGTGTAGGGTATAGAGGGGTCAGTAGTATAGTGGTGGGTATAGAGATGTCAGTAGTGTAGTGCAGGGTATAGAGGGGTCAGTAGTATAGTGGTGGGTATACAGAGGTCAGTAGTGTAGTGCAGGGTATAGAGGGGTCAGTAGTATAGTGTAGGGTATAGAGGGGTCAGTAGTATAGTGGTGGGTATAGAGGGGTCAGTAGTGTAGTGTAGGGTATAGAGGGGTCAGTAGTATAGTGGTGGGTATAGAGGGGTCAGTAGTGTAGTGTAGGGTATAGAGGGGTCAGTAGTATAGTGTAGGGTATAGAGGGGTCAGTAATATAGTGTAGGGTATAGAGGGGTCAGTAGTGTAGTGTAGGGTATAGAGAGGTCAGTAGTATAGTGGAGAGTATAGAGGGGTCAGTAGTATAGTGGTGGGTATAGAGGGGTCAGTAGTATAGTGTAGGGTATAGAGGGGTCAGTAGTATAGTGGTGGGTATAGAGGGGTCAGTAGTATAGTGGTGGGTATAGAGGGGTCATTAGTATAATGTAGGGTATAGAGGGGTCAGTAGTATAGTGGAGAGTATAGAGGGGTCAGTAGTATAGTGTAGGGTATAGAGGGGTCAGTAGTATAGTGTAGGGTATAGAGGGGTCAGTAGTATAATGTAGGGTATAGAGGGGTCAGTAGTATAGTGGTGGGTATAGAGGGGTCAGTAGTATAGTGGTGGGTATAAAGGGGTCAGTAGTATAGTGTAGGGTATAGAGGGGTCAGTAATACAGTGTCGGGTATAGAGGGGTCAGTAGTATAGTGTAGGGTATAGGGGGGTCAGTAATATAGTGTAGGGTATAGAGGGGTCAGTAATATAGTGGTGGGTATAGAGGGGTCAGTAATATAGTGGTGGGTATAGAGGGGTCAGTAGTATAGTGTAGGGTATAGAGGGGTCAGTAGTATAGTGTAGGGTATAGAGGGGTCAGTAGTATAGTGTAGGGTATAGAGGGGTCAGTAATATAGTGTAGGGTATAGAGGGGTCAGTAGTGTAGTGTAGGGTATAGAGGGGTCAGTAGTATAGTGTAGGGTATAGAGGGGTCAGTAGTATAGTGTAGGGTATAGAGGGGTCAGTAATATAGTGTAGGGTATAGAGGGGTCAGTAGTATAGTGGTGGGTATAGAGGGGTCAGTAGTGTAGTGTAGGGTATAGAGGGGTCAGTAGTATAGTGGTGGGTATAGAGGGGTCAGTAGTGTAGTGTAGGGTATAGAGGGGTCAGTAGTATAGTGTAGGGTATAGAGGGGTCAGTAATATAGTGTAGGGTATAGAGGGGTCAGTAGTGTAGTGTAGGGTATAGAGAGGTCAGTAGTATAGTGGAGAGTATAGAGGGGTCAGTAGTATAGTGTAGGGTATAGAGGGGTCAGTAGTATAGTGTAGGGTATAGAGGGGTCAGTAGTATAGTGTAGGGTATAGAGGGGTCAGTAGTATAGTGTAGGGTATAGAGGGGTCAGTAGTATAGTGGTGGGTATAGAGGGGTCAGTAGTATAGTGGTGGGTATAGAGGGGTCAGTAGTATAGTGTAGGGTATAGAGGGGTCAGTAGTATAGTGTAGGGTATAGATGGGTTAGTAGTATAGTGTAGGGTATAGAGGGGTCAGTAGTATAGTGGTGGGTATAGAGGGGTCAGTAGTATAGTGTAGGGTATAGAGGGGTCAGTAGTATAGTGTAGGGTATAGAGGGGTCAGTAGTATAGTGTAGGGTATAGAGGGGTCAGTAATATAGTGGTGGGTATAGAGGGGTCAGTAGTATAGTGTAGGGTATAGAGGGATCAGTAATGTAGTGTAGAGTATAGAGGGGTCAGTAGTATAGTGTAGGGTATAGAGGGCTCATTAGTATAATGTAGGGTATAGAGGGGTCAGTAGTATAGTGGAGAGTATAGAGGGGTCAGTAGTATAGTGTAGGGTATAGAGGGGTCAGTAGTATAGTGTAGGGTATAGAGGGGCCAGTAGTATAGTGGTGGGTATAGAGGGGTCAGTAGTATAGTGGTGGGTATAGAGGGGTCAGTAATATAGTGTAGGGTATAGAGGGGTCAGTAATATAGTGTAGGGTATAGAGGGGTCAGTAGTATAATGTAGGGTATAGAGGGGTCAGTAGTATAGTGGTGGGTATAGAGGGGTCAGTAGTATAGTGGTGGGTATAAAGGGGTCAGTAGTATAGTGTAGGGTATAGAGGGGTCAGTAGTATAATGTAGGGTATAGAGGGGTCATTAGTATAGTGTATGGTATAGACGGGTCAATAGTATAGTGTAGGGTATAGAGGGGTCAGTAGTATAGTGTAGGGTATAGAGGGGTCAGTAATGTAGTGTAGGGTATAGAGGGGTCAGTAGTATAGTGTAGGGTATAGAGGGGTCAGTAATATAGTGTAGGGTATAGAGGGGTCAGTAGTATAGTGTATGGTATAGAGGGGTCAGTAGTATAGTGTAGGGTATAGAGGGGTCAGTAGTATAGTGGTGGGTATAGAGGGGTCAGTAGTATAGTGGTGGGTATAGAGGGGTCAGTAGTATAGTGTAGGGTATAGAGGGCTCAGTAGTATAGTGTATGGTATAGACGGGTCAATAGTATAGTGTAGGGTATAGAGGGGTCAGTAATATAGTGTAGGGTATAGAGGGGGCAGTAATGTAGTGTAGGGTATAGAGGGGTCAGTAATGTAGTGTAGGGTATAGAGGGGTCAGTAGTATAGTGTAGGGTATAGAGGGGTCAGTAATATAGTGTAGGGTATAGAGAGGTCAGTAGTATAGTGTATGGTATAGAGGGGTCAGTAGTATAGTGTAGGGTATAGAGGGGTCAGTAGTATAGTGTAGGGTATAGAGAGGTCAGTAGTGTAGTGCAGGGTATAGAGAGGTCAGTAGTATAGTGTAGGGTATAGAGGGGTCAGTAGTATAGTGTAGGGTATAGAGGGGTCAGTAGTATAGTGGTGGGTATAGATGGATCAGTAATATAGTGTAAGGTATAGAGGGGTCAGTAGTATAGTGGTGGGTATAGAGGGGTCAGTAGTATAGTGTTGGGTATAGAGGGGTCAGTAGCAATGTTCCCTCTAATTTTACGAAGGCTGTGTGCGGCAAAAGATTTTGGTTGTGCAACTTTGGAAGGAAATTTACATTTTTGTGCGTCACTTATACATAACTGGAAAATGACATTCAGCATTTGTGTTAACTTTACTTCAAAATGATATTAAACATTTAAACATTCAAAACACAGCACACAATGTAGTTAATGGGTGAAACACACATCAATTGAGTCCACAACTGCAAAAAGGGACCACAGCTGCCTTGTGCGCTCTGTTGTAATGTCTGTGCGCACGCTCGTTGAGTTGTGTGCGCGCGCACGTGCGCACAGCTTAGAGGGAACACTGGTCAGTAGTATAGTGTAGGGTATAGAGGGGTCAGTAGTATAGTGTAGGGTATAGAGGGGTCAGTAGTATAGTGTAAGGTATAGAGGGGTCAGTAGTATAGTGGTGGGTATAGAGGGGTCAGTAATATAGTGTAGTGTATAGAGGGGTCAGTAGTATAGTGGTGGGTATAGAGGGGTCAGTAGTGTAGTGTAGGGTATAGAGGGGTCAGTAGTATAGTGGTGGGTATAGAGATGTCAGTAGTGTAGTGCAGGGTATAGAGGGGTCAGTAGTATAGTGGTGGGTATACAGAGGTCAGTAGTGTAGTGCAGGGTATAGAGGGGTCAGTAGTATAGTGTAGGGTATAGAGGGGTCAGTAGTATAGTGGTGGGTATAGAGGGGTCAGTAGTGTAGTGTAGGGTATAGAGGGGTCAGTAGTATAGTGGTGGGTATAGAGGGGTCAGTAGTGTAGTGTAGGGTATAGAGGGGTCAGTAGTATAGTGTAGGGTATAGAGGGGTCAGTAATATAGTGTAGGGTATAGAGGGGTCAGTAGTGTAGTGTAGGGTATAGAGAGGTCAGTAGTATAGTGGAGAGTATAGAGGGGTCAGTAGTATAGTGGTGGGTATAGAGGGGTCAGTAGTATAGTGTAGGGTATAGAGGGGTCAGTAGTATAGTGGTGGGTATAGAGGGGTCAGTAGTATAGTGGTGGGTATAGAGGGGTCATTAGTATAATGTAGGGTATAGAGGGGTCAGTAGTATAGTGGAGAGTATAGAGGGGTCAGTAGTATAGTGTAGGGTATAGAGGGGTCAGTAGTATAGTGTAGGGTATAGAGGGGTCAGTAGTATAGTGTAGGGTATAGAGGGGTCAGTAATATAGTGTAGGGTATAGAGGGGTCAGTAGTATAGTGGTGGGTATAGAGGGGTCAGTAGTGTAGTGTAGGGTATAGAGGGGTCAGTAGTATAGTGGTGGGTATAGAGGGGTCAGTAGTGTAGTGTAGGGTATAGAGGGGTCAGTAGTATAGTGTAGGGTATAGAGGGGTCAGTAATATAGTGTAGGGTATAGAGGGGTCAGTAGTGTAGTGTAGGGTATAGAGAGGTCAGTAGTATAGTGGAGAGTATAGAGGGGTCAGTAGTATAGTGTAGGGTATAGAGGGGTCAGTAGTATAGTGTAGGGTATAGAGGGGTCAGTAGTATAGTGTAGGGTATAGAGGGGTCAGTAGTATAGTGTAGGGTATAGAGGGGTCAGTAGTATAGTGGTGGGTATAGAGGGGTCAGTAGTATAGTGGTGGGTATAGAGGGGTCAGTAGTATAGTGGTGGGTATAGAGGGGTCAGTAGTATAGTGTAGGGTATAGAGGGGTCAGTAGTATAGTGTATGGTATAGACGGGTCAATAGTATAGTGTAGGGTATAGAGGGGTCAGTAATATAGTGTAGGGTATAGAGGGGGCAGTAATGTAGTTTAGGGTATAGAGGGGTCAGTAATGTAGTGTAGGGTATAGAGGGGTCAGTAGTATAGTGTAGGGTATAGAGGGGTCAGTAGTATAGTGTAGGGTATAGAGGGGTCAGTAGTATAGTGCAGGGTATAGAGGGGTCAGTAGTATAGTGTAGGGTATAGAGGGGTCATTAGTATAATGTAGGGTATAGAGGGGTCAGTAGTATAGTGGAGAGTATAGAGGGGTCAGTAGTATAGTGTAGGGTATAGAGGGGTCAGTAGTATAGTGTAGGGTATAGAGGGGTCAGTAGTATAGTGGTGGGTATAGAGGGGTCAGTAGTATAGTGGTGGGTATAGAGGGGTCAGTAGTGTAGTGCAGGGTATAGAGGGGTCAGTAGTATAGTGGTGGGTATAGAGGGGTCAGTAGTGTAGTGTAGGGTATAGAGGGGTCAGTAGTATAGTGGTGGGTATAGAGGGGTCAGTAATATAGTGTATGGTATAGAGAGGTCAGTAGTATAGTGTAGGGTATAGAGGGGTCAGTAGTATAGTGGTGGGTATAGAGGGGTCAGTAGTATAGTGGTGGGTATAGAGGGGGCAGTAGTATAGTGTAGGGTATAGAGAGGTCAGTAGTATAGTGGTGGGTATAGAGGGGTCAGTAGTATAGTGTAGGGTATAGAGGGGTCAGTAGTATAGTGTAGGGTATAGAGGGGTCAGTAGTATAGTGTAGGGTATAGAGGGGTCAGTAGTGTAGTGTACGGTATAGAGGGGTCAGTAGTATAGTGGTGGGTATAGAGGGGTCAGTAGTGTAGTGTAGGGTATAGAGGGGTCAGTAGTATAGTGGTGGGTATAGAGGGGTCAGTAGTGTAGTGCAGGGTATAGAGGGGTCAGTAGTATAGTGGTGGGTATAGAGAGGTCAGTAGTGTAGTGCAGGGTATAGAGGGGTCAGTAGTATAGTGTAGGGTATAGAGGGGTCAGTAGTATAGTGGTGGGTATAGAGGGGTCAGTAATATATTGGTGGGTATAGAGGGGTCAGTAGTATAGAGTAGGGTATAGAATAATATAAAAATAAAAAATATAGGTAAATTTAGACAATAAAATAGGCAACATATGAAAACATGGCAACAAATATAAATTTACCTATATTTCTACCTATTTAGAGCGATGCTTTTGGCATATTTTTACATTTTTTAATATTGCTTACTTTAGTACTACAGCAAGGTATGAGGGTAGTTTGTGGTGCTGCGCTCCGTTAATGAAAATTCTACAGATTGTTTAAAAGGAATTGTCGTTCTTTATTTATATGCAATAGTAAAGTAATTTAAGCATATAGCGATTAACCTTTTCAATATAATTCCTGACGCTGTGGACTGGAATATTATATTCCTTCAAGGTTTACAAGTGCTGGTGGTGGATAAATCTGTGACACATGCACGATGTGTCTGAATCACATGTATTAATCTACAATGCAGGTAATCAATACATGACAAAAGAAACAAGAAAAGAAAAAAATGGAAAAAATTGAAAAAAAGCAAAAATTGTATATACAAATGGAAAAAAAGTCTACACGTGTGTCGTCAGTTGTCTGTCCAATAAATTGGGGGGTGTATTGCACGTGTATACACTGGATTTAGGATATCTCAAAGAAAATAAATGTTTAAAACTCAGTCTGTGATTGAGAAACTGTCAAGCGGCGTCCCGCTATTTGTAATCCTCCTTTCGGTGTCAGTTTTTTGAGCGATCAATGATGGTACCTGTATGGTAGATTTTCGTGTTCGGGAGCGGCTTCTCCTCGGGAGGTGGCTTGGGATCACGGGGTCCCGGACTTGGGTGCTGCACCCGTCTACTACGTGGCACCGGCAGATCCGTGTGTTGCACGGCTGACCGGGCTGTAGTGAATGCAGACGCTACTCCCTGTCTGGAGATGACGCAAAGCCTACTACCTGCTGTGTTCTGACCACTCATAGACCTTCTGCCAGGAGGAGTCTGTTTAGCATCTCATTTCCTCATCACAAAGACTTGCTAATTTTCTTCCTCTAGAAATTACAAAGTGCATTGTAAGTTTAGAATGCATTCCTCAATATTCAATACAATATACACAATATACAGTATGGTGCAGTCCCAGCTCAGTGCTAAGCATATATTTCATAAATACATAAACTGTGTGCCTGGTGCCCAGCAGCAGGCTTCATCTCACATCAGCACTGCAGGAGGGGTCCTGTCCCAGCTCAGTGCTGCTCATATGTTATATAAATACATATACTGTGTGCCTGGTGCCCAGCAGCAGGCTTCATCTCACATCAGCACTGCAGGAGGGGTCCTGTCCCAGCTCAGTGCTGCTCATACAGTTTAAAAACATGTCAAGTGCCCTTGTTCTGAATAATGGCGAAGCACGGAGAGTTAACCCCTTCAGTGCTGTGGCCGCAATTAACCCCGGGTGTTGTGGGCTCTCCAGCCACATCTCCTAACCCTAACCTCCCCTCCTGTAGCCCCTCCCTAAACTGCCCTCCCTCAGCCTAACCCTAACCTCTCCTTACTCTAACCTCCCATCATGCATTCTAACCCTAACCTCCCCTCCCTGGAGCCTAACCATAACCTCTCTGCTCTGCAGCCTAACCTCCCCTCCCACAGCCCCTCCCTAAACTGCCCTCCCTCAGCCTAACCCTAACCTCTCCTTACTCTAACCTCCCCTCCTGCATTCTAACCCTAACCTCCCCTCCCACAGCCTAACCCTAACCTCTCTGATCTGCAGCCTAACCCTAACCTCCCCTCCTACAGCCTAACCCTAACCTCCCCTCCCTACAGCCTAACCCTAACCTCCCCTCCTGCAGCCTAACCCTAACCTCCCCTCCCTACAGCCTAACCCTAACCTCCCCTCCTGCAGCCTAACCCTAACCTCCCCTCCCTACAGCCTAACCCTAACCTCCCCTCCTGCAGCCTAACCCTAACCTCCCCTCCTGCAGCCTAACCCTAATCTCCCCTCCTGCAGCCTAACCCTAACCTCCCCTCCTGCAGCATAACCCTAACCTCCCCTCCTGCAGCCTAACCTCCTCTCCTGCAGCCTAACCCTAACCTCCCATCCTGCAGCCTAACCCTAACCTCCCCTCCTACAGCCTATCCCTAACCTCCCCTCCCTACAGCCTAACCCTAACCTCCCCTCCTGCAGCCTAACCCTAACCTCCCCTCCTGCAGCCTAACCCTAACCTCCCCTCCTGCAGCCTAACCCTAACCTCCCCTCCTACAGCCTAACCCTAACCTCCCCTCCTGCAGCCTAACCCTAACCTCCCCTCCCTGCAGCCTAACCCTAACCTCCCCTCCTGCAGCCTAACCCTAACCTCCCCTCCTGCAGCCTAACCCAAACCTCCCCTCCCTGCAGCCTAACCCTAACCTCCCCTCCTGCAGCCTAACCCTAACCTCCCCTCCTGCAGCCTAACCCTAACCTCCCCTCCTGCAGCCTAACCCTAACCTCCCCTCCTACAGCCTAACCCTAACCTCCCCTCCTACAGCCTAACCCTAACCTCCCCTCCTACAGCCTAACCCTAACCTCCCCTCCTACAGCCTAACCCTAACCTCCCCTCCCTACAGCCTAACCCTTACCTCCCCTCCTGCAGCCTAACCCTAACCTCCCCTCCTGCAGCCTAACCCTAACCTCCCCTCCTACAGCCTAACCCTAACCTCCCCTCCTACAGCCTAACCCTAACCTCCCATCCCTGCAGCCTAACCCTAACCTCCCCTCCTGCAGCCTAACCCTAACCTCCCCTCCTGCAGCCTAACCCTAACCTCCCCTCCTGCAGCCTAACCCTAACCTCCCCTCCTGCAGCCTAACCCTAACCTCCCCTCCCTGCAGCCTAACCCTAACCTCCCCTCCTGCAGCCTAACCCTAACCTCCCCTCCTGCAGCCTAACCCTAACCTCCCCTCCTGCAGCCTAACCCTAACCTCCCCTCCTACAGCCTAACCCTAACCTCCCCTCCTACAGCCTAACCCTAACCTCCCCTCCTACAGCCTAACCCTTACCTCCCCTCCTGCAGCCTAACCCTAACCTCCCCTCCCTACAGCCTAACCCTAACCTCCCCTCCCGCAGCCTAACCCTAACCTCCCCTCCCGCAGCCTAACCCTAACCTCCCCTCCCGCAGCCTAACCCTAACCTCCCCTCCCGCAGCCTAACCCTAACCTCCCCTCCCGCAGCCTAACCCTAACCTCCCCTCCTACAGCCTAACCCTAACCTCCCCTCCTGCAGCCTAACCCTAACCTCCCCTCCCACAGCCTAACCCTAACCTCCCCTCCCGCAGCCTAACCCTAACCTCCCCTCCCGCAGCCTAACCCTAACCTCCCCTCCCGCAGCCTAACCCTAACCTCCCATCCCGCAGCCTAACCCTAACCTCCCCTCCCGCAGCCTAACCCTAACCTCCCCTCCTGCAGCCTAACCCTAACCTCCCCTCCCACAGCCTAACCCTAAGCTCCCCTCCTGCAGCCAAACCCTAAGCTCCCCTCCCTACAGCCTAAACCTAACCTCCCCTCCCTGCAGCCTAACCCTAAACTCCTCTCCTGGATTCTAACCCTAATCTCCCCTCTTGCAGCCTGACCCTAACCTCCCCACTCCTACAGCCTAACCTCCCCTCCTGCAGCATAACCCTAATCTCCCCTCCCTCAGCCTAACCATAACCTCCCATCCTGCAGCCTAACCCTAACCTCCCCTCCCTCAGCCTAACCCTAACCTCCCCTCCCTCAGCCTAACCCTAACCTCCCCTCCTGCAGACTAACCCTAACCTCCCCTCCTGCAGCCTAATCCTAACCTGCCCTCCCGCAGCATAACCCTAACCTCCCCTCCCTCAGCCTAACCATAACCTCCCATCCTGTAGTCTAACCCTAACCTCCCATCCTGCAGCCTAACCTCCCCTCCCACAGCCTAACCCTAACCTCCCCTCCTGCAGCCTAACCTCCCTTCCCACAGCCTAACCCTAACCTCCCCTCCCTCAGCCTAACCCTAACCTCCCATCCTGTAGTCTAACCCTAACCTTCCATCCTGCAGCCTAACCTCCCCTCCCACAGCCTAACCCTAACCTCCCCTCCTGCAGCTTAACCTCCCCTCCCACAGCCTAACCCTAACCTCCCCTCCCTCAGCCTAACCCTAACCTCTCCTCCCGCAGCCTAACCCTAACCTCCCCTCCTACAGCCTAACCCTAACCTCCCCTCCTGCAGCCTAACCCTAACCTCCCCTCCTACAGCCTAACCCTAACCTCCCCTCCTGCAGACTAACCCTAAACTCCCCTCCTGGATTCTAACCCTAATCTCCCCTCTTGCAGCCTGACCCTAACCTCCCCACTCCTACAGCCTAACCTCCCCTCCTGCACCATAACCCTAACCTCCCCTCCCTCAGCCTAACCATAACCTCCCATCCTGCAGTCTAACCCTAACCTCCCCTCCCACAGCCTAACCCTAACCTCCCCTCCCTCAGCCTAACCCTAACCTCCCCTCCTGCAGCCTAACCCTAACCTCCCCTCCTACAGCCTAACCCTAACCTCCCCTGTCGAAGTCTAACTGACCCACCCCTTTGCCTTTAAAGATATCATTTGGGGGTGCGAAACAAAGATTATGTCTTGACCACCTGCAGCCAAAAATCTTTCTGATGCCCCTGAAGTTGACATACAATAGGTCAAACACTAAAGGTCTACAGGGCTTATGTCGACATCTGAAAGAAATTGACATGGCTAAGGTTGACTGAGTAAGAAGGTTGACACAAGCATTATGTCGACAATGGAAGGTCGAAAGTCAAAAGGTCAACCTTCTGACACTGTTTACCTATTTCAGGTGTCAAGCTTTAGTGGTTAGCCTAATGTATGTCGACCATCATTGTGTCAACTCTATGACCCATACCCAATGTAACAATACTAGAAGTGGCTGCGCTGCAGCTGTGAGATGATGTGAGATAAAGGGGTAGAAGGGGCAGATTGGGGAGGGGGATGTCAGGAGGACACAGCACTATCTTCTCCTTCCTTAAGACCTTGGTGTGTCTGGTAAGGGAGATGTGCTGGGAATCAGGGCTCATACTGTCCTTATAATATGACACATTTGGCTCCTTCCAGATGCAGGTTACTGGACTCACATCCACATCCATAGCCGGCTCCTGTACAGGGTTACAGGTTATTCTATGTACCACACCTGCACTATACAGTATATACCCCCAACCATCACTATTGTGTTAGGATAGTCCTACCTGCAGGCTGCCATGTCCCATGCTTGTGAAAGGTTGGGGGGAATCTGTCACCATTATTAGACATACAGTAACAGATGTATAGCATCCACACAGTGCCAGACATGTTGGAAGCAGCTTGGGGAATGTGGGGCAGGTAGGGTTACCACCTTTTTGTTGAGAGATTCCCGGACATTGGCCCACCCCCTTGACACACCCACTGCCCCGCCCATGTCCCGCCCCCAGCTCCGCCCTTTTACCCCCTTATGTTGAATTTTTTTAACCTTTGCTTCAATTTCATTCTTGATTTTGCATACCATAATGACAGTTACATGTTACACATCATACACAGTAATACCCATTACACGTTATGCCCCACACCGTGATGCCCAAAATTTTTACAAAAGGAGGAACAATACAGATAATGCGCGCGCCAAAAATTTTCAACATAATGCCGATTACACGTCACACACCCATTACATAGCATACAAAATGCCATAGTATGCCACATGCCATAATGCCCATTACACGTTATGCCACACAGCTTGATGCCCATTACATGTTACGCCATACACCACAATGCCCATTACACGATATGCTAGGATGAAAAGGTATTTTGGAAAGTCGGAACAACAGACAGTGCGCGCCGTAGGCGCGCGTCAAAAATTTTCAACATAATGCCGATTACACGTGAGCCCTGGGAAGGGGGTCTGGCGTCCCAGTTGCCCCAATATAGGAGTCGGTACCTTAATGCTCTCTCACACAGTTTGCTGGGGCTGGACTCGATCCCTTGGAACATGATCAGTCCCCGTCTGCATCCAGGTGCTGAGCTGCCAGTGGTCCTGCACGCCAGCACTATAGACCACCTGCTATACAAGGTGCAACTTCTAGGCAGACGGTATTGCGATAGAGCGCTTCCAGGGAGCGCTCTCACTTGCCGGCTGTGCGGGGGGAGACTGTGGGTGGGCTGATCGTTTGACCCGACGTGCCGATAGGCGGTATTTTACGCCCTACCATCCACTAGGACGTGGTGGGAGAATAAAATAGTGTGCCCGAAGCATAGCGAGCGGTGCGAGGGGCTGCGGTTGACTTTCAACTGTGTCCATGTCGACTGTGTCGACATTCGGGTAAAAAACCAAACCAGTGGAAAACCCATGTCGACCTGTCGACCGAAAGACATGTTGACTGTTTCACCTGTCTACATTCTATATGTCGGCATTTTTTGCCTGGTCGGGATTTTAAATGTCGGTGTTTTTACCTTGTCTGGATTTTGACCATGTCGGTATTTTGACCTTCGGTCAATAGCTGTCGGTATTTTGACCATCTGGATTTCATACCGAATTAATTTGTAGATATTCTAACACGAATGAAGTTAGTTTATGGGCGGTACCTTCTTCCTTTAAAATATACAAAACCTTCTCTGCTTGAGGACATCAAGAGACCATGTGACCTTTATTCAATGATTGATTCATTTGAGGAAATCCAGAAAACCTGCATTGTTTGTGTGACCTTTGATGACAAGATGCCGAATTTTGGAGAAAACATTAACATGGTTTTTTTTTCCCTTTAAAATGCGCAAGTCCCCTCCACAGAAAAGTGGCTCCCCTGCTAAGGCACGAGGCACGGAGAACCTCATTCCTCAGGGAGGTCACTGGTCTCTACTGAATTTTTAGACTATGTTGGTTTAGCCCTAAAAAGGTTTCCATTATGTGCAGACAAGTGATGGATATAAAGACAGTACATTATAAATATATGTTTTCCTTCTATCTCTGGCACAAACAAGTGTGAAATGATCGGCTTACCGTGCAAGCAGCTGTCAGGTAACTAGTCCAAGTGTCAGTGAGCTGTGTGAGGTGAGGACAGGCCGGACCAGACACTACTACCTGAGTGTGCCATGTGTGCAGCACCTCACTCACCAGCTGACTGATGAGCTTATTGCGGTATTGCGATAGAGCGCTTCCAGGGAGCGCTCTCACTTGCCGGCTGTGCGGGGGGAGACTGTGGGTGGGCTGATCGTTGGTGCCACTGCATCCGGTGTACGAGTGTAGTGTTATCGGCAGGCAGGCAGGCATGCAGGCTATAACAGAGCGCCGGCCGGGACATGGGGAGCTAGGCGCTGCACGGACCTGGCTTGCTCAGTCACTAGCTATTTCACATCTCGCGCCATCTCGCGGTCCGACAGCCAATCAGGAGCCACCACTCCTGATTGGCTGATGAACCGTGAGATTTGAAATAGCCAGTGAGCAAGCCAGGTCCATGCAGCAGCCGTCTCCCCGTGTCCCACTCCCGACTCCTCACTCACACTGACTCACCTCTAGTCACTAGTGGCAGCGCGGTTCCCGGACATTGTATAGTCCGGGAACACCACCCCTCCGGACTCCGGACACCCGGCTTAATTACCGGACTGTCCGGAGTAATCCCGGACGGGTGGTAACCCTACCACAGATGCTGTTAGCAATTGGAGACCAGATAGACCAAGTAAAATGTATAGCTCCACCTTGCAGTCACCACTATGGAGTACAGGGTCTGCAGTATTCTAAGTTAGTTTGTGTAATGCAGAAGAGATCTCCTGTTAGGAAGTTTCATTACTTAGATTTTTGCTGTAATAATTTGGAAACAGCCATTTTGCATGAGGAAAAACATTATAATGAAAAGGTTAATTGTTTAGTGATGGCGCCTTGCTTAGTATGAGACTAGAATTATAAGCAGGGACGGTGCTAGGGTGTTCGGCACCTCCCTGCAAACTAAAAATTTGCGTCATCCGATCTTTTGTGCATACTGAAAACAAAGGGTTTATAATGCCCTTAAAAGTAGTGCCTCTTATACACATGTTCCCAGTTGCAGCAGTGTCATAACTAGACATTTTAGTGGCCTGTACTAGGAATTTTTGCTTTACTCCCCCCCCCCCCCCCCCTTCTCAGAGCGTGGCTTCGTGGGGAAGTGGCGTGTCCATTATTCACATTAAACCACAGTCATACGACTTTTGCACATTGTACCAGCTAGAGCTCTTTAGGTACACTGTGCCAGGATTACACATCGTAATGCCCATTTCACATTATGCTGCACACCGAAATGCCCATTACGCATTTTGACACACACTGTAATGCACATTACACATTATGTCACACAACTTATTGTCCATTACACATTGAGGGCCCCATTTATCATTGAATATTACCGCCCAGATCGCATTGTAAAATGCAATCACTTCGCCCGTATGTATCACCTGCTAGGCGCATGGACAGGGCTCTGAGCCTGTCTCTGGGATGCCTGGAGCCGGAAGCCGGGAGCCTGCGCAATGCGCGGTTACGTGCTGAAACCCCCGTGACCCCGCTGACCGCACTGCCTCTCGGGCAGTGCGATGTGTAGCCATAGACTACAATGGGTTATCGCCATATCAGAATGGCAATAACCCAGGGGTGCGAAGCCAGGCTGCCTGATGTTGATAAAACGGGCTGCTTCACATCCCCCATAGAAACCTGTGGGGGATGTGGCCAGTGGCGCTACAGGGGGGATCACAGCAGGGATCGGAGATTTCTGTTGCGGTCCCCTGTGATACATTAGGGGGATACTTAATATTTGCGGCTAACCCGTTTTCGGGGATTTAGTCACAAATATTACTTGATAAACACCATAATTCCCTTTACACATTGTGACACACACTGCAATGCCTATCACATATTACGCCACATAAGTGCAGCTTACCTATATGCTGTTGCCAGTAATTTTCATTGCCAGGGGGTTTCTTGTTCGATTCCAGGTTTTTCATGCTACAGGGTTTCATGCTATTGATTCAGGTGGTTACTGTACATGCTGGTTGCCATGGGGAATTACATGCTCATTGCCAGGTAGAGGTAAAAGCTTGTGGCCCAGGGGGAATACATGTTCTTGGTCATCCCTCCTGTGCCAGTAACCCACAAGCATACACAGGTGTAGGGGGTGTGGGAGTATCTGACCTGACACAGGAAGAAGATGGAGTGTCAAGGCCTCCTGATACTGACAGTGGAACCCTTATGCCCCTACAGATGGACAGCAGCTAGCCAGGGAGCCCTGGCAGATGTTCTCTGTGCTTTGCTCAGCACTCAGCTAATTCAGTCTGTGGCAGACTTTATAATAAGTATAAAGCAATGTAAGCACTGATTTCCTGTGAGGATTATAGATTGATTATAAAGGCTGCCACAGACTGGATGTGTAGAGACTGAGAGAGGACAGAGGACGGGGTCTGTGATCGGGGCTGCATTGGAGGGACCAGGCGCTGCTTGCTCTTCATGCTGCCAGCACCGCTGCCTGTGTCACAGTCAGACAGGGGCAGGCTGCGGAGGCTGGCAGCAGCAGTCCACCTCCGCAATATAGCAGAGTGGGCAGAGCACCTACCCAGCTCGGTGCCTCCCTGCTTTGCAGGACTTGCTGAGTGGTTAGCGCCGGCCCTGATCATAACAAATAATCTAACCCAGATCCCTCATCTCCCATCAGGTTACAGTGGTGTGATCTGACCTCCTCCTTCTGTGATGATATCCGCTCTGTTATTACTACCAACCGCTCTCTGACCAAACTGGACCTGTCAGACAATGCTCTGGGGGACTCTGGAGTGAAGATTCTGTGTGAGGGACTGAGACACCCGGACTGTGCACTGCAGAATCTGAGGTAAGATCTGTCTCAGTACAAGTTCTCTCAGTACCATCCATAGACCATACAAGGCCAAGACACAGGAAATAGCTGCTGGATGTTCTCATGTTATCTGAGTATAGGTTATGGAGATATTATTCTATTCATTCTTACCATACAGCCATTGCTTTGTTTGTTTTTTTAAATATAATTTTTATTGGAATATAAACATTTAACATTGCATAACAAGTCAATAAAGTTCACATTACAGGTACAGGTAGTATAAGGTACATGTATACTTAGATATTTATATACATATGAGGGCAAGAAAAGGTCGCAGTACTAGGGTGCAGTTAGTAGGTAATAGAAAGTGTGGAATAGTATTCCAGGTTTTCCCGTGGTGTGTTAAAAGGGAGGAGCCCCTTTCTCCAAGACCGTCATGTTATACCAGGTGGATAATTGTACGGCTTTTCTAATATTATCTCGTTCTGTGGGCGTCAGTGTTAGTTTATAGGGCAGCCAGATATGAAAGAATTTAGAAGCCCAGGATTCCACATCAAGCACACATTCCACCCAGTCCATCTGGTACATGTAGATCAGTCTAGGCATGAAAAGGGTTAGTGGTATATGGTCAGCGTGTATCCATTTTGACATTATGGTTTTCTTTGCTGCCGCGGCAATCCTGGCTAAGAGTAGGCGCATTCCAGGAGTCGGCCTGGGGGTGAGGGAAGAAGGGTAGTAGTTCCACAGGGCCCAGGGCATAGTGATTTTAAACGAGATATGTAAAGTGTTGGCGTTATACGACTGCACCGCGTCCCAAAAGAGCTGCACAGTCGTACAGGACCAAAGACAGTGGGTGATCTCTGCACACTTGAAACAATTAGAGTTATCAGACATCCCAGTGAGATATCTCAATTTTGGGGTGTAGTAGGCTCTGTGCAGGATTTTGTATTGCATTTCGGCATATGACGCAGAAACCAATTGCTTGTTAAGTCGGACTGTGAATCTGAATACATCCATCGTGCTAATGTCCGGGGACGTGCCTTGCCATTTGGATAACCCTGTGGTGTTCACTGTTAAATCTATTTTCTTCCGTGTCAGGTCATATAGCACAGAAGTTGACAGTGACCTGCCCTCGGACGTGATTATAAGATTATTTAATGTATTGGTAAACTCAGCTTTTGGAAGATTAGTTATTAATTTTGAAATATAACTTCTGGCCTGGAAATATGCAAAGATTGGGAAGGTTATATTTGGGAATCTTTCCTGTAAAGTAGATAATGTAAGTACTGTAGTGTACTCCGCATCTAGAAATTGGTATACGAGTCTTAGACCCCGGAGGTGCCATCTCTCAAAAACTACATCTGGGTTACCGCCCTGGAAGGCTCGGTTATAAGTTAGTGGCATAAACAGAGAGCTCGTGGTAGGCAAATTGGAGCGTCGGCGTGTAGAACGCCAGGCTAAATAGGGAGTAAAAAGTAGGGGGTTAATTCTCACATCTTGTTCGATCGCTGACAATGGCAAGTGTAAAAGTGCTACCAGTGAGGAGTTCGGGAGGAATGCCTGGTCTAGTGTTAAGTTAACATAGTGGTTGGTCCCTCCCACCCAGTCCAGAGCATACCGCACATTTTAAGGCCAGAGCATACTCTTGTATGTTCGGGAGGTTAATGCCTCCTAGCGATAGGGGTTGTTGCAGTTTAAATAGTGCAATTCGGGGGCGTTTTCCAGCCCATATAAATTTGGCAAGAGCCCTGTTAATTGTCATAACATCTTGTTTACTCACAAGGTACGGCAGCATCTGGACCGGGTAAAGGAGGCGTGGAAAGGAGATCATTCTAAACAGTTGGCACCTCCCCATGTAAGACAGTGGGAGATGTTGCCATTTGTCAAAATCAGCCTTCATTCGGGAGATAAAATACGTATAGTTAATGGAATATAAATCGGATAGCTGTCTAGGGAACCGTAAACCCAGATAAATCAAATAATCTCGTGCCCAGCGGAACGGGAACGGGAAGGGCCATCCCTGCGTGGCCTCAGGGAATATTGACAATGCCTCTGTCTTATCAAAATTAATCAGAAAGCCAGATATCTCATGGAAATCTGACAGGGTTTGCTGTATACCAGGTATGGCCACCTTGGGATTACTATTATATAATAGTAAGTCGTCTGCAAACGCAGACACCTTTATTTCTGATTCGCCCAGGGGTATGCCTCTCCAGGTATTATCTTTTAAGAATGTCCTAATCAGTGGATCTAGGGCCAAGTTAAAAAGAAGTGGCGAGAGTGGACAGCCTTGTCGGGTCCCTCTGTGTAATGAAAAGGCTGTGGAGTTTAAACCATTAACCATTAAGTGCGCTGTAGGACAGGAATATAACATATTAAATATCTTCATAAATCCTTCCCCAAACTGTTGGGTCTGGAGTACCCTAAGAATATGTGCCCAGGAAATTCTGTCAAACGCCTTTTCGGCATCACAGCTAACTATAATAGCTTCCTTATTGGAGAGCTGTTGAAATTTATGTAGGGCCGCAACTAACATTCGTACATTGTGTACAGAGGTACGTCCCCTCACAAAGCCATTTTGAGCGGGATGCAGAATCCTGGGTAAAATGGTCTGAAGCCTCTGAGCCAGTAGTTTGGTAAAAAGTTTTAAATCCTGGTTTAGCAAGGAAATAGGTCTGTATGACTGCACCTTCATAGGGTCCTTCCCAGGTTTGGGAAGGACCACAATTCTAGCTTCAGTGAAGCCATGTGGGGCAGGGCCTCCTGAAAGCATAGCGTTGAATAGGGAGGTGAGGTGAGGTAGTACCTGGTCATGTGCCATTCGATAAAATTCGGCACCAAAGCCATCGGGACCCGGGGATTTGCCTTTTGTCAAAGACTTGATAATGGGGGATAGTTCTAAGTCCGTGACAGGGAAGATCAGCGCTTTCCTTTCCTCCGAAGTAAGCTCGGGTAGATCTGCTAGTTTAAGAAAGTCAGAACTCGCCTCAGGGGTGTCAGGTTGGGCTGAATAGAGTTGTTCGTAGTATTTTTGGAATGTTTGTAGGATCTCCCGAGGATTCTCAGCCAGTGAGCCCTGGGGTGTTTCAATTCGTAAAATTTGGGAAGGGGCAGATTGGGAGCGGACCAGATTAGCTAGCAGTTTCCCAGCCTTATTACTGCCACGAAAATATCTATTGCGCTGGATATTATGTGTAAATTGGGCCCTCTCTGTGCACAAGGCATCATAGGTCTGCTTGGCAGCACGATATGTATTCATTGCCTCCTCAGAGTCCTGTAAGAGTAAAGCATCATAGGCCTCAGCTAACCTGGAACTGCACTCCACTATGGCATTTGCTAGTTTTTTACGTTTCCTGGCCACATATTCCATGATTTGTCCTCTAATCACCGGCTTGGCCGCCATCCAGAACAGATTGATATCCTGTTCATGTTCTGCATTATCTTTCATGTACGTAAGAACTGCCTGTCTCAGGTGGGCCTGGAAGTCTGTGGAATTAGCCAGATAGGAGGGGAATTTCCAGTTATAGGTTGTGAGGATTGGGTCAGTTAGGGCTAACGTAAACCACACCGGGGCATGGTCTGATATAGTGATAAGGTTGACCCCAGAGTCCAGGACCTTATGGTATAGAGAATTTGACAGTAACCAATAATCTATCCTGGATGAGGAGTGATGGGGATGTGAGTAAAAGGTATACTCTCTGGATATAGGATAGCGGCACCTCCAGGGGTCACATAAGCCCAAGCTATTAGTTAATAAATTTATAGGGGCAACATCCCCTCCTCCACTGCCTCCCCCCATGCCTGTAGACCTATCAAGCCCATTAGATTGAACACAGTTGAAATCTCCACCCATTATTATTTCTCCCTCTGCCCATGCCAAAAGTTTAGTGTATATGTTAGTAAAAAACAATTTATGTTGGCTTACCGGTGCATAAATAGCGGCTAATGTGTAAACTGAGCCAAACAATAAGAGCTTTAGAAATATGAAGTGGCCCTCTGGATCCGACCATACATCCCGAATAGTATACGGAAGATGTTTGCGAAAAAGTATTAGCACGCCCTTGCATTTTGAGGTAAAGGAGGCAGCCTTAAATTCGCCCACCCAGGTATCTCTCAGAACGTTATTATCGCCTATATCCCAATGTGTCTCCTGAAGAAATGATATGTCTGGTTTTAGCCGCTTCAGGTGAGCCAGTATCTTGCGGCGTTTAATGGGGGAGTTTAACCCTTCCACGTTCCATGAAACGAATTTTAAAGAGGATTGCACCCTAGTGGAGCTGGTAAATGTAGTGGACATAGCTACCCAATGCCCGCCCTAGGCCAATCGAACCTTAGGAAACAAATTTCTAGAGCTCTCCTCCCCGTCCCAGCGAGCGGGTCGTAGAACATAAGATATAAATCATAGTAACCTATTGTACCTGTAAGAGAGTAAAATTTCACATATGCAATAACTTGAAATGTAAACCAAACATTTTTAAGTAATTTCAAGAACCAAGAGTGCAGCTGGTATTGCTGCAACATAACATAGTATAATATTGTATACCGCGGGTGGACATCCGCAGGGGAAAACATCTGAACAGTATAATGAGGATAATCAACAGTGGGGAGTGTATTCGAGTCATGGCTTGTCGTAGCGCTCCTCAGTAGGAGAGGGCCAGGGGGTATCCTGAATGCAAGAGGCATACCGGTGTTGGAAGCAGCACATGGCAGTATTATGAAGGGTATTGTAAGTAGCAGGATATTACAAGAGCAGGTGAGAAGTTTACGCATATAATGAACAACATATGAAATGAGCTGGAATGAAAAACCGTGTAAAGGATATGTTAGCAGAGGCATTGTATAGCAGGAAATGTCAATCCGCATCAGACATGTGTGAGGCCGAGCCATCTTTGAGGGATTCGATGAAGTTTCTTGCAGCTTGTGGAGTGTCTAGGAAGTAGGGCCGCCCCTCGTGGAATACTCGAAGTTTGGCCGTATACAGTAAGGCGAATTTACGGCCCATTTCAAATAATTTCATACATGCCAGTGCGAATTCTCTCCGCTGTGCAGCCACCAAGAAAGAAAAGGGTACTTCTGTAGTTTCACGGCGCCGGAAGTAACAGTAACTTGGCAGCCTGCCAGAGGCTCTCGTGCCGCTCTAGCTACAGTGTTATTAACAGAAACTTGGCAGCCTGCCAGAGGCTCGCGTGCCGCTCTAGCTACAGTGTTATAGTGTAACGTGATTAATGAAGTGTAAAAAGGAGACAAAATGGGATAAACGGGGCTTATAAATCGCACACCCCGGCACACCGCTACCACAGGGGGTGTCCCCAATGTAGACGCTAACTTATTTTGGGCTTTTAGCGTGTCAATTCTCACTCCCGCCACTTCAGGCTTAGACGCGCGCTACGCTGTTTACGTAGTCAGTCAGTCAGTCAGCTGTAGCCCTGTACGAGACGCTTGAGGTGAATAATGGCAGTGGCAAGTCTCTGTATGGCAATGGAGCGTCTGACATTATTTAACCTGCCACAGACGGAGGAGGAGGCTGTGGCTTTCTTGCAGGCCCGCCAGTTCCTGCCACAGACCATGACCTGCCCCAATGGCCACCCCATGAAGCTCAGCATAAAGGAGCGCATGTGGCGCTGCCACATTAGGAGCTGCAGAAAAAAAGTCAGCGTCAGGTCAGCTCAATGGTTCAGGGGATCTCACCTCACCTTCGTGACCCTGATCAGATTTGTATATTGCTGGGCAGAAGAGCTGACCAGCATGAAATTTTGTGACAAGCAGCTCAACATCTGCCAAAAAACTGCTGTCCTATACAGCAATCTAATGAGGGAGGCCTGCACGCTGGACCTGCTGGCACAGCCTCAGCGGCGAATCGGAGGCCCGGGGCAGATCGTCGAGGTCGACGAAAGCCTGTATGTAAAAAGAAAGAGCAACGTCGGACGGCTCCTGCCCCAGCAGTGGGTATTCGGGGGAATATCTAGGGAGTCTGGCCAGTGCTTTATCACTGCGGTGGAGCGGCGGGATACGGCCACCCTGATGGCTGCCATCGAGGCCCATGTGGAACCGGGCACTACTGTCTTCACAGACTGCTGGAGGGCGTACAATACCCAGCAACTCCAGCAGGCCGGTTATGTTCACGGAAAGGTGAACCACAAATACCACTTCGTCGACCCGGACACTGGGGTGCACACCCAGAATGTGGAGCGACTCTGGGGCAGCTGCAAGTGGCGTAATAAACGCCAGAGGGGTACCGCACGCCATTACCTCGATTCATACCTTCAGGAATTTATGTGGAGGCAGAGTTTAGGCGCCCAGGACCCCTTCCATCGCATTTGGCACGCTCTGACCCTGCTCCCCCTGGTCGAGAAAGAGAATGCCGGCGGTGATGTTGACACAGTAGGTCCTTCCGGCGATGATGTCGACACAGCAGGTCCGTCAACTGAAAACGGGCTGCTTCACATTCCCCATAGAAACCTGTGGCCAGTGGCGCTACAGGGGGGGATCACAGCAGGGATCGGAGATTTCTGTTGCGGTCCCCTGTGATACATTAGGGGGATACTTAATATTTGCGGCTAACCCGTTTTCGGGGATTTAGTCACAAATATTACTTGATAAACACCATAATTCCCTTTACACATTGTGACACACACTGCAATGCCTATCACATATTACGCCACATAAGTGCAGCTTACCTATATGCTGTTGCCAATAATTTTCATTGCCAGGGGGTTTCTTGTTCGATTCCAGGTTTTTCAATGCTCCTTGCTACAGGGTTTCATGCTATTGATTCAGGTGGTTACTGTACATGCTGGTTGCCATGGGGAATTACATGCTCATTGCCAGGTAGAGGTAAAAGCTTGTGGCCCAGGGGGAATACATGTTCTTGGTCATCCCTCCTGTGCCAGTAACCCACAAGCATACACAGGTGTAGGGGGTGTGGGAGTATCTGACCTGACACAGGAAGAAGATGGAGTGTCAAGGCCTCCTGATACTGACAGTGGAACCCTTATGCCCCTACAGATGGACAACAGCTAGCCAGGGAGCCCTGGCAGATGTTCTCTGTGCTTTGCTCAGCACTCAGCTAATTCAGTCTGTGGCAGACTTTATAATCAATATAAAGCAATGTAAGCACTGATTTTCTGTGAGGATTATAGATTGATTATAAAGGCTGCCACAGACTGGATGTGTAGAGACTGAGAGAGGACAGAGGACGGGGTCTGTGCTCGGGGCTGCATTGGAGGGACCAGGCGCTGCTTGCTCTTCATGCTGCCAGCACCGCTGCCTGTGTCACAGTCAGACAGGGGCAGGATGCGGAGGCTGGCAGCAGCAGTCCACCTCAGCAATATAGCAGAGTGGGCAGAGCACCTACCCAGCTAGGTGCCTCCCTGCTTTGCAGGACTTGCTGAGCGGGTAGCGCCGGCCCTGATCATAACAAATAATCTAACCCAGATCCCTCATCTCCCATCAGGTTACAGTGGTGTGATCTGACCTCCTCCTGCTGTGATGATATCCGCTCTGTTATTACTACCAACCGCTCTCTGACCAAACTGTACCTGTCAGACAATGCTCTGGGGGACTCTGGAGTGAAGATTCTGTGTGAGGGACTGAGACACCCGGACTGCACCCTGCAGGATCTGAGGTAAAATCTGTTTCAGGACAAGTTCTCTCAGTACCAGCCATAGACCATACAAGGCCAAGACACAGGAAATAGCTGCTGGATGTTCTCATGTTATCTGAGTATAGGTTATGGAGCTATTATTCTATTCATTGTTACCATACAGCCATTGCTTTGTTTGTTTTTTTAAATATAATTTTTATTGGAATATAAACATTTAACATTGCATAACAAGTCAATAAAGTTCACATTACAGGTACAGGTAGTATAAGGTACATGTATACTTAGATATTTATATACATATGAGGGCAAGAAAAGGTCGCAGTACTGGGGTGCAGTTAGTAGGTAATAGAAAGTGTGGAATAGTATTCCAGGTTTTCCCGTGGTGTGTTAAAAGGGAGGAGCCCCTTTCTCCAAGACCGTCATGTTATACCAGGTGGATAATTGTACGGCTTTTCCAATATTATCTCGTTCTGTGGGGGTCAGTGTTAGTTTATAGGGCAGCCAGATATGAAAGAATTTAGAAGCCCAGGATTCCACATCAAGCACACATTCCACCCAGTCCATCTGGTACATGTAGATCAGTCTAGGCATGAAAAGGGTTAGTGGTATATGGTCAGCGTGTATCCATTTTGACATTATGGTTTTCTTTGCTGCCGCGGCAATCCTGGCTAAGAGTAGGCGCATTCCAGGAGTCGGCCTGGGGGTGAGGGAAGAAGGGTAGTAGTTCCACAGGGCCCAGGGCATAGTGATTTTAAACGAGATATGTAAAGTGTTGGCGTTATACGACTGCACCGCGTCCCAAAAGAGCTGCACAGTCGTACAGGACCAAAGACAGTGGGTGATCTCTGCACACTTGAAACAATTAGAGTTATCAGACATCCCAGTGAGATATCTCAATTTTGGGGTGTAGTAGGCTCTGTGCAGGATTTTGTATTGCATTTCGGCATATGACGCAGAAACCAATTGCTTGTTAAGTCGGACTGTGAATCTGAATACATCCATCGTGCTAATGTCCGGGGACGTGCCTTGCCATTTGGATAACCCTGTGGTGTTCACTGTTAAATCTATTTTCTTCCGTGTCAGGTCATATAGCACAGAAGTTGACAGTGACCTGCCCTCGGACGTGATTATAAGATTATTTAATGTATTGGTAAACTCAGCTTTTGGAAGATTAGTTATTAATTTTGAAATATAACTTCTGGCCTGGAAATATGCAAAGATTGGGAAGGTTATATTTGGGAATCTTTCCTGTAAAGTAGATAATGTAAGTACTGTAGTGTACTCCGCATCTAGAAATTGGTATACGAGTCTTAGACCCCGGAGGTGCCATCTCTCAAAAACTACATCTGGGTTACCGCCCTGGAAGGCTCGGTTATAAGTTAGTGGCATAAACAGAGAGCTCGTGGTAGGCAAAATGGAGCGTCGGCGTGTAGAACGCCAGGCTAAATAGGGAGTAAAAAGTAGGGGGTTAATTCTCACATCTTGTTCGATCGCTGACAATGGCAAGTGTAAAAGTGCTACCAGTGAGGAGTTCGGGAGGAATGCCTGGTCTAGTGTTAAGTTAACATAGTGGTTGGTCCCTCCCACCCAGTCCAGAGCATACCGCACATTTTAAGGCCAGAGCATACTCTTGTATGTTCGGGAGGTTAATGCCTCCTAGCGATAGGGGTTGTTGCAGTTTAAATAGTGCAATTCGGGGGCGTTTTCCAGCCCATATAAATTTGGCAAGAGCCCTGTTAATTGTCATAACATCTTGTTTACTCACAAGGTACGGCAGCATCTGGACCGGGTAAAGGAGGCGTGGAAAGGAGATCATTCTAAACAGTTGGCACCTCCCCATGTAAGACAGTGGGAGATGTTGCCATTTGTCAAAATCAGCCTTCATTCGGGAGATAAAATACGTATAGTTAATGGAATATAAATCGGATAGCTGTCTAGGGAACCGTAAACCCAGATAAATCAAATAATCTCGTGCCCAGCGGAACGGGAACGGGAAGGGCCATCCCTGCGTGGCCTCAGGGAATATTGACAATGCCTCTGTCTTATCAAAATTAATCAGAAAGCCAGATATCTCATGGAAATCTGACAGGGTTTGCTGTATACCAGGTATGGCCACCTTGGGATTACTATTATATAATAGTAAGTCGTCTGCAAACGCAGACACCTTTATTTCTGATTCGCCCAGGGGTATGCCTCTCCAGGTATTATCTTTTAAGAATGTCCTAATCAGTGGATCTAGGGCCAAGTTAAAAAGAAGTGGCGAGAGTGGACAGCCTTGTCGGGTCCCTCTGTGTAATGAAAAGGCTGTGGAGTTTAAACCATTAACCATTAAGTGCGCTGTAGGACAGGAATATAACATATTAAATATCTTCATAAATCCTTCCCCAAACTGTTGGGTCTGGAGTACCCTAAGAATATGTGCCCAGGAAATTCTGTCAAACGCCTTTTCGGCATCACAGCTAACTATAATAGCTTCCTTATTGGAGAGCTGTTGAAATTTATGTAGGGCCGCAACTAACATTCGTACATTGTGTACAGAGGTACGTCCCCTCACAAAGCCATTTTGAGCAGGATGCAGAATCCTGGGTAAAATGGTCTGAAGCCTCTGAGCCAGTAGTTTGGTAAAAAGTTTTAAATCCTGGTTTAGCAAGGAAATAGGTCTGTATGACTGCACCTTCATAGGGTCCTTCCCAGGTTTGGGAAGGACCACAATTCTAGCTTCAGTGAAGCCATGTGGGGCAGGGCCTCCCGAAAGCATAGCGTTGAATAGGGAGGTGAGGTGAGGTAGTACCTGGTCATGTGCCATTCGATAAAATTCGGCACCAAAGCCATCGGGACCCGGGGATTTGCCTTTTGTCAAAGACTTGATAATGGGGGATAGTTCTAAGTCCGTGACAGGGAAGATCAGCGCTTTCCTTTCCTCCGAAGTAAGCTCGGGTAGATCTGCTAGTTTAAGAAAGTCAGAACTCGCCTCAGGGGTGTCAGGTTGGGCTGAATAGAGTTGTTCGTAGTATTTTTGGAATGTTTGTAGGATCTCCCGAGGATTCTCAGCCAGTGAGCCCTGGGGTGTTTCAATTCGTAAAATTTGGGAAGGGGCAGATTGGGAGCGGACCAGATTAGCTAGCAGTTTCCCAGCCTTATTACTGCCACGAAAATATCTATTGCGCTGGATATTATGTGTAAATTGGGCCCTCTCTGTGCACAAGGCATCATAGGTCTGCTTGGCAGCACGATATGTATTCATTGCCTCCTCAGAGTCCTGTAAGAGTAAAGCATCATAGGCCTCAGCTAACCTGGAACTGCACTCCACTATGGCATTTGCTAGTTTTTTACGTTTCCTGGCCACATATTCCATGATTTGTCCTCTAATCACCGGCTTGGCCGCCATCCAGAACAGATTGATATCCTGTTCATGTTCTGCATTATCTTTCATGTACGTAAGAACTGCCTGTCTCAGGTGGGCCTGGAAGTCTGTGGAATTAGCCAGATAGGAGGGGAATTTCCAGTTATAGGTTGTGAGGATTGGGTCAGTTAGGGCTAACGTAAACCACACCGGGGCATGGTCTGATATAGTGATAAGGTTGACCCCAGAGTCCAGGACCTTATGGTATAGAGAATTTGACAGTAACCAATAATCTATCCTGGATGAGGAGTGATGGGGATGTGAGTAAAAGGTATACTCTCTGGATATAGGATAGCGGCACCTCCAGGGGTCACATAAGCCCAAGCTATTAGTTAATAAATTTATAGGGGCAACATCCCCTCCTCCACTGCCTCCCCCCATGCCTGTAGACCTATCAAGCCCATTAGATTGAACACAGTTGAAATCTCCACCCATTATTATTTCTCCCTCTGCCCATGCCAAAAGTTTAGTGTATATGTTAGTAAAAAACAATTTATGTTGGCTTACCGGTGCATAAATAGCGGCTAATGTGTAAACTGAGCCAAACAATAAGAGCTTTAGAAATATGAAGTGGCCCTCTGGATCCGACCATACATCCCGAATAGTATACGGAAGATGTTTGCGAAAAAGTATTAGCACGCCCTTGCATTTTGAGGTAAAGGAGGCAGCCTTAAATTCGCCCACCCAGGTATCTCTCAGAACGTTATTATCGCCTATATCCCAATGTGTCTCCTGAAGAAATGATATGTCTGGTTTTAGCCGCTTCAGGTGAGCCAGTATCTTGCGGCGTTTAATGGGGGAGTTTAACCCTTCCACGTTCCATGAAACGAATTTTAAAGAGGATTGCACCCTAGTGGAGCTGGTAAATGTAGTGGACATAGCTACCCAATGCCCGCCCTAGGCCAATCGAACCTTAGGAAACAAATTTCTAGAGCTCTCCTCCCCGTCCCAGCGAGCGGGTCGTAGAACATAAGATATAAATCATAGTAACCTATTGTACCTGTAAGAGAGTAAAATTTCACATATGCAATAACTTGAAATGTAAACCAAACATTTTTAAGTAATTTCAAGAACCAAGAGTGCAGCTGGTATTGCTGCAACATAACATAGTATAATATTGTATACCGCGGGTGGACATCCGCAGGGGAAAACATCTGAACAGTATAATGAGGATAATCAACAGTGGGGAGTGTATTCGAGTCATGGCTTGTCGTAGCGCTCCTCAGTAGGAGAGGGCCAGGGGGTATCCTGAATGCAAGAGGCATACCGGTGTTGGAAGCAGCACATGGCAGTATTATGAAGGGTATTGTAAGTAGCAGGATATTACAAGAGCAGGTGAGAAGTTTACGCATATAATGAACAACATATGAAATGAGCTGGAATGAAAAACCGTGTAAAGGATATGTTAGCAGAGGCATTGTATAGCAGGAAATGTCAATCCGCATCAGACATGTGTGAGGCCGAGCCATCTTTGAGGGATTCGATGAAGTTTCTTGCAGCTTGTGGAGTGTCTAGGAAGTAGGGCCGCCCCTCGTGGAATACTCGAAGTTTGGCCGTATACAGTAAGGCGAATTTACGGCCCATTTCAAATAATTTCATACATGCCAGTGCGAATTCTCTCCGCTGTGCAGCCACCAAGAAAGAAAAGGGTACTTCTGTAGTTTCACGGCGCCGGAAGGAACAGTAACTTGGCAGCCTGCCAGAGGCTCGCGTGCCGCTCTAGCTACAGTGTTATTAACAGAAACTTGGCAGCCTGCCAGAGGCTCGCGTGCCGCTCTAGCTACAGTGTTATAGTGTAACGTGATTAATGAAGTGTAAAAAGGAGACAAAATGGGATAAACGGGGCTTATAAATCGCACACCCCGGCACACCGCTACCACAGGGGGTGTCCCCAATGTAGACGCTAACTTATTTTGGGCTTTTAGCGTGTCAATTCTCACTCCCGCCACTTCAGGCTTAGACGCGCGCTACGCTGTTTACGTAGTCAGTCAGTCAGCTGTAGCCCTGTACGAGACGCTTGAGGTGAATAATGGCAGTGGCAAGTCTCTGTATGGCAATGGAGCGTCTGACATTATTTAACCTGCCACAGACGGAGGAGGAGGCTGTGGCTTTCTTGCAGGCCCGCCAGTTCCTGCCACAGACCATGACCTGCCCCAATGGCCACCCCATGAAGCTCAGCATAAAGGAGCGCATGTGGCGCTGCCACATTAGGAGCTGCAGAAAAAAAGTCAGCGTCAGGTCAGCTCAATGGTTCAGGGGATCTCACCTCACCTTCGTGACCCTGATCAGATTTGTATATTGCTGGGCAGAAGAGCTGACCAGCATGAAATTTTGTGACAAGCAGCTCAACATCTGCCAAAAAACTGCTGTCCTATACAGCAATCTAATAAGGGAGGCCTGCACGCTGGACCTGCTGGCACAGCCTCAGCGGCGAATCGGAGGCCCGGGGCAGATCGTCGAGGTCGACGAAAGCCTGTATGTAAAAAGAAAGAGCAACGTCGGACGGCTCCTGCCCCAGCAGTGGGTATTCGGGGGAATATCTAGGGAGTCCGGCCAGTGCTTTATCACTGCGGTGGAGCGGCGGGATACGGCCACCCTGATGGCTGCCATCGAGGCCCATGTGGAACCGGGCACTACTGTCTTCACAGACTGCTGGAGGGCGTACAATACCCAGCAACTCCAGCAGGCCGGTTATGTTCACGGAAAGGTGAACCACAAATACCACTTCGTCGACCCGGACACTGGGGTGCACACCCAGAATGTGGAGCGACTCTGGGGCAGCTGCAAGTGGCGTAATAAACGCCAGAGGGGTACCGCACGCCATTACCTCGATTCATACCTTCAGGAATTTATGTGGAGGCAGAGTTTAGGCGCCCAGGACCCCTTCCATCGCATTTGGCACGCTCTGACCCTGCTCCCCCTGGTCGAGAAAGAGAATGCCGGCGGTGATGTTGACACAGTAGGTCCTTCCGGCGATGATGTCGACACAGCAGGTCCGTCAACTGAAAATGCTGGCGGTGACGTAGACGCCGAAGTTCCTTCCTGCTCTACTGATTAAATCATGACTTTTAAATTATTGTTGGACTTTTTTATTGTTTATGATTATTTCATGTCATTGAATCATTTATATTCTACAGTTATGTTGAATTTCAACAAAAAAAAAGTTAAATTTCACTTGAATTTCAACTAAAAAAAAAGTGAACAGTTGCCGAAAATGTCGTCTTCACTGTCTCAGGTGTGTGAGTGTGCAGGTGTGAATGTGTTCCTGAATCATCCCCACTATCCACGCCCACCCGAAGCGTGGCGAGCGCAGCGAGCCCCGCAAGGGGCGTCGGTACGCGTCCTACGACCTTTTCATACCCCCACTATCCACGTCGGCGTGGAGTTGAGAATAGAATAGTGTGGCGAGCGCAGCGAGCCACCGAGCCCGAAGCGTGGCGAGCGCAGCGAGCCCCGCGTGGGGACGCGGATACCTTCACAGGTAAACGCGTCCCCTCGCGGGCTTCACAGGTGTCCGCGTCGCTGCGGACACCTGTGAAGCCCGCGAGGGGACGCGTTTACCTGTGAAGGTATCCGCGTCCCCTCGCGGGGCTCGCTGCGCTCGCCACGCTTCGGGCTCGGTGGCTCGCTGCGCTCGCCACACTATTCTATTCTCAACTCCACGCCGACGTGGATAGTGGGGGTATGAAAAGGTCGTAGGACGCGTACCGCCGCCGCTCGCCACGCTTCGGGTGGGCGTGGATAGTGGGATTTACACAGTCGACAGCTGTTGCGTCGACTACTGCCACTGTGGACGGGCTTTAATAGTGTACCCCTAAACCCAGCTAAATTTAGATGCTTTTGCGTCTAAATTTAGATGTACCCCTCCACCCAACTAAATCCAGGCGCTTTAGCGTCTAAATTTAGATGCTAAACCACCTTTGCGGCTCCCAGGGAGCCTGGCTTTTGCGCCTAAATCCAGGCGCCCCCCTCCTTCTTAGCGGCTCGCAAGGCGCCTGGATTCAGAGGGTTTTGCGCCTAAATCCAGGCGCCCCCCTCCTTCTTAGCGGCTCGCAAGGCGCCTGGATTCAGAGGGTTTTGCACCTAAATCCAGGCGCCCCCCTCCTTCTTAGCGGCTCGCAAGGCGCCTGGATTCAGAGGGTTTTGCGCCTAAATCCAGGCGCCCCCCTCCTTCTTAGCGGCTTGCAGGGAGTGTGAATCCAGGTGCATTAGCGCCTAGATCTAGGCTGCAAGCCATTGGATTTAGCGTGTACATGGGGGATACTGCGCTGTGCCGGGGTGAGTACTTTACAAGCCCCGGCACGTCAGCGTTGTGCCCGGGGTGTGTCCACTTGCCCCCGCTGTTGTCAGCGCTGCCCAGGCGCTGCCTATTTCACTGTGGAACTACAAGTACCACAGTGACCTGCCAGCGCCTGGGCAGCGCGCTGCTGCTGCTGCCCGGCCGCCACGCTGTTTACGTAGCTGTCAGTACAGCTAGAGCGGCGCGAGCACACTCTGTCTGAGCTAGAGCGGCACGCGCACGGTTAATCAGAGCCTCTTGGCAGTCTGCCAAGTTTCTGAGCCAGAGTGTGCGTGCGGCGGCGCCGTGAAACTACAGAAGTACCAAGAAAAGTCTTGAAATAGCAGTAATTTGTTTCCTTGGTATTGTAAGTCCTTGCATTTTCTGTAAGCCTCCAGGAGGTGGACCTTGTCCGCATAGTTAAGAATTCTCAGGATAACCGGTCTTGGTCGGTCGTCTGAAGTCTGCCTATCCGGTCCCACCCGATGTACTCTCTCTACCACCAGGGAACCCTCCGGTGACACACAACCCAGCTCCCGAGGCAGCCAGTCCGTGACCAGGGGCATAAGCTCTGAATTCTTAACGGATTCCGGTAGGCCAACAATGCGGATATTGTTCCGTCTATTCCGGTTCTCCAGATCTTCCAGCTTATCGTGTATGGTAGTCAACAACTTCTCTTGCGCCGCAATTGTGGCTTTAGACGTTTCTAGTTCATCCTCCCAATCTGAGATTCTCTGTTCCGCCTCGGACAGCCTTTGCATGTGTTGTGTCAGCTGTGTGAGGGAAGATTCAATTGAATCTTTTATGGGTGCCAGTTTTTGATCCAATAATGTCGCCAGTATGGCCGTGATCTCTTGTTTCGACACGGCATTGGCAGCCGGAGAGGAGGGCGCATCCAAGTCTCCCTCCTGTCCTGACCCAGGAGAGCTGGGTGAGGATTGAGATGTAGTAGCCTTCCCACGGCCCCTGCCCTGTTGACTACTCTTCTGGGCCCTCTGTGGTCGAGCCACAAACTTATCCATAATGGCAGGGTGTGGTGTATACGGATCTGGGAATCGGTCCGCCAGCTGTCGCTCAGGCGTCAGTAGCAGATGTCAGAGGAACCCAGCGAGGTGCACAGCTCCCCTGTCCAGCAGCAGCGAGCCTGTGCTAATGAATCAGCCACCAGAGTAGTGTGACCTACACATAGGAGGTGTCCCAGCAGTATAGGGATCAATGTCCAGCACTGAGGCCGTTTGGTACACAATATTGTGGGGGTGCAGCCAGAAAACTGCCTATTAATCTGCACAGGGTGCAGTGAGGCAGGGCAGGGGATCAGTCCCTTGATGACGGCAGGGGAGCTATCAGGGATGGCTGGGGGTATAGGGTGTAGTGGTGCCTGTCTCACTGACCCCTTCAGCCACTGCCAGCTAGCCTGGCCGGCAGTAGCTCGGTACCTGTGCCTCTGGGTGTCTCTGCTCTCCCCAGGCTGCGCTGATGTGTGTGCGCGCCGTCCACCCGAGATGTCGCGATTAGGTGCGGGTCCCGGGGCTCCAAAATCGAGGCCGCGGTCTCAGCTTCCGGGTAGGCCGCAGCACGGATCTCTGTCCGGACCTCCGAGACTCGGCGGCGGGCTCCTGCCGTCTCTCCGGTGCCTCCTCTTGTGGGACTGGATGCCGCTGCTCCGGTGAGTGGGCTCTCCCCCAAGTTTTAGGGGTTTTAGCCCCGGAGCTCGGCTAAGCTGCGTCCGTCCAGTCCAGCCGCTAGGCCACGCCCCTGCTTTGTTTTATATAATATTTTTTCCCTTAAGAACAAGTTGGTTACATTAGTTATTAGCCAATTATTACCAGTTATTTTATACATCTGCTGAATAGGAATCAGACCTGCTCTGACCGTCACGCTCATAACAATACTAGAAATGGCTGCGCTGCAGCTGTGATATAATGTGAGATAAAGGGGTAAAGAAGTGGGTAGTTTGGGGAGGGGGTTGTCAGGAGGACACAGCACTATCTTCTCCTTCCATAAGACCATGATGTGTCTGGGAAGGGAAATGTGCTGGAAATCAGGGCTCATACTGTCATAATATGACACATTTGGCTCCTTCCAGATGCAGGTTTTCTGTAATCACATCCATAGCTGTCTCCTGTACAGGGTTACAGGTTATTCTATGTACCACACCTGCACTATATATACCCCCAACCATCACTATTGTGTTGGGATAGTCCCACCTGCAGGCTGCCATGTACAATGATGGGGAAAGGCGGGGGGAATCTGTCACCTCTATTACACATAGCAGAACAACAGATGTATATATGCTGTGCGCAGCATCCGCACAGTGCCAGACATGTCGGAGGCAGCTTGGGGAATGTGAGCCAGGACCACAGGGATGGTGACATGGGCTTTACCATGAGGCCAGGCCCATTATTCATACTCACAACTTTGGTTACATAGAGGATGCTAGGAGATATGTCTATGTGGTACTATAGCTGTACCCAGCTGTACCCACCATGCTGGTGCAATTGGACAAATAATAATATAATAGGAGAGAGCGCAAATGCCACATTTAATTTTTAAAAGTATATAATAATTTATTTATACCACAATACAATACTTAATAATAAATGTTGGTACTTGTTTAGTTTCACGGCGGCAGCACGCGCCACTCTAGCTATGAATCTTGGCAGCTTGCCAAACTGCCTTACTTCTCTAAGCTACGTTATCAGCGCAGCGCGTGTGTGAATTCTGTCAGCTCGCCAGCTGCCTTACATCTGTAATCTACGTTATCAGCAGCGCGCATGGCAGCCCAGTGCTGACAGGTCATTGTGGCACTTGTAATTCCACACTGCGCTCACCACAATATATAAAATCAACTCCACGCCGACGTGGATAGTGGGGGAATGAAAAGGTCGGGAGGAAGTGTACCGCGTCTGCTCGCCACTCTTCGGGATGGCGTGGATGGTGGGGTTGTTTCAGGAACACATTCACACCTGCCATATCATACACCTGAGACAGTAATGACGACATGTGTTAACTGTTTGTTAGTGAATAATAAAGAATATGAATTAGGAAAAAATTATTAAATGACAATACAATTAATTTAAAGAAGAATAAAAAAAACACAAAAAAACCCTAGAAAAAAGTCATTATTCATGAACTGCAGTGCCATCATCAGCACTTCAAGAGGAAGCAGCTGCTCAAGTGGACGCTGTCAACTCTGGCTCTGCAGCATCAACTTTGTTGGCCTGGGGGAGCAGGGTCAGCGCATGCAGGATGCATTTGAAGGGGTCGTCCGCACCAAGCGTCTTCCTCCAGATGAATTCCTGGAGATAGGAGTCCAGCTGATGGCGCGTGGTGCCCCTTTGGCACTTATTGTGCCACGTACAGGATCCCCACAGCCTCTCGATGTTTTGCGTGTGCACCGCGCTCTCCAGATCCACGAAGTGGAAGCGGTGGTTCACCCTGGTGTGATGATAGCTAGCCTGCTCCAGCTGCTTGGTCTGGTACGCCCTCCAGCAGCTGCTGTAGGTATTGTTCCCTAGGATCACGTGCCTCTCGATGGCAGCCATGAGCATGCTGGCATCCCGCCTCTCGACTGCCATCATGAAACACTCTCCGGTCTGTCTGGAGATGCCCCCAGAGATCCACTGCTGGGGCAGCAGGCGTCCGACATTGGCCTTTTGCCGAACAAATAGGACAGTTACGTTGCGCTGCAAAGTAACAGTATCAAATTGCTGTGCACAAAGAGATCGGACACACTGTTCAGATTTTACTATAGAATTTTATATATGCAAAAAGTAATCAATAAAACACTTTAAGTTTAAAAAACATGTAAACAAATTACGATCAATTGCGATCTAAATTCAATAAAATTACAATAAAGATTCACATCTGGTATAGAGTTTCCACTATGAGGTATTGCCTCCAATATCAATTAGCTTGTTAGGACAAAAGAAGGTGGATTAATAAGTATCCCTTTCTCTGCTGTGTTAGCATGTAAACAAACACGCACGAACCACAGTTCAATTGAGCAGCAGGCAGGGTTAATAGGCACATATGGTTTTGTTAGTTCACCAGTTTTATCACAGGCAGGGTGATTTTTCCATACATCCAATTGTTAGTCAGAAATCTCAGTTAGTAAGCAAGAAAGCCCATGTGATGGATAAACGGCAAGCTATAAGCGTAGATTTAGTTTGCTACTAGCAGGCTGAGTGGATATAGTATGATAGTCACCTCACTTGTAAGCCGGCTTCAAATAGTAGTCCGCAGCAGCGGGTGGCTGGCGTGGATAATACACGCTATTGGAGAGTTTGGATTTCCTCACCATAGAAGCACTGTGATGGTAGTGAGGGCTTCTCGTTCGCCTCTGATGTTTGTGGCGAGAATCCGTCTGGCCAGAAGTGTAGCGTGCGGTAACGCTGCAGGAGGACTTGTGTGGAAACTGTCAGGACCCGGATGTGACGTGAAAACCGGAAGTCGTCAACGCGTTTCGTCTCCAAGGAAACTGGAGACTTTCTCAAGACATCATTTCGCCGAACAAAAAGACTTTCATCGACCTCCACTATGTTGCCTGGGCCACCAATCTTCCGCTGAGGCTGCAACACGAGGTTGAAAGCGCAGGCCTCCCGTATATAATTATTATACTGCACAGTGGTAGCCTGGGACACGGAGAGATGGCGTTGGCAGAGCCGTTCCCTGGTTAGCTCCTCTGCCCAGCAGAATACGAATTATATGAGGGTGACGAAGGTCAGATGGCACCCTCTGAACCACTGTGCTGCCCTCAAAATTACCTTTTTTCCACAGGGGTTAACCCCTTGTGATAGGTGCTAATTAAATAATATAAAAATATTTAAAATTTCCATATAAGGTTGTTTAAACAAATTTGAATCAGTATAGCAGCAGGCAAATGGTGTGACTGTGAACTCACACCTCATTAAGGTGTTGGATACACTATATGTGCAACCACACCTATATTTCCAGATAATTTTATAAGAGAAAGACTGTGCTTATATAATACAGGTGCATGTAGGTCTGAATTACCACTGAACACTTGTTTACAAACAAATATATTTATTAAAAAATATTAACTTCATATAAATTTATTTCCACAGTAAAATATCTATATTCACATACACATTTAATAATCGGTGGCCACCTATATTGTGTAAAAAATTATTAATAAAACATACTTATTGCTAATTGAAGAACCTTTTGTTGAGCTTTTGTAGCTCTATTTTTTTTTTTTAATAAAGGTTTTATTATGTTTAATAAGTACACATATATACAATAATAAACAACTAGGTGATTCATCGCGCCCTACGGGCGCTCTTCACACCGTCGTAAGGGGCTGCGCCCCCTTAATTTGTGAACATTTGTATATGAGAAAGATGGTTAGAATTGTATGTAAGATGTCTGTATTGCAACTTGAGTTATAGGTGAAATGTGTTAAATAGAGAGCATATGATGTGGAAGGGGGTGTGTATTGTTTTGTTTAATTAAAAAGCGGTTACAGAGTAAGATGTACATTGATAGTGTGGATGGTACAGTGACATTTGTGGGTGTGGGGGGGGCTGTGTGTACATGTTGTTTAGGTGTGTGCAATAGTATAGTAGGGTGTTTCTGAGTCAGCGGCTCCCCACTGGCGGAGGTCACGACACAGGAAAACAGGAGGCTGGGTAGTGATAGGGGTGTGTGGGCATAAGGGGGACTAAAGAGGAGGGTGGGAGATACTGTGCAGCTTCTGCCAGTGGGTGAGGGTCCAGCGTGGCAGTACAGGAGTACAGGATGGTGGCCCTTAGTCAGTGTCTCCTCCTACTGGGTGGGAGTTCGGGTGCATGAGAGCAGGAGGCTGGGCTATGAGGCATGATAGGGGCATGTGGGCAAAACAGCGTCAGCGTCTCCCCAGTGGTGGAAGTTATGGTTCAGGAGAGCAGGAAGCTGGGTAGTGATAGGGGTGTGTGAGTATAAGGGAGACTAAAGAGGGGCTTAGGGGTGCCGTGAATTGTGGGAGGGGCGCGGGGGGTGCCGTGAATCAAGGGAGGGAGGGTGCGCAGGTGTCAGCGAATCGCGGGAGAGGGCGGGGGTCCGCAAAGCGTGGGAGGGGGCGTGAATTGCGCGAGGGGGGGGTTGCAAATCGCGGGAGGGGGGTGTGTGCGGGGGGTCCGTGAATTGCGGGAGGAGGGGGCACGGGGCGTGATGAATCACCTAGTTGGTTATATATTCTTTTAGAAGGATGGTAGGATGTTGCTGTCATTCAGAATGCGTTTACATAAACAGTAATAGTAGCAGTAAAAGGTCTGACTTAAAACACCTACAGTAAAACAGAACAGGTGTTATATATTATACAAAGAATTGGTTGATGATGTGTAGGTTGACGTGCACATAGTTCATAGTTGTCACTGGAAAAAAATTGCTACAAGAAAAAATCAACACAGAAAGTTCAACACATGTAAATGTTGACATAAGTGTGGCACTTCATCGGTGTCCATGTCGACACATGAGAATGAATATGAAAACATTCAAAAAAAGAAAAAAAATCTTAAAAAACTCATGTCAACCTTTTTCATTGTCGACCATAGCCGTGCCAGTGTTTTGCATGTGCCATTTAATCCTGGGGTTGCCGTGAATCACGCACGGGGGTGGGGGGGAGAGGGAGGAGGTGAGGGGTGTCCGCGAATCACGGGAGGAGGGGTCATGGGTGGATGCCGTGAATTGCGGGGGGGGGGGGGGTGGTGGGGGTGCCGCGAATCGTGGGATGGGGGGGCGCGGGGGGTTGCAGTGAATCGCGGGAGGGTGGGTCGCGGGGGGTTGCCGCAATGACAGGATGGGTGGTCAGGGGTGGGGAGTCGCATTAGGGGGGGTCGTGGGGGGCACCGTGAACCACGGGAGGGGGGGCCCGGGGGGTTGGCGCGAATCGTGGGAGGGGGGGTCGCGGGGTGCCGCGAATTGCAGGGGGGGTGTCATGGGGTGGGGCCGCGTATCGCGGGTACAGCAAATTGCGGGGGGTGTGCAGCAAATCGCGGGAGGGGAGTCGCGGGGGGTGCCGCGGATCGCCACAAGAAAAAATCAACACAGAAAGGTCAACACATGTAAATGTTGACATAAGTGTGGCACTTCATTGGTGTCCATGTCGACACATGAGAATGAATATGAAAACATTGAAAAAGTGAAAAATAAATCTTGTCAACCTTTTTCGTTGTAGACCATAGCCATGTCAGTGTTTTGCATGTGCCATTTAACCGTGGGGATGCCATGAATGGGGGGGGGGAGAGAGGTGCATACCCAACATGACCCTCTACAGGAGGGACACATTGCTCTGTTTCTGGACTTTCTTCTTAATTTATGGATTACCATCACCTGTGCTTAAACACCTTTCTTATCAATTACCCTGTTTAAAAGATGGAAGTCCACAAACAGAGCATTCTGTCCCTCCTGGAGAGGGTCATGTTGGGAGGTGTGGGGTGCTCACCTGGTGTGTCTGGTGAGTATCTTTGTCTTTGCTGTGTAACATGGAGAGGCAGAGGGTGTCTGGCACTGTCTGTGGGCTCACTGGGCTGGTTCTCTGTCATGTGAGTCAGTCATGTGAGTCAGAGGCTCCACCCAGCGTTATAGCTCCAGATACACTTTGAGTGACAGATGTAGCCAAATATATAAGAGATATCCAATGCCTCAAGGGGGCCAGAACACGTTATCAGGTAGAGCAGAGTCCAAGGGGCACAGAAACTGTTGAACAGGCACATTCCACGGGTCACGGGTATCATCTCGTGCAGTTAGTTTTGGATAAAGAGCTTACAACTCAAGCTTACAGTACTGAAATTTGACCCGGGTGGGTCAACTTAAACCTTGACAGTGTAAAATGGCTCACCTTGGTGAGTAATTGTACTGTCCCACTCATTCTTAGAACATATCATGTAATATCAACAGCATTTCACAATACATGGAAAGATATAGAAAGAAGAAAAGCAAAGAAATGAAAGAGAGGAGGGGGGAGATGAGGTACGATGGGGGGGGGGGGGTATACAACACTGATCATTGGGTCGCTCTTATCAACATTTCCCTAATCCTGGTCTGGCTCGGGCCCTTAACAGGGTGCCTTGGGGTGCGTAGAGTAGCTCCGGAGGAAGCCAAAGCTTAATACAGTCGTGGATAGTGGTCAGGGGAATGGTATATGTTGGTTAAGTCAGACCTCAGCACGGGGTTCATTCGTTGAGTCATTCTGGCCTGTTCCCATTACAGAGGTCTGTCTATCAAGAGACCATGACTGAAATTCAGCATACCTGTGAATCTTATATTGGGTGTCGGGGTCAAGCGTGAGGATATACCTTCCCTACAGTATTTCCTACGGAAACGGGAATCACCAGCGTGAGGCGCCTCAGTGAGATGTTTACGGTCATAGTACATTTGTTGAACAACCATTCTTTGTAAGTCTCCCAACCTCGGGCTAGCCTTGGTTGTCCAGTGCTTTAATATCAACTTCTTAGAAATTGTAACTATGACAGTGAGCAATGGGATCGCCTCTCTGTGCTGAGCCATGTCCGCCCACCCCGTGAAATGAATGCATATACAGGCTGCCGGGTTAGGCGGCATACTAATGTGCAGTCGAAGGTTTATAAATTCAAACAATTTATTCCAGTACTTTTTGATTTTAGGACAGTCCCAGAAGCAATGAATCAAGGATGCCGATAGCATGTCACACTTAGGGCAGCATCCCTCCTCGTTTGGAACAAAGTGAGCCCTGACGCTCGGTGGAATATAGGCCCTATGAAGGGTCCTAAAGTGCACTTCTTGCAAATAAGCCAAATGTAAAGTCTTCATTGTAGCTAAATAGTTTCTAGTAAGATTTGTTTCTGTCTGAATTTCTCCCACATTGTGATGCCATCTGTCTGCCAGCTTTGTCATGAGTGTAGTGGATGGGGCATTAACTAAACGTGTGTATATCTGCTTCAGTTTGTAGGGCTGAGTTTCCCATATCCTTAATACCCTTAAGATCCCAGTCAAGGGCAGCTGTGGGGTGTTAGTAAGTTGTAAGGACTGTACGTAGTGCCTTGCCTGCAAGTACATATAGAAGTTAGAATTGGGTAAAAGGAAGCGCTCTCTCAGATCATGAAACGGAAGGATCACACCCCCTGGGTCAAAAATTTGGTTTGCAGATGACAGTCCCTTTTCCCTCCACTGGAGAAAGGTGGCATTATGTATTGAGGGTAAGAAGGAAGGATTGCCCCACAAGTGAGCATAGGAGGTGGCTTCGTGATGTCCCTTGAGTTTCCTGTTAAGTGTTACCCAGCTTGCAAATGTGTCATGAAAGAGTGGGTGACCTAGAATTTCAGGGGGAATTAGGCTCCTCTTGGTGTGTAGCAGGGCATTTGGCAAGTATGGGTGAAAGACCTGCATGTCCAGTGTAAGGTCTGTGTAGTAAATTTGGCCCAGAATCCAGTCTGCAGCGTATCTCATAAGAATGGATAGGGAATAAATGGAAGTCCGGTACCCCTAAGCCTCCCTCTTCTCTTGTCATTTTCAATTTAGAAAAGGCAATTTGGGGTTTCTTTCCCTGCCAAATAAACCGTATAACGGCTTTCTTCAACTTTTGATTCTCTCCCCTAGCTATTGTGAAAGGTAGAAGTTGCATAACATAGAATATTTTGGGGAAAATAATAGTTTTTGTTATTGCTATGCAACCCATTCGAAATATTGGGAGGTCCTGCCATTCATCTAGTTTTGTTATAATACTGGTTATGATAGTCGAGAAATTCAGGTGATAAATGTCCGAGGGAGATTTAGGAACTAGTATTCCAAGGTATTTGAAATGAGAGTGGGTAATTTTTACTTGGGTTTGCGCAGTTAAGGCTGAAACATCATGTTGCGGTACATTAAGTGTCAACAGCTCCGACTTGCTGACGTTGATTTTGTATCCCGCCCTATTTCCAAATAAAGAGATGAGACGCAAGATTTCGGGGACAGAGTTTAGGGGGTTGGACATAAACAGGAGCATGTCATCGGCAAACAGAGCGACTTTCAGCTCTGCCTCTCCCACCCTCGCACCTTTGTAGGTATCCGAGGCCCTCAGCATCATTGCCAATGGTTCCAGCGCAATGGCAAACAACAAGGGCGAGAGGGGGCATCCTTGTCTTGTGCCCTTTTCAATGGTGAAAGGGTCTGACAAGAACCCAAGAGATAAAAATAGGTGGTGTGTCTTATTGCGCAAGCATCCAGTATAAGGTGACAATGAGCAAAAAAAGGGATCACCGACCCTTTTGAAATTGGTACTGGAAGAGAAAAAGGATGCCCTTCACCTAGTACACGGCGCTTTAAATTACTTCCCTGGATATGGTGGGGTCTGCTGTATTTCTTCTGTACTCCACCTAATTGGAATATATGAAACAAAAAGAGAGAGAAGAAGGCCTCCAACCTCGTGTAACACTGTTATTCTTGTTGGTGATGTATCACCATTTTACTGATGTGTATATGCATACATAAAGTACAAATATGTGTTCGGGGGGTTTCCCCTTTCAGAGTACTCACACTAATGGTGTGATAATGCGCATATCAAAAACTCTTTCCAATCCTCTGTCGATCGTAATGAATCTCGATCACCACTACAGGTATAGATAAAAATTCGATCCTTTATTCAAACTGGGTAACAGTAAACATTAAAAAAGGAGCTAGGGTACTCATCTCATACTGTAGGTTCAGGATATCCAGCGACTCAGATGTTAAAAACGGGGCCCCGTTCCTAGTAAAGATCCTGAAGTCCTGAAGTCCCACTTGATGAGGTCTGCCACTTCTAGATGCTGAGTCCACCAACGCGTTTCGATCCCTGTATCTGGATCTTTTTCAAGGTATTTTGGTCTCAGCATTGCCTGGGGTTTATATACCCCTTTGATTGTATAATCCATTTCACATGTGTCCTAAGTGCAATGCTATGTATACTACATAACATCGCCTCGATTTAGCATGAGTCTTATTTACCAAATACATGTTCCCGTCTGCCAGTTTTTCTATGTTTACTTCCGGGATTGCGGCCATCTTGCTTCCGCCGGAAGTGATGTCGCGTGATATCACGGCTTCTCCCATAGGTCTGGCTCGATGTGTCTGTCTTCTAACGGCCATCTTGCTCCTCCTGATCTTCCTAATGGTCATATTAGTACACCCGGATGTTTTTATGCTTAGTTTTCTTCTCCTTTCCGTTTCTCCGGCAGCCATCTTAGTACACCTTTTTTCTTTCAATTTCGCCGGCGGCCATCTTAGTACACCTTTTTTCTTTCAATTTCCCCGGCGGCCATCTTAGTACACCTTTTCCTTTCCATTTCTCCAGCGGCCATCTTAGTACACCTTCTTCTCATATGTAGGCCATATTGGTCCTCCGTTCTTTCCAATCGTGACTTCTATAAAGTGTCCAGTGCTTTTAGGTTTATTTAATCGCGGTAAAGTGATGGTGCTTCTAGGTAGAAAAAAAAAAATAGAGATAGTCGCAGCATATGTTTTATATGATCACCCTATATTACAATTTCTAATATTTCATTAAGAAATGGATGATGGTAACTTCTATTTTTAAATAGAATTTAAATTTTTTTTAAAAAAGATTTTAAAAAATTTATTTATATAAAAGATAGCAGCTTTTAATTAAAAGGTGGGTCCAATTACATGGGTGAGATGGTATATAGAGATAAATGTAACCGGATAATTTTATAAAAAACATTTTATTTTGAAATCCTTATTTAGGCCATTTGGCTCCAGGGTTTTTAAATCAAAAATGAATTCCATCTCTCTTTTCGCAAGTCTCTTTGGTATATTTTGTCCCTTTCTGTTGTTTGTACGAGTTTTATTCCCCAGAAACCAGTAATATGATGGGTTGCGCAGTTATGGAACTTTTTAAAATGTGCTGCCAATGGGTGGTTTTCAACTCCCTTTTTAACATTTTTAAAGTGCTCTGCGATTCTGGTCTTTACCTTGAAAAAGATCCAGATACAGGGATCGAAACGCGTTGGTGGACTCAGCATCTAGGAGTGGCAGACCTCATCAAGTGGGACTTCAGGACTTCAGGATCTTTACTAGGAACGGGGCCCTGTTTTTAACATCTGAGTCGCTGGATATCCTGAACCTAGGAGATGAGTACCCTAGCTCCTTTTTTAATGTGTACTGTTACCCAGTTTGAATAAAGGATTGAATTTTTATCTATACCTGTAGTGGTGATCGAGATTCATTACGATCGACAGAGGATTGGAAAGAGTTTTTGATATGCGCATTATCACACCATTAGTGTGAGTACTCTGAAAGGGGAAACCCCCCAAACACATATTTGTACTTTATGTATGCATATACACATCAGTAAAATGGTGATACATCATCAACAAGAATAACAGTGTTACACGAGGTTGGAGGCCTTCTTCTCTCTCTTTTTGTTTCATATATTCCCCACCATATCCAGGGAAGTAATTTAAAGCGCCGTGTACTAGGTGAAGGGCATCCTTTTTCTCTTTCTGACCAGAATCCGTTGCATGCAATGCGGGTTTGGGGGTTATGATATAACAGTTTTATGATGTTAATAAAGTGTATAGGGAATCAAAATTTGTCCAAAGTGTTGTAGAGGTGTAGCCATTCTATAAGATCAAAGGCCTTCTCGGCGTCAAGAGATAATATCGCAGTGTGAATATGAGGGGGGAAGACCTTGAGGCAACCAGGGCCGCCAGGACATTCCTTACATTCAACACCGAGTGCCTTCCTGCTATAAACCCAGTTTTGTCCTGGTGAATTATATGTGGTATAATGTCTTCCAATCGGGTCGCAACTATTTTGGTCAGTAACTTGTAATCCAAGTTTAATAGGGATATTAGGCGGTAGGAACCTGGGTGGGCTAAATCTCTACCCGGTTTTGGGAGAATTTTTAGAGTGGCAGAATTGAAGTATAGCGGGCATTGTGATCGGTTAGCATGGCATTGAAGGCTTTGGTGAGTATGGGGGTAAGTGTGGGGTCGAGAAGCTTGTAAAATGCTCTGCTATATCCATCTGGGCCGGGGGCCTTTCCTGGTTTGAGGGCTTTTATAGCAGCAGAGACCTCATCCTCTGTAGTGGCCTTTGACAGAGAGGTGGACATTTCTGTTGTTAGGGTTGGGTAAAGAATGGAGTCCCATTCTCCATTGGAAGAGTGTTGGGGGTCAGGGGTGGCTGAGGAGGGTGAGCAGGGTGCTTCTGGGATGGATGGGGAGTATAGGTGTTCATAGAATTGCTGCACTGTTTGCGCAACCTGGGCATTGGAGCTGGTCAGGGACCCATCTGATTTGCGTAGAGGGTGGACTACTGGGGGTTTGTGTGTTCCCTTAAGAAAATTGGATAACAGGGCACCCACTTTGTTGCCTAAGCGGTGACATTTGTAATGTACAGTGAAGAGGTATCTGTCACCCGTCTAGATGTATCTTTGCCAAGAGATCATTTTGTTTGAGCCCGGGGGAGGGGGAGGACTTAAAGGATTGGAAGGCTGTGGTTAGCGCTGTTTGTAATTCTTGTACTTTTTGGATTAGGATTTATTGGCTGCTGCCGTGAATAATACCACAGATCCCCGTACTACCAGCTTTTGGGCCATCCAAAAAAGGGAGGGGTTGGAGACTGCCATTTCCGCATTATCTGTGCAGTAGTTTTGAATCGCTGCTTTCAGCATTGTTTGGAATTTTTGCGATTTACAAAATCTGGAGGGAAATCTCCATAATTTACCAGTACCAGATTCATCTGGGATGTGTAGATATGTTGTTACCATAGCATGATCTGAGAGAACTATTGGTGCTATTGAGGAATTTGTTGAAAGGGGAAAAATAGTAAGAGATAAAAATATGTAATCAATGCGAGAGAGGGTTCCGTGGGCCGAAGAGAGACACGTATAGTCTCTGTCTAGGGGGTGATGGGCCCTCCAAACATCGACCACCTGTAACGAGTCCTGTAGTAGTGCAAAGCCTACTCTTGGGGTGTGGATAGGGGTGTGTCTATGAGAAGACCTATCCAGTATCATGGACATGACAATGTTTAAGTCACCTCCCAAAATGAGGTTTTTGTTTATATACGGAGTCAGTGTGGCTATTATGGAGCAGAAGAAATGTCTAGAATATGGTGAGGGAGCATAAACATTTGCTAAAGTGTAATGTTTGCCGGCAATGCAGACAGATGCCACCACGTACCTTCCTGTTTCATCCGTTACGGTCTCCGTTATCTCCATTGCCAACGAACGCCTGGCCAGGATTACAACTCCACGCGCTTTCGATATGTAGGGGGATGATGCCACTATGGACCAGCCCAGCATCTGTAGCTTCATGGTCTCAGGAGCTGTCAGGTGCGTTTCCTGTAAAAAGGCTAGGTCTATATTATTTTTGTTTAAATAGAGTAACAGTTTTCTGCGTTTAATGGGGGAGTTAATACCTCCCACATTCCACGAACATATGGTTAAGTCAGGCATGGCTCATCACAGAGTGCAAAAAAGAATCCCAGGCTGCCGCCATCCCAGCAGTAGCATTCATCTTGTAAAGTATAAGCAAACCCACTAATCTTGTTAGACAGTCAAATTATAATAGACATGGCATGTGAGGGAGGAGCAGGGAAGAAGTGGGGGGGGGAAGAAAGAAATAGACAAAAATAAACTTATTAGAGAACTAAACAACATTGCTAAAAGCTATCTTAATATGCCTTGGGGCAGATGTAGTAAATGTCGGGGGAGTGGGGGTATGGGTATTCCGCACACAGTAAGGTACCCCTATGTATTAACTTTTTTAGGGGTTCACAAGATGCCGCCTTATTTATGCTGGCGGGGGAGCCATCCAGGCAAATATCATATAGAACACGGAACAAGATACAGAAAAGATTTGCTCTGCGGATGCACTCCAAAAGGACAGAAATTAATCAACTCATTAAAAACTTTTAATCTTTATTTTAGGAATTATTAAAAAGGTTTTTCAAAATCATGTGTCCGTTTTAATCAACAAATTTACAGGAAAAGACCCCGAATTACAGCGAAATTTTTTGAAGAGTTTTTTAAGAATTTCAGACACATTTAACACACAAACATATATTATAGTGCTGATTGCTACTGTGAAGAAAATAGAAGAAAAAAGTGCTTATAGATTAAAATAGGTTAGGCAGCGGGGAGATAATGATATTTAGTAAGTATGTGTTCATTTGAATTAGGATTTATTTTGATTATGATTTTGGATCTTTATTTCTTCTTTATTTTTTCATTCAAACTAATTGCAGTGAGTGTGAGCAGCTCTCTTCTTTTATTTATTTACACATTGGTGACCCAATGGTTTTGGGTCCCTTATAACACATATGGAATCACTTCCGAGATTTTAATTACTGTATCCACACAATAGAGCTTAATAATAGCCCTCTTTTTCTGTTATATGTGGGTCAATATCCCCATCTAGTGGCTGATCCTGAAATTGTCAGCATTCAGCACTTTCAGTATTTGTGTGCATATATACGGTGGGGATACGTCCCCCCCTTGTCGGGATTTCGGCGGTCGGGTTTCCGGCGTCGGGATTCTGAACGCCGGGATCCCGACCGCCGGGATTCAATACTGAATCCAGAAGGCTTTCCTCATTTTTGAAAGTTCTGCAGAGTAGTCTTGGAACACATGTAGCTTGTGTCCTTCCCAAGTCAGGTCCTTGATCTTTCTTGAGGCCGTCCAAATTTCAACCTTGTGGAGGTAGTTCATGCATTTGAACAGGGTGACTCTGGGCCTTGGTCTGGAGGGGATGGGGGGGGTGGACCCACTCTGTGAACTTTTTCCATGACCATGTCGTGGCATGCTGCTTCAATCTTTAGCAGAGAGGGCAGAGTATTGCGTACGAATTGAGCTAAGGCCGGGCCCTTAATGGATTCGGGCAGGCCCACCAACCTGATGTTATGCCTGTGCGACCTGTTCTCCAGGTCCTCCACTCTGTTCCACAGCTGATAATTCTCAGTATTCAGCCTCTTAATGTCTCTTTGAATATCTGAGACCTCATATGTGACTGTGCCAATCTGTTGTTCATTGATGGACACTCTCTGGGAAAGCTGTTGCAGTTGCTGGGTTATGTCACAAACTGCTTTGTTAAGTAAAGGCGCCATTGCCGCATTAATGGCCTCCACCACATCATTGTATGTTACAGGGGCGTCTGAGCCCTGACTCACGTGGCTCCTGGGTTGGTGTTCCCCTCCGGCTGACTTTTTCAGTGCTGGGAGGTCTCTGTCCCCGTTGTCACCAGGCAGCATATCTTCCGCCGCCCTGCGGCGTTCAGCACGTGGCTGCTGGGCTTGCTGGGACCCGCGGTGCACCGGCGTCCCCGGCTAGCTGAGAAAGCGCTCCATGGCGTGCAGCAAGGTGAGAGGGTGGGGAGGGGGTGCAGGCTGTGCAAAGAGGCTCCAGGAGCCGAGTAACGGTGCCGGTTTGTGAGGCGGGAGTCGGAGCTTCAAGACGGAGCTCCTTACTCCATCAAGCCGGAACCGGAAGTCTGTGTAGCTCTAATTTTAGATATGTTAATCTCTTTCCAAGAGGGACAGTGATGTGTGCCAGTTAAATACTGTCCAATATCCGCTTATAATTAACAACTGTATAAGGTTTTGTATCCACTGCACATATTAGGTTTTACTCACAGACTCCAGGTTTGATGTTTATCGGTGGGTGAATATTGAATTAGCAGGGAGGCAGGAGAGCTTGTAGTGATGTTATATGTGTCTGTAGCCCTCCATTCTACAACCCGCAGTCTACAGACGCTGAGACGCTGTCCCAATGCCGGCAGTTCTAGCACTGCCAGATTAAGCCTTCTGGGGGCCCGGGGCACTTTAGACAGGGGGGCCCCCTTGCACTTGTCATTACTGGCTGCAAACTGCATGGGGGAATATTACACTGTCAAAACACAGAGTAAAGGTAGTAAAAACTTGGTCAATGGGTAACTTCAGGGGATATATATTGGACTTCTAGTTTGCACCGCAATTTTATTATATGTTATATGTTTTGTCTTGTGGAGTGTATTGTACAAAGCTTTTAACCATATAGTGATTTATTACTTAACTGGTTAAGCGTTGATTGATTATTCTAATCACCATGGAGTATGACATTAGCGATATAACAGGAACCAAGAGATTCCTCGATAAAGAGGTTAATAAAATACTTTTCAGTGGCACGGAAGCACTAGCCTTTGATATAGTGACTCCAAGTGAAGTAAATAATAATTTGATTAAACTAAAGAGAAGGTTGGTGGAGCTTGAAATGCATGGCCTAACCTTATCACAATACCACAAAGAGGGTCTGATCCCGCGTGGGTTTAGAATTAAAAATCAACTGACACTGGGACGCTCTAACAAGGAATTTTGCAAACAGTGGTGCCTTATATTGAATCAATGTAGTTTAATTTAATGTTATCAGTGATTCAACAGGTTAATGCTGACATGGATATGGTTAGGAAGGAGATATGTATTTGTGAAGCAAGTGGTTTGGAGACATTGAAAAATGATACAGAAAATGATTGGTTGCCAAATATAGAAGAGCATATCAATAACTTTAAAGCAAAGCTGTTATCATTTAAAAAGGTGAAGTATAGAAAAGTCAAAGAGGACTATAAGGAGATGCGGGTTTACCCATGGTTGATGGGACACCCAAATCGACGTACTTGGCGTGATAATAGAACCCAAGGTAGAAGGAGGAGAGAGGCCATTTTCACAGATTTAGATTCCCAAACCTCACAAAGCGACTCGGAACAGACACAGAAAAGTGGTCAACCTTTTTTAGGGGCAAAAATGAAGGTCAGGGTAAATCCCGTGAGAGAGGTAAGAAATCCCGGAGGAGAGGGGGTCTCAGGCACAAAAGGAAGAGGGCAGAAAGGGAAGTGTGCGAAGTAGTGGTTTTCAATTTATCAAATTATGGGGCAGATGTATCATAGCAGCGCTTATCGCGCCGCTATGATACTTCCTGCTTCGCCTCAATAGCGAGGCGAAGCAGGAAGGGACATCGACAAGATGTATTAACATGTTGTCTGCCGAAGCGGGGGAGCGTTAACTCCCCCCTTCGGCGATGTCCCTTTCTGGAGATAGCGCATCAGTTAATACTGATGCGCTATCTCCTGTCCCCCGGCCGGCCGCACTGGGCATGCGCGAGATCTCGCAAAAAAAATGCGAGATCTCCAGCGCAGCCCTAGCCAGAAGCAGGGCTAGCGTTGTCCCCACAGAGGGGGATAGGACAACGCTAGCCCTGAGCTGGCGAAGCGGCCGGGGCGAATTAACGCCTTGAAGGCTGTTAATACATCGCCCCGGCCGTTAATCCCTGGGGGGGATTGCAGGGACAGCCCCGCCGAGCGTAACTCGGCGGGCTTTCACTAGCGCACGTTAGATGCGCTAGTAATACATTAGGGACAGACGTAATCCCCCCCAGTTAACCAGCGTTAAGTGCATTTTTGCACTTAATGCTGGTTAATACATCTGCCCCATTGTCCCTACAGAAATTGAAATGACGGTACTCAACAAGGGTTTCTCTTTTGTTGAAATATCCCGCCAAGCTCCCTTTGAATTAGAGGTTGAGCTATACAAATTCAACCAACAGCTAAGATTGAAAGATTACTTTTTCTAAACATCCGCAGCCACCTCCCATAAGCACTGCCCCTAAATGACCATTTAAATCCAAACGCTCCTTTGACCCCGCCTCCACTAGTGCCTCTATTGATACCTATACTAGACTAATACGACAAGATATTATGCCCTATATGAGGGACATGAAGAAAAAGTACTCTAATTTTTCTAGTGATGAGAACAGGGCCATTGAGTCGCTACGCGATGATGATAAAATTGTAATACGCCCCACTGATAGAGGTGGGGGTATTGTGATATTGAATTGCAATGACTATATTAATGAGGTAATGAGGCAATTAAATTATAAGGATTGTTATGAGTTATTGTCCTCAGATCTGACCGATAAATTCAAAAAAGAGATAGATAGCACCTTGCAAATGGGTTTGGAGCAGGGGTGGATGGATGAGTCCACTTTTAGATTCCTTCTACAGGAGTTTCCAAAAATTCCCCTCATCTACATCCTCCCAAAGGTGCATAAATCGATGGTCTCCCCCCCCCCCCCCTGGGAGACAAATTACCTCATCAATTGGCTTCTTGGGACAACCATTATCACAATTTTTCGATTACCTATTACAGCCTGTGGTTAAAAGTAGTCCTTAAGGACACGACCGATTTTTTAAATAAAATCGAGGGTTTTGGCAAACCATCAAATGACTGTCTGCTCGTAACCTTAGATGTTGCGAGCTTATATACCAATATCACACACGAAGAAGGTCTTGAAGCTATTCGCAGCATTGTCAGGAACTGTCAATTGTATGAAGGTCCCCCAGTGGAATATCTAATTATGCTAATAGAATTAATCTTAAAGAAGAACTATTTTCTGTTCAATAATATGTTCTTCCGCCAGCGGAAGGGGACTGCGATGGGGTCGAATGTGGCCCCATCGTACGCAAATATTTTCATGTATTTTTGTCTAACAACAAATTTCATGGTCATGTGTCGATGTATCTACGATACATCGACAACATCTTCATATTGTGGACAGGAACAGAGACAATGCTGCAAGAATTCATCATGTATCTTAATTCATTGCCTGGGTCAATTAGATTCACATGTAATTCCAGTTTTAGCAGTATCGATTACTTAGATGTTACTGTGTTCAACAAAGAGAATGGTTTTGTAACTACACTATTTCAAAAGCCCACGGACAAGAACACTCTCTTATTGGCCGGGAGTTTCCATCCACAGCCTCTTAAAAAAGGCCTCCCCTTTTCCCAACTCGTACGGGCAGTACGCAATACATCTGATCCCGATAAACTGGATGGCACGATCGATAAAATGTGCAAGGACTTCCAAATGAGAGGCTACGACAATGGAGAATTAGCGAATGCAAAAGCACGAGCTAAAAATCTGAGGAGGCAAGACCTGTTGGTCCCTAGAGAGAGAGTACCTCCCGATACTAAAATGTTTTTTTCCAGTACGTATTCAATTGCCTCAAAAGAAATTTGCAAGGCAATCACGAAACATTGGCACATAATCCAAACGGACCCAATTTTGGGAGCCAGTTGCAGTTCTTGCCGATGGTGTGCTGCAAACGCAGTCGGAACCTGAAACAAAGGATGTTCTACACAGACGTGAGTCCCAAAGTTGGACCCAAACATAATTGGTTACAAAAGACTGTGGGATCCTTCCGTTGCACTGGTTGTGCAAACTGCAAATTCATCAAAGTAGCAGACCACTTGATACAACCTATAACAGGCAAAAAATACACATTAAAACAAAGATGAACTGTGAAACCCGTTATATTGTCTATATGATAATGTGTCCTTGCAAGAAAATCTATGTCGGCAAGACAATACATAGCCAAACATTTTGCGAATTATGGTCATACAATCAGTGACTTTATGTTCATGCCACTTGAACATGTTGCACCTATGAGGCGTGGAGGAGACTGGCATGGCAAATTGTTACAAAGAGAATGTTTTTGGATCTATGAACTAGTCTCAATGGCCCTTATTCTGATCGGTGCGGCCGGAGCTGATTATGCGGCCAGGACCGTGCGTGCGAAACCCCGCCTTCCATACGGATCGCCAACTCCGTCCGTATGCGGTAAGAAGCTGGCCGAACGGACCGCACGTGTATTTTTCACGGAATACGCCTCCACCATCTAAGGTGGAGACCATCGAATGCAGGACCGAGTGCTCCACCAGCACCCGCAACCTCAGACCACACGGACATTTTTCCGTGCAAAAGCAGGAATCTGGGCGGGCAGCTGACATCCGGCGATGTCATATGTCCGCCCCCTACACGTGCGTCACGGCCGCATTACCATACGTACGCCCAGCGTTTTCATGGGAACTCCCATGAAACGTGGGGCGTATGCATATGGTAATGAGCCCAAATAGCCCTTCACGCCCCTCTCCACCCCCTGTTCGGAGTGTTCACATATCATGCGGGATTTGGCCGTACGCCCCGCTCGCACATGCGCAGAGACGCCTCTGCACATGCGCAGACACAAAACATCGGCGGGCCGAACGCACGCGAATATATCCGCACCGATCAGAATAAGGGCCAATGAGTCCAAATGGGCTAAATGAAGAGTTTTCTTCTGGACCATTTTTATAGTTTTTTTGCATCTTTGACAGGTTTTTGGAGTAGTTGATAGGCTATAAGGGTTTTCTATTATGTAGTGATCCATATAGGCATGATTATTAAATGTTGATCTATTTAGATCAGAGACTTGATAGATTTCAATTCAGTTTTTCTGCATTTTTCTATTCTATTTTTTTCTTCCGGTAGGTGTGGATTATATGATTAATGTCCTATACTAGTTTGTTTAATATAGCGCATGTTTTCTTGTGATTTATTAAATATGTATGTTGTGTGCTTTGGCAACGCCTTTTTCAGGAAAGAGCTTGTAAAATCCCTGATGTTTAAATTGATACGGAGCGTTTTTGATTAATAAAGGTTGCCATAGCAACCCTAAAACATAAAGGAAGCACCTAGGAACCTTTCTATCTTCCCCGCTAGTGTACACAGGAAGACGGTGAACACTGTGGAGTGTCAGATATGGAGAGCAGCGTCTGACATCACAGCTGGGAGCCGTGTGCACATGTGGAAAAGCCGGAGGCGACTAGGTGAGTATCACACAGGTGATTAATTAATCATTTATCCATTTAAGGATTGCATTTTTGGCACTCTGGGTCAGCTCATTTCCCTTGAAAATGGTGCGCAAGGCACCAAAACGGTCCGTCGGGGACCGAGTACAGATCCCGGTTTGAAGTTCATCTCACAGTAAAGTATATGTGTATGCCTGAGGGTGGGGACTTCATGTTCCACACAAAGTGATTATATGCTGTGACAAGCCGGATATATGCCAATTTGAAGCATTTCCTGAGTTGGATATTTCAGCAAAGTATTGAATGGTCCAGTGCTGGTTTCTTCCTAATATGGACTTGGTCTCCATTTGGATGGCAAATATATGAATATATAAAACCTGGCACGGACACCTTTGGAATTGAAGCGTTGTGCAAACTATTATTGTACTATATATATATATATATATATATATATATATATATATACATACAAGTAGAGGATCTGCGCACGGTTTAGCACATAATATGTAGGTTCCGTCTCTCCAGAATGTGGTGCTGCTCACTCCAAATAGGCTTGTCACGGCCACGGTAAATGTATAAAACAGAAGAAAGGAGGAGCGCACAGGTGAGTATAATCATACAGCGTTTACTTGAAAAAAGTGTAGGCTCACATACAATTAAAATAGCAGTATTCAGCTTGTGTGAGAATCACCGTCAATACGTCAGCTTCATAACACGGGCACCAGGAGGACATCCAGGAAAACCGGCAGATGGAAGTAGCTGCGGCGGGGACGGAGTTCAAAACACGAGGACTGCACATCAGACGGGAACCACAGTAACAACGATCCGATACGTCAGGTGACCACGCCCCAACGCGTTTCGTCACTGATGACTTCGTCAGGAGGCGTGTCAGAGGTAAGTATGACAGGGTATTTTATAAGCCAGCTAATTGAGCTCAATGAGTAAACAGCATATACTAATTAAGTGAAATGTGCAAATTGCACGCAGAGAGAAAGAACAAACATTCAATTTAATTAATTTAACAGTATCCAAACTGGCAGCAAAAGCATATAAACGCCCCAGCAGGAATTACAACAATTCATAACATTTATTAATAAATATTAAAAAATATATATATAATAATCAAATATAAAAGTACAAAAATACAAAAATATAAAGGTACAAAAGATACTCTAAACCGAGTTAATAAAAACAGCATATAAATGTATAAGTATATATCATTAAAAATACATAGCTAATGCTCAGATACGGAGATGAACAATTATAGGGAAGGAGAAATACCGTACAAAAATACAAACATACAAAAATACAAAAAATTAATAGAGAAGTGGGACGAGAGAGGAGAATAGTGTTAGTAACCTCAATAATGGGATAATGTGTATAAACAGATAAAAATATGTATGTATATAATAGGTGGATTTATAACCACCCATAAACCGTAATAACATAAAAGAGACATCAATTTAAATATATATATAGATTCTTATCAAATATAAAGAAACCGTACAATAAAGTGCAATATAACAGAAAGAGGGGGTAGTACATTGTTCTGCACAGGAGCGATGCCGGGACACTCGCACTAAAGGATCCGTGAAGGGGCAAAAACCCAACAACAACACGGAGCCAGTGTAAGCGCCCCACATCAAACCTATTAGTGCAGAAAGGGTACAATGTCGACCCCCTCATTTAAACCCATAGGAGACATAGTGTTTAAAGTGTAAATCCAAAATGTCTCTCTTTTACTCAACTTTGTGAGGATATCACCACCTCTCTCATCGAGGGTGATGTGCTCTAATGCTTTGAAAGAAAAATTCTGTAGATCAGAAGCACAACAGGTAGCAAAGTGTCGAGGGACACTGTGTGTTAACACTTTATTTGTAATACTCCTAGTGTGTTCTAACACTCGTAGTTTTAAAACCCTTTTAGTCTTTCCGACATATTTTTTGCCGCATTTACACATAAGCATATATATAACGTGTGTAGTAAGACATGACATCCTGCTCTTAATATGCCAAGATTTTGTATGTTCGGAGTTCCAGAAAATGGATCTTTCTTTATCAGCAAACTTGCAAACTTTGCATTTATTGCATGGAAAAAATCCATTGCAAGTTTTTAACCAACCTTCTTTATGGTCATCAACTCCTTTTAACATACTGGGCGCCAATCTATTCTTGAGGGAAGCAGCTTTTCTGAAAATAACTTGTGGTTTTTCAGGCAATAAGGGTTTTAAAATCGGATCAAGCAATAATACATCCCAATGTTGGGTAAGAATCTGTCTAATTTTATTACTATCGCTATTAAACTTAGTAACAAACGGGACCATAGTGTTGGAATTATGAGGTCTCTCTTTATATTGAAGTAATTCTTTCCTATCACGTTTACGAGCCTTTTCCTTACAACTAAGAATCAATTCATTAGGGTATTTCTTTTCAAGGAATCTGCCGCTATATATATCAGCTTGTTCTTCAAATTTATCGATATTAGCACAGTTCCTACGCACTCGCACAAACTGTGAATAGGGAATATTATTTACCCATTTTTTTAGATGGCAGCTGTTATAGTGTACGTAGCTGTTACTATCAACTTGTTTGATAAAGGTACTGGTTTCAATGAATTTATGATCCTCTGACCAATTACTGGTGTCCAAGAATAAATCAAGAAATTCAATCTTGTTTTTATCGGTTTTTGATGTAAAACGAAGATTATGACAATTGATATTAATGTCTCTAACAAAATCATTAAAAAGACTCTCCTCACCATCCCAAATAATAATAATATCGTCGATATAACGATTATAACTAACAATATTTTTCGGTACTCTTTACCTAGCACGGCGCCACCGATCAATATCGTGGTCATCGCGGGTAAAAATCGCGGTAATCGCGGGCATCGCGGGTAAAATTGGATGGTCGCGATGCCCGCGATGACCGCGATCACCGCGATTTTCCCATAGGGAACAATGTTAAAAAAGGCTGATTGACCGCGATTTCAATGTTAAATGGCTCAATTGACCCAATTTGGCCATATTAACCCTGAATTAGGCCCAATTAACCCTTAAATGTCCCCAAAAATTTTTAACGCCACCCCACGATCCACGCGAACCCGAAGCGTGGCGAGCGCAGCGAGCCCGCGAGGGGCGGCGGTACGCGTCCTCCGACCTTTTCATGCCCTACTATCCACGTCGGCGTGGTGTGGGAATATAATAGTGTGGCGAGCGCAGCGAGCCACCGAGCCCGAAGCGTGGCGAGCGCAGTGAGCCCTGCGAGGGGACGCGGATACCTTCACAGGTAGACGCGTCCCCTCGCGGGCTTCACAGGTGTCCGGGTCGCCACGGACACCTGTGAAGCCCGCGAGGGGACGCGTCTACCTGTGAAGGTATCCGCGTCCCCTCGCGGGGCTCGCTGCGCTCGCCACGCTTCGGGCTCGGTGGCTCGCTGCGCTCGCCACACTATTATATTCCCACACCACGCCGACGTGGATAGTAGGGCATGAAAAGGTCGGAGGACGCGTACCGCCGCCCCTCGCGGGCTCGCTGCGCTCGCCACGCTTCGGGTTCGAGTGGATCGTGGGGTGGCGTTAAAAATTTTTGGGGACATTTAAGGGTTAATGGGCTCTGTGGCCCATTTAACATTGATTCCTATGGCCAAATCGGGTTGATTGAGCCATTTAACACTAAAATCGGGTCCATCGCAACTTTTAACATTGTTCCCTATGGGAAATCGTGAGCATCGCGTCGCGGGCATCGCGGGTACGTTTATGGCCGGCCGCGACGCGACCGACACGATTTTTATGTTTTACATTGATTTCAATGGCAAATCGCGGGCATCGCGTCGGTCGCGTCGCGGCCATACATTAATGTACTCGCGATGCCCGCGACGGGCGCCGCACTAAGTAAAGAGTACCTATTTTTCTTATAGATAGAGTTAATTTCAATATTAGACTCCTCCCACTGTCCTAAATATAAATTGGCGAGGCTGGGAGCATAGGGCGTTCCCATAGCAACCCCGCATAATTGTACAAAGTATTCACTCTGGAACACAAAAATATTATTACTCATGACCACCCGAATACTATCTAAAATGAATTTGCGAAAAGTGTCATTAAGCGTATGATCACCATCAAGATAATATTTAATAGCTTGGAGGCCGCCCTCATGGGGGATAGAAGTATAAAGTGCCTCTACATCAATAGTGCACCATCTATATGTGTGTTTCCATTCAAACTCCTCAAGCATCATGAGAATTTGTGTAGAGTCTTTAGTAAAAGAATCCAATTTCACCACATATTTCTGTATATGTATGTCAATAAATTCAGAAAGACTTGCAGTAGCTGAATTTATTCCAGCGACAATAGGTCGCCCAGGGGGTTTTATCAAACGTTTATGTATTTTCGGCATATAATAAAACAGCGCTAAAGGTGGATTTTCATTAATGATGTATTTAGATTCGCCAATAGTAATACAGCCATTCTCGATACCATGTTTCATAAGTTCTTTAATTTTATCAATGACAAGGGGAGTGGGATCTGTCGCCAACTTGCGATAGGTGTTCTCATCATTAAGGAGCCGATATGCTTCCTCAAGATAATCATCGCGATTCAAGACAACTATCCCACCCCCCTTGTCAGCCGATTTAATCACTATATTATGGTTATCCTCCAATTTTTTAATGGCTGCTCTTTCATGTTTTTTGAGGTTATCTCTAATGGTGTGGCTATTATCATCACATAATCTATCAAAATCTTTCTTTATTAGATTAAAAAAGGTCTCCACATTGCTGCCACGCGACTCGATAGGATAGAAACTAGATTTAGGTTTAAGTTTAGTCTCACTGGTAATCTGGGTGCTCTCTGTCTCCATAACGTCATTGTTTTTATTCATCTTAGCAAAGTGACGTTTTAAAGTGAGAGTACGCACGAATTTATTGGCATCTATAAATAATTCAAAGGGGTCAGGGCCTTTTTGAGGAGCAAAAGATAATCCTTTGCTCAAAACATCTTTTTCATCTTTAGTAAGAGGATGGTCAGATAAATTAAACACACCTATGTTACACTCTACAGATTGTATTTTCTTTGTTTTTGACCTCTTTCCCCCTCTTTTCCCACGTCTACAGACTCCTGTTTTCTTTTTTGCGAGATATTTGGACTGTTCTCTGCATCCAAAACGCCTCTCTTGTAGTTCCTCCATTGAGGGCGTTCTTGAAAAACCTCCTGTCTGTTCCTATTAGGAGTATTGAGCACCTGAAAACGATTATGTGTATATGTTTCAGACTGAGGTCTATCCGAATGATTGGGGGAATCAGAATGTCTTATCCAATTTTTATTTTTATTTCTATATGGCACTCTCTGCCAATTATTATCCGATTGTCTGTATTGGGAAGTTCTTTTATTACTATTATATCTTGATTGATTATCAGGTCTAAAAGTTTGGTTTTGTGGCCATTTGTGGATATTACCCTCTTTATAATCATTAAGATCACGTTTAAATTTTTTAACCTTAATATCAACAATATCATCCTCAATTTTTTTAAACCTGAGATCACTCATGGCAATAATGTCCTTATATTCCTTTAGATCTTTTACCGGAGTAAGTTTAGACTCAAGGGCATCATTTTTATTACCTATAACAGCAATTTCGTTTTTTCTTTCCCTAATAATCAGTCTCATAAGTTGCATAGAACACTCGTCTAAAATATTAAACCAGTTATCAATAAAATCTTTTTTATCATTGCCGAAAGTGGGATGTTTAGTGAGTCGCAATCCTCTGGGAATCCTATTAGCCTGAATGTAATTCTCCAGGGTAGTAATTTCCCAATTAATTTTCATCTCCTTTATATTTAATTTCTCAATCTGCGGGGTTGCTATGGGAACGCCCTATGCTCCCAGCCTCGCCAATTTATATTTAGGACAGTGGGAGGAGTCTAATATTGAAATTAACTCTATCTATAAGAAAAATATTGTTAGTTATAATCGTTATATCGACGATATTATTATTATTTGGGATGGTGAGGAGAGTCTTTTTAATGATTTTGTTAGAGACATTAATATCAATTGTCATAATCTTCGTTTTACATCAAAAACCGATAAAAACAAGATTGAATTTCTTGATTTATTCTTGGACACCAGTAATTGGTCAGAGGATCATAAATTCATTGAAACCAGTACCTTTATCAAACAAGTTGATAGTAACAGCTACGTACACTATAACAGCTGCCATCTAAAAAAATGGGTAAATAATATTCCCTATTCACAGTTTGTGCGAGTGCGTAGGAACTGTGCTAATATCGATAAATTTGAAGAACAAGCTGATATATATAGCGGCAGATTCCTCGAAAAGAAATACCCTAATGAATTGATTCTTAGTTGTAAGGAAAAGGCTCGTAAACGTGATAGGAAAGAATTACTTCAATATAAAGAGAGACCTCATAATTCCAACACTATGGTCCCGTTTGTTACTAAGTTTAATAGCGATAGTAATAAAATTAGACAGATTCTTACCCAACATTGGGATGTATTATTGCTTGATCCGATTTTAAAACCCTTATTGCCTGAAAAACCACAAGTTATTTTCAGAAAAGCTGCTTCCCTCAAGAATAGATTGGCGCCCAGTATGTTAAAAGGAGTTGATGACCATAAAGAAGGTTGGTTAAAAACTTGCAATGGATTTTTTCCATGCAATAAATGCAAAGTTTGCAAGTTTGCTGATAAAGAAAGATCCATTTTCTGGAACTCCGAACATACAAAATCTTGGCATATTAAGAGCAGGATGTCATGTCTTACTACACACGTTATATATATGCTTATGTGTAAATGCGGCAAAAAATATGTCGGAAAGACTAAAAGGGTTTTAAAACTACGAGTGTTAGAACACACTAGGAGTATTACAAATAAAGTGTTAACACACAGTGTCCCTCGACACTTTGCTACCTGTTGTGCTTCTGATCTACAGAATTTTTCTTTCAAAGCATTAGAGCACATCACCCTCGATGAGAGAGGTGGTGATATCCTCACAAAGTTGAGTAAAAGAGAGACATTTTGGATTTACACTTTAAACACTATGTCTCCTATGGGTTTAAATGAGGGGGTCGACATTGTACCCTTTCTGCACTAATAGGTTTGATGTGGGGCGCTTACACTGGCTCCGTGTTGTTGTTGGGTTTTTGCCCCTTCACGGATCCTTTAGTGCGAGTGTCCCGGCATCGCTCCTGTGCAGAACAATGTACTACCCCCTCTTTCTGTTATATTGCACTTTATTGTACGGTTTCTTTATATTTGATAAGAATCTATATATATATTTAAATTGATGTCTCTTTTATGTTATTACGGTTTATGGGTGGTTATAAATCCACCTATTATATACATACATATTTTTATCTGTTTATACACATTATCCCATTATTGAGGTTACTAACACTATTCTCCTCTCTCGTCCCACTTCTCTATTAATTTTTTGTATTTTTGTATGTTTGTATTTTTGTACGGTATTTCTCCTTCCCTATAATTGTTCATCTCCGTATCTGAGCATTAGCTATGTATTTTTAATGATATATCCTTATACATTTATATGCTGTTTTTATTAACTCGGTTTAGAGTATCTTTTGTACCTTTATATTTTTGTATTTTTGTACTTTTATATTTGATTATTATATATATATTTTTTAATATTTATTAATAAATGTTATGAATTGTTGTAATTCCTGCTGGGGCGTTTATATGCTTTTGCTGCCAGTTTGGATACTGTTAAATTAATTAAATTGAATGTTTGTTCTTTCTCTCTGCGTGCAATTTGCACATTTCACTTAATTAGTATATGCTGTTTACTCATTGAGCTCAATTAGCTGGCTTATAAAATACCCTGTCATACTTACCTCTGACACGCCTCCTGACGAAGTCATCAGTGACGAAACGCGTTGGGGCGTGGTCACCTGACGTATCGGATCGTTGTTACTGTGGTTCCCGTCTGATGTGCAGTCCTCGTGTTTTGAACTCCGTCCTCGCCGCAGCTACTTCCATCTGCCGGTTTTCCTGGATGTCCTCCTGGTGCCCGTGTTATGAAGCTGACGTATTGACGGTGATTCTCACACAAGCTGAATACTGCTATTTTAATTGTATGTGAGCCTACACTTTTTTCAAGTAAACGCTGTATGATTATACTCACCTGTGCGCTCCTCCTTTCTTCTGTTTTATATATATATATATATATATAGAACTTGCGGACCGGCACTCCACTTAGGTTGGTTCAGCTGCCAGCGTGCCTTTGCAAAATTGAAATAGACGGTAGAATCCCAACATCAAGAAGAGACCAAGCACGGCACTGGAGGACTTGTAAATGGTGGTTTTTATTACCTCAACGTTTCAAGGCTTGCTGCCCCGTCGTCAGGAGGAAAAGTACACACAACTCTAAGCTGTTGCCAGCTCACCTTATGTACCTGTGCTCCTGCTTGCATCCACCCTCCACCACGCCTCTAATCACAGAACTGCCTCCAGCTGGAGTGGCGACATGAGATGACATCAGCGTCAACTACCAGCTGGTTGTTGCTAAGCAACGAGTAACAGATCTGCGAGTCAGGAGCGGGGGATGTGTGTTAGCCTGCAAGGAACACCTGGTTACACAGCAAAAACAATACATACATAATAAAAAAATACATATACATTTAAAATACATGAATATAAAAATGAACACACCATGACAATGTGCCCAAACTAAAACAACAAGAATAAAAATACAGAATAAAGATAAACATACATTTTAACCCTTCTGACCAATATCGCCATGTGTGTATCCATCTCTTCACATCAATGTGTTCCACATGATCCTCTCGTTCAAACCCCTAGGACAAACAGTATCCAATTTATGGATCCACATAGCTTCCAACTTTAATAATTTTTTATTGCGATCACCACCACGTATGCTATCAGGTATCTGGTCAATAATCATATATCTCAGAGTACATATTTGATGATTGTGCTGTTTAAAATGTACAGCAACAGGTTGATCGCAAGGTTTGCCTAATAAAGCCGCTTTAATAGAAGAGCGGTGGAGAGCCATCCGCTCCTTAAACTTTCTGGATGTCTTTCCCACGTAATATAGTCCACAAGGACAAATAATAATGTATACCACGTAACGTGAGTCACAGGAAAGAACATGTCTGATTTTAAATTTAAAGCCAGAATGTGGATGGTTAAAACTCTTGGCTGCAATCAAGTAACCACAGGTTACGCAATTAGAGCATTTGTAACACCCAGGTTTTTTCTTAGTTATAGCAGAATCAGTTTTAAATCCGCTGATATCTGCATGAACTAACATGTCACGTAAATTTCTTCCTCTTTTGTAACATGTCAAAGGTTTGACATTATGGAAGCATTTTAAACTTGTATCTGTGGATACGATGGGCCAAAGAGTTCTAGTGGCTATAGGCAGAACTGCGCTCGATGTATCATAGGTGGTGATGATGGGGAAAATATCATCATGTTTTCTGTCTGAAGATTTCAAAAGTGTCTCTCTATTTAACATCAAGACTTTAGACTTGGATTGCAACAATGATTTCAAGGGATAACCCCTTTCATGAAATTTATCAATCACTTTGTCCAACTCCATTGGTAGGGTAACCCAATCGCTGCAGATACGTGCCACTCGTATCATCTGCGAATAGGGTAAACCCCTTTTCAATGATGGTGGATGATGACTATTCGATGTTAATAAAGTATTCCTGTCAGTGCTTTTAGAAAAGACAGTAGTTGTCAAATGCCCATCAGATATTGAGACCCTGACATCTAGAAACGCAATTTCACTAGTACTCGATGTATAAGTAAATTTAATAGGTGTATCTAAATCATTAATCTCTTTCATCATGACCTCGAACTTCTCCAATCCCCCGGTCCATAAAACAAAGAGGTCATCTATGTACCTGCAGAACATCCGGATATAAGGGCAAAACCTGTGTTTAAAGAACATTTGTTGTTCAAGTTCGAACATATAAACATTGGCATACGCCGGAGCGACGGCTGCCCCCATCGCACACCCGGATGTCTGCAGGTACATTTTACCATCAAAAGCAAAGTAATTGCGTGTCAATATCAGCTCCAATAGTGACAGAAATAATGAAACAATCAAGAGCCTATATAGGTATTTTAATTTATATGAATGTGTAATCAGGTATACTAGTAGGGAGTCTATCGTGTTTACTTGTGAAAGTATCGGAGTTGTTATAGGTAAGGGGCCTAGCATTCCGTGATTTTGCACAAAATGACGTACTTGAAAGTACATAAATCTGTTATTATTAGGGATTGCATAATTCTCCATCAATGTGTCCAAGCCCTTTCGCCTCCAGCTATCAAACCACGGACTGTCAATGGATGGTCTAAAAGATGGGTTTCCCCATAGTGGAATAAAATAAGATCTTTTTACATCTCTATGTAATTTTTTGTTGGTATTAAACCAGACTGCGAGAATGTCTTTAAATATGAAATGATTTTTTATATTCAAAGGGATTTCAGTTTTACTAATCTGTATTAAGGCTGCTGGTGCGAATGGAGCGCAAATTGCTTCATCTAACTTTTTGTCAGTATAAATTGATTTATTTAGCATCCAGTCACTAATGTATCTAAATATAATTGCAGCCGTATATGCCTGAATGTCTGGGAATCCTAGTCCTCCTTCTTCTTTTGGAGATTTTAATTTAAATTAAGCTATTCTGGGTCGTTTTTTGCGCCACAGAAATTTTGAAAATATAGCCTCAACTTTTAGAACATCAGAATTTTTCAAAGCCACAGGTAGCATTTGCATTTGATACAGAAGTTTCGGAAAGACTATTGACTGTACCACAGCCATTCGTCCCATCATTGATAACGGCATTTCAGCCCAAGAGTCTAGTTTAATAGAAATATCCGAGATTACTTGTGAGTAGTTCAAGTCATATATCTTACCCAAATCCGCAGTTATTTTTATGCCCAGATATTTAAAGTGTGTAGTCGTAACAGCGAATGGAACATTTAAAGCTTGTAGGGCATTTGGATCAAAGCTGCCCAGTGGCAACAGCAGAGACTTAGACAGATTTATCTTATACCCCGACTCTCTCCCAAAGGAGTCCACCAGCCGCAGTATTGCCGGGATAGAATTCTTAGGATCTGAAATAAATATTAATGTGTCATCCGCGAAAAGCGCTATTTTTAGATGTTCTCCACCTATCCTAATGCCCTGTATTTCTGACGAGGCTCTAATCGCTGCTGCTAGTGGTTCTATAGCTATATCAAATAAGAGTGGGGATAGGGGACATCCCTGGCGTGTACCCCGTCCCAACTCAAAAGGTTTTGAGTAGCCACCATTGCAGGCTACCATAGACTTGGGAGAAGAGTAAAGGGATTGAATAATTTTTATAAAGGTATGGGGGAAGCCAAATCTTTGCAGTGTGCGTACTAGGTGTGGCCACAGCACTAGGTCGAAAGCCTTCTCCGCGTCCAACGACAGCACCATATTAGGCAGTCCATCAGAGGCAGAGATGGCCTCCGACCCCTGCACTGCAGCCAAAACCCAACGCACATTGACAACTGCATGACGGCCCGCAATGAAACCCGTCTGATCTGAATGTATGATCATTGGTAATATCGCTTTCAATCTCTCTGCCAATATTTTAGTAAATATTTTGTAATCACAATTGAGCAGAGAGATTGGGCGATATGAGGCAGGTAACCTCAGATCGCGATCTGGCTTGGGGATGACCCTAATAATAGCATCTGAAAAATGTGACGGTAAACAACCAGAGGCAATTATATGGTTGAAACAATCGCACAAAGGTTGGTATATTTTTTCACCCATTATTTTGTAAAACTCGTTTGAGTATCCGTCGGGCCCTGGGGACTTTGCAAGTTTTAATTGGCCTATTGCCCATCTCACTTCCTCTGTCGTTATTGGATCTTCCAAAGTCTGTATTGCTGAGTCAGGTATTTGGGGCAGTTCTAAAGAATCCCAAAAAAGAGAAGAATATTAAGACGGGAGTATAGTCGGCTCTATTGCGGTATCTGTCGTCCCGTCTGGGAGAGAATCGGGGGGAGTATAAAGATTTTCATAAAAAGATTTCAACTCCTCTGTTATCTGCGCATCTGTGCTTGTCATACTTCCATCCGCTGTTAGTAAGGGGTGAATGGTATTAGACGTCCTTGGACCTCGAAGTAAATTTGTTAAAAGCTTGCCAACCTTATTACCAAATTTGTAACATTTGGAGTCAATATTAAACAAGTATCGGTCTCCCTGTATTTGCAAATACTCTTCAAAATGAATTTTAGCCATTTTATAATCATCTCTATTTCGAGGGGACGGATTATGTTTAAATGCATCAAAGGCAGAAGTAAGTGTAGTCTGAAGCTGTAAATACGATTGTTTTTGTTGTCGTTTAAGCCTAGCCATATATCCAATAAGTTCTCCGCGGAGTACAGCTTTTGCTGCTTGCCAATATATTGCAGGGTTTAGGTCAGGGTTGGAGGTTTTATCATTGTCTGAACAATAATCAGACCATCCTTTAAAAAGTTTATCCCTGAGTTCTGGGGATTGAGATAGATGAGAAGGAAAGCGCCATAGTGGTTTAGTCAAAGTTTTGTGGGCTAAATTTAGATCCATCGAGACAAGACCATGGTCTGACATTACTGGAGGCAAAATCCGAACAGAGGAGACCGTAGGAAACATGGGCTCTGCTAAAAGGATATAGTCAATTCTTGACCATGTAGAGTGTGTTAAGGATAAACATGTAAAGTCTTTATCTGTTGGATTTATAGCTCGCCAAACATCTATTAGTTGTAGGGATTCCATTAAATAAGATATGTTTATTTTCGGAATAGATTGTTGCCTTTTTGGGATTGGGGATCTGTCTAGCGTATTTGAGACAACTAGGTTGAAGTCTCCACATATGACCATCTTAGATAAATCATATGTGTGTAATTTGGCTAGTAAGTCTACGAAAAAGGATTTTTTATAAGGTGTTGGAGCGTATAGATTGCATATGGTGTATGATTTGCCAGAGACAGTAACATTAATAATGTCATATCTACCTTCAGGGTCGGATACCTCTGAGGTAGTCTGTATGTCTAAGCTCTTTTTTGCCAATGTAATTACTCCTCGTGATTTTTGGTTATAGGATGCAGAGCCAAGTACAGTCCATCCCAATATATTTAGTTTCTTTACTTCCAAGGGCATGAGATGCGTCTCCTGCAGACAAGCTATCTCAACGTTTTGTTTGGTAAGATACGTCAGTATCTTCCGACGTTTGGCCGGTGTATGAATACCTCTAACATTCAAAGAGCCTAGACATAGAGACATCTGTTACAATACATTATTAAAATACCTGAAACTGATAGCGTATCAAACCTCGGTCAAGGAAGAAACATGAAGGGAAAGGGAAGACAAAACAATTAACACAATAAGAACATAAAAAGAGATGAGATGTAGCCAGCTAGGCTCAACAAATGTAGAACTTCCATGATGGAACTAGGCTTCAATTATCTATACTAGTACAATTATAATATCTGAACATTTATAATATCTGAACTGCGGATATTTTCATATATTTGGGTAAGCTAAATAAACACTTTATAATATACTCAATAACTTTATGCTGTGTTAGCTGCTTAGGCCTTCACCTACCAAGTGAAAGCCAATGAAGTTATCTAAAAATAAGACTTTACTTCTAGCACTGCCATAAGGGCACACATATCCAAAAAACATTTGAAGTTTCATTTACTATTAGTAGATCTGATCACGGAGGATCGCGATCCGCAATATCTCCAGAGAGATCGCGTATGCTGGAGTGCGCCAGGTAGTCTTCTGCCGCTTTAGCAGTGTCAAAGTCCTTGTAGCCATTCGTTGTGACAATACGTAATCGGGCTGGTTAAAGGACATAGAACTGGCGTTTTTCCTTAATCAAAGTGGAACAGATGCTGTTGAAAGATCTTCTTGCCTTAGAGACCTCAGGTGAAAAGTCTTGAAAAACCCTTAAGTTGTGTTTTTCCCAGACAATGGGATTTACCTTACGAGAAGCATTCCAAATAGCCTGCTTATGGAGGTAGTTTAAAATCTTGGTCTATCTTGATCTCGATTTTGATAATGCCCCAGTCTATGGATGCGCTCGATTACAATGTCCGCACAAAGTGTTTCTATATGTAAGAGTTTAGGGAGAGTATTACGTGCGAAATGATCTAATGCTGGGCCTTTCAACGATTCCGGTATTCCAGCAATTCGCAGATTATTGCGTCTTTGCCGATTTTCAACATTGGTCAGTGCCTCGTTAAGTTTTTTATTGTCTTGCTGCAGTGTGTGGACAGTAGCTTGTAGTGCTGTGACAGTGTCAGTGTTGCTACTAATGCGTGATTCGGCGTCCGTCATCCTCACTGAAAGTGAGGCAATGCGATCCGAGATATCTGTGACCGCTTTTTGTAATAAAGGGGACACAACTGAGTGAATTGCATTGACCAAGTCTGTGTATGACAGTGAAGTAAGAGAGGTGTTATCAGGGTTACCTGTAGCATCTAGTGAGCCATCTTGGATCGTTTTTTTTTGAGGCTGGAGTTCCCGGTTGGTGTTCACCCGGTAACGCCGAGCTATGTTCTCCCCGTCTCTTCTCCTTTCCATTTCGTTGGGGTTGTGGAGCAGTTTTTGGACCCGAAGCGGTGCCCAGGAATTTATCCATTGCCTGCGGTTTTCTGCAGGGAGAGCGTGATCTATTTCTGCTCTGTGTCGACAGCTTGAAAATTGAAGGATGTGGAATTAGGCACAAAGACAAAATATAGTACTTTTCCCAAGTGGCAAACTCAGATAGAGAGCTTTGCTTGGTTTACTTTATTCCAAGGGTAATTTCAAAGTGTAATCATCATCAGGTTATTTCTGCTCTGTCCACAAGATGGCAGCAGAGGACTATTCTTCACAGATTCAGATATATTTGTAGTTTAAATCATGGATGACAAACATCAGCAGTTTCAAAATGGGTTATTCATTTTCAGCATGTGCATTTGCCTAGTATAGGACATGTTATAATAGCCTCATGGAAGTCCCTCTTCAGTAGATTTACATTATAGTGTCCCAAGCTTTATAAGGCAATTTAGGGAGATCACCAAAAGAGGCTGTATAGTGGTAACAAGCCTGAGATGTGAAATAAACGTGGTAGAAATGATTAGCAAAAGATTGCAGCCAGCCTTATCTCCTTACATAGAAAGTGCACTGATATTAGCTGTGTATACAGAGTCCACTTCCCTGGTTCAGTGACTTTTGATGTATAAAGATGATTTGCAAGGAAAGACAGAGAGTGGTGTGTTGTATTTTTGGCTTTTAAGTATAGCAGCTATGTAAAATGGCGGCTAAGCGGGAGCGTCCTCTCCAACTCCACTATCACTCACTGTTTTGAGGGATCTTTATCTCCTTCAGGGACGCCGCTCTTCAGTCCGGCTGTCAGTAGTTGTAGACTGCCAGCGTGGTTGCAGTGTGCGCTGCCCGTGGGTTAATGGTGTCCGCCGCGTCTGGAGTCTGCAGGACGTCTACCTCGAGGCAGGTCAGCCAGGCCTTACACCGCAAAGTGGCGTCTCGGCGTACGATGGTTATGGAGAAGCTTCTCCTTCATCCGCTGTGCCCTTGGAGGGCTGGCAGCACGATGTAAAGGCTGAGACCCTCGAGGAAGGTAGTCAGGGGAGATGTTTGGGTTTCACTCGCACGGAGCTCCGGTGCCATGCGACCTTCTTCCTCAAGCGTCAGGCCACGCCCCCCGGGTGCATACATAATTAAAAGATACGCAATCCTAAATGCTGAGAGTGCTGTCAGCACAGTAGACATCGGACATAAGGGGTGAAATGTAATAGGATGAGAGATTCAGAAAGTGAGAGATTTGGTAAGAAATCTCCAGTTTTTTTAAAGTGGCAATCATTGACACAGCAAAACCAGTGTGATTTTGCTGTGTCAATGATTGCCACTTTAAAAAAACTGGAGATTTCTTACCAAATCTCTCACTTTCTGAATCTCTCATCCTATTACATTTCACCCCAGGTGTCCAATCCGAATATCGCCTGGTGTGTATACACCAACACCAGCACAGAGATTTCTTATTAAGCACACGCTTGAACCTGAATACGAGTGGGAGGCATCCAATCATAGCATTGTTTAGGGGGACACAGAATAAACGCCAGAACTAACATTTCGGGATGCCATATATAGGTTTGGGATCAAACCACAAGGCACAGATATCCCTGAGAAAGAGCGCTCAACATTGTTGAAAATAACCGCAACACCCCTAATTGCTATGACAATATCCCCCGCATATATATAAACTGCCTCATGTCTTCTGTTAACAGAGTTTAGCAACACCAAATTTGCACCAAGTGTAGTGCAATTCACGGAACATCTGTAGTTGGTGTAGAAACACTGTAATTCACGGTGCTCGGCAGCTTCTTTTGAACTAAAAGGTATCACTGTACATGGCCACATTTATGAACATCAACCGCTTGCTAAGCTATGTAATAAAATCCTCCAGTAGGCACATAGTGTCACTAATGTAAGAGGTTACATTTGCATATAATAAACCTGGTGAGAGAACTGTAACTGTGATCAACATCATCTCATTTGGGGACAGGGTGTTGGGGTGCACGGCAAACAACTCTGCCTCCAGGTACTTAGGTTATTAACCTGTGGCATTAACAAGATACAACGCATGTAATCAGCGATACCACTACTTATCACAAGACAACAGACAACAACATCACTTTATACTTATCAGGGTATAAAGTAACACGGGCTTCAAGGAGTATAACCAAGGGCCTTATTTTGGTTCATTCTTTCTGACAAAATCCTTCTTAGATGGACAAAACCATGTGCACTGCAGGGGGGGCAGATGTAACATGTGCAGAGAGAATTAGATTTGGGTGAGTTATTTTGTTTCTGTGCAGGGAAAATACTGACTGCTTTATTTTTACACTGCAATATAGATCTCACTTTGAAGTAAAACCCCACCCAAATCTAATTCTCTCTGCACAAGTAACACCTGCCCCACCTGCAGTGCACATGGTTTTGCCCATCTAAGAAGGATTTTGTCAGAAAGAATGAACCAAAATAAGGCCCCAAGTGTTTGCATTTAAGAGCGACACACAAACCAATAGTATCAAGCTACACATTACACATACTGGTTTTAATCTTTAAATTCTTTATTTTTTCTTACACTTTCACTTGATTTTAATATTCTTCGCTACTATGATATCCCTGGCACAGGGAATTATTCATTAAAGGTAAAAAAATAATAAAATTTGACAATATAAATATAATAAGATGGCCTACTAGTTAAACAAGTTGATTATAAATAAAATATACACCTAGATTTAGGTAAAAAAAAGTCCGTAAGAGACTAGGTGGATGAGGAGTGCGTCCCAACCCAAACTGATTTCTTTTTTTCTATTTTATTTTCACTGTATAAGACACTGTAACGGAATCTGCTGCGCTACATAAGACGCTGTAACGGAATCTGCCGTGCTATATAAGGCGCTGTAACGCAATCTGCTGCGCTATATAAGACACTGTAACGGAATCTGCTGCTCTATATAAGACGCTGTAACGGAATCTGCCGTGCTATATAAGACGCTGTAACGCAATCTGCTGCGCTATATAAGACGCTGTAACGGAACCTGCTGCGCTATATAACACGCTGTAACGGAATCTGTTGCGCTATATAAGACACTGTAACGAAATCTGCTGCGCTATATAAGACACTGTAACGGAATCTGCTGCGCTATAAAGACACTGTAACGGAATCTGCTGCACTATATAAGACACTGTAACGGAATCTGCTGCGCTATATAAGACAATGTAACGGAATCTGCTGCGCTATATAAGACGCTGTAACAGAATCTGCTGCGCTATATAAGACACTGTAATGGAATCTGCTGCGCTATATAAGACACTGTAACGGAATCTCCTGCGCTATATAAGACGCTGTAACGGAATCTGCTGCGCTATATAAGACAATGTAACGGAATCTGCTGCGCTATATAAGACGCTGTAACGGAATCTGCTGCGCTATATAAGACGCTGTAACGAAATCTGCTGAGCTATATAAGACTCTGTAACGGAATCTGCTGCGCTATATAAGACACTGTAACTTTCAAGGAAGTGGATGTGTTTTACAGAAGCTCCTGAGAACTTAGAATCCCAGTGCACAGCGAGAGCTCCCCCCTCAGGCCTCCCCAAGCCAGGGGACCTCTGTGGGGGTAGAGTGCAGGCAGGTACCTGTCGTATGTGGGCGCGCCAGACATGGAGAGATCGAATAATGTTACATACTAACTCTTGTTACAAAATTAAAAATCAAATATCGATCAAAGTGAAAGAAGAAAAGGAAAAAGTGAAATCCTTACCAGCAGGAGAAGGGTTAATGGCAGTCCAGGTGATGCACGTTTCCCCAGCAGTAGCAGAAGGCAGTGATGACGTCATCCATGGGGGAGGTGTACTGCTCCATACTGATCCAGCACAGAGAGTGGAAAAAACCAGCCTCATGGAGAATGAGCAAGCAGGGAGTGACTTAATCCCAGATTATGGGACGTTGTCACTTTAAGAGTCAGTTCATGAGAATGAGACGGAACTGCTCAACAGAAGTGGCATTCGACAGACAAAGTAATGAGCTACATCAAGCATTCTCAGAACAAGGGTACCCCCAAAAATTGCTAGACGAGTCCCTGAGCATAGTTAAGAATATGGAAAGGAAAACACTGCTAGAAACAAAAGAAAATAACTCAATACCAAAGTTAGATAGAAAAAAGAACCAGACTAAAGAAAGAAAAGCCACATTTGTTACACAATATAATGTGAAAGCTATGGAAATAAAGAAAATAGTGAAGGGTAATATGTACTTGCTAAAATCGGATGAAATCCTTAATAAAGAAATAGATTTTAATAATGCTGTTGTGTTCAGAAAATCACGAAATCTAAAAACAAAACTAGCTCCTAGTTTCTACAAGAAAAAAGCTAATGACAAAACCAGTAATCCCACCTGGATGCCACCCCCACCTGATGGTTATCATGCATGCGGGGGAGGAGGGTTGGGAGGATCATGTGCATCATGCATATCCATTGAGAGAAAAACCACCACATTTACATCCTATGTGTCAGGTGAAACCTTTTCCATCAAAGGTTTCTTAAATTGTAAGACAAAATATGTAATCTACATCCTTACGTGTGGATGCGGCCTACAATATGTGGGCCGCACCATCCGTAACCTACATGTTCGCTATATGGAACATAAACGCAATATTGTAAAAATGAGCAAGAACAACAGCCTCTACAGACATATGGCTGGTTGCCAACGGGGAGACCCAAAAGGGATAAAAATGTTTGCAATTGAACACATCAAGAGTACCCCGAGGGGTGGGGACAGATATGTCCAGTTGTGCAGGCGTGAAGCATACTGGATATTCTGTTTAAGAACTCTCAGCCCCCTTGGTCTAAATGACAGTATCGAACTAAACTGTATGTGATTTAAAACTTGTCTGAAGAATATAGGATGATAATATATGGAATATTTTTTGTCCCATGATTAATTTACACAGTCCTTATGTGGCGGGCTGTCCGGGATGGGATGAGTGGGAGGGTACACTGGCCCCATACTTCTCCCACCCGTGATAGTCTGTTACATTCAATATCCATCTATAACCTGTGATACCCACTTAAAGAATATCTATTGTGTATATATATACATTTATATAAAGAATGTGACGCCCTGTACTCTATAGTAATAGAAAGTAAATGGTGACCCATAATAAGGGCGACTTAAGATGTTTTACTACCCCCTCTAAAAAATAATTAAACAAAATTACTTGTACCCTCTAGGACCACCCCTAGTAATGCAATATGGGGTCTTAGTATAACCCTATACCTTCTCTCACCATATTTCCTATAACTGTTCTGTGCCAAAGTATAAGGAAGAATACAAAGATATATGATACATGAACTTTATCCTGGTACGAAATAGTTAAATTGTTGTATCATTGTTTTATGGTCTATACTATATTATGTCTATATAAAAAAAAATTTTTTTTCTTTTTATAAAAAAATATGACATTTTTATTCTAATATTTCTATGTATGGAGGTCATTTTTTATTATTTTTTATTTATCATTTTTTACCTTAAATAAAAAAAAAAAAAAAAAAAAAAATTTTAGTTTTTTATCCCAGAAATTACTGTCTTATTCTTATTTTTATTATTATTGTCGATTTTTATGATGTTTGGATCATGACGGTGACCATATAGAGATTTACCTATACATAATCCTCCCATCTTCTCCTTTCTCATATTATATTAATTTAAAATAGAAAAATCTCTCTCTTTATTTGTTTTTCATGTATATTATTGTCATGTCTGTTGTTTGTCTATGTCCAGTGGCGAGGTGTGGCTTAATTAGCCAAATATATGATTTATAAAGAAAAAGAGGCATGGCTATAGACGAAATGCAAATCATCATATGGCTATGACTGAAAACATTATCTGTCATGGTTTGCGTATAAAGATAATGAGGCTTGAGGTATATTTTAAATATGGCTATATTCGATAAAGAGGCTTGGAGTATATTGTTAAATGAAAGAGATGGCTGAGACAGTCTATTATATTAAAACGAGGTGTGGAATACAGGAAATAAATATGGCTGCTGAGATCCATTTATACACATTGCAAAACCAAAACGAGGCTTGGGACACAAGCGCATAGATAGGATGGCTATGACAGCCCAGTTTATCAAAACGAGGCTTGAATCAGACGGAGCTAAAATGGCCGCCGTCGTCTATATATACCAGTAAAATGAAAGCGAGGCTTGGCATACAAACCCGGAAGTGCGGGGGCGCGGGACGCGCGAACATGCACACTATAAATATGCTCTCTGTGCTTTTGACAGCTCAAACTGAGGAAGCCGCCGACAGATACGCAAGGCGGAGAAACGCGTTTTTGAGCTCCATTGCTGCATTATACATCCATAAGTTCTTCCAGCCGAGTCACATCCACAGTGGACAGCTGCTATCCAGTTCACTTACTGGTAAAGGAGGATCAGTGACGTGCCACCTACAGAATTACACCTGCTTCAGGAGGCATCCCCATCCACAAATTTATTGCTGGAGAACACTGACTGTGCCCAGGACTGGTAACTATACCAAGGATTACAAATCATAAACAAAGAATTATTATCATGCCATAAAGCCAGCCAAATTGCCTCATAACACCCAGCCAGCCATTTATGTTATTTGTTGTTTGTCATGTATGTGGATTTTATGTATTATTGATTGATATGTTGAAGTGCACTTCATAATAACATGTATATTTTTTAATAAATACAAATTTATTATTCTAACCATTGTGTATATTAATATTGAAAAATAAGGCAGACCTGCGCTTCTTAAAGTGACAGCGTCCCATAATCTGGGATTAAGTCACTCCCTGCTTGTTTCTTCCACTTATAAAAGGCCACACATCCTCTTTAATAAAGAAGCAGCAGCCTTGCCTTATTCTTAAATTTGTGTTACACATCACCTGGCACAGTACCCCCCGCGCTCCTAGGTGCCCCTAGGGACACACTCTTTTTCCTTCATGGAGAATGAGGACAGAGTGCAGAGTGACAGAGTGCGTTTGTGGAAGGGAAAGCCTGGCAATCCAATCCAGAGGGAGAAGGACAGCAGAGGTGTGTGGGGAGGTGCATGGTCAATCCAAGTTCAACTACATCAGATAGAGGGAAGGACGAAGCACCTCCGCTCAGCAGCATACATTGGCAGGGACTGAATCCAGGTATTCTATCCGGGCCAGCCAAGGACCTGCTTTCGTTGTGGAGAAGAGGGACACATGAGCAGTGAATGTGGTACGGTGAAGTGTTCCCTCTGCAACGAGGCAGGTCACCCCTCAAGGTCATGCAACACAGTCAAATGTAATTTGTATGGCCTTGAGGGGCATCCCTACAGTAGGTGCCCAATGTCAATAAGGAATATGGATAGAGTGCCTGGAGGGGGAATAGCCAAAGGAAAATTTAAAAAAGCCACGTTTGAAGGAGGAAAGTCCATGTTAATTTGAGAAGAAGAAAAGGAGCCAGAAGAACAGTTTCAGGTAGTGAAAAAAAAAAGAAAAGTGCAACAAAAAGAAAAGGGGAAGAGGAAGTGGTAAACAGATTTTTGGCCTTTTCAGAAGAGGATGAGGAAAGTGAGGAAGAGGGTGAGATTTACAAGGAAGGAGAGAAGTTAATACTTAAAAAAGTGAGGAGGGGAAAAGGAAAAAAACAAACAAAGGAGTGAAAGGAAAAAAAGTAGAAGAGGGGTTGAGGAAGGGGAGAGAATAGAGAGAAGGCCCTTAGTCACAGGGGAAATAGTCCAAATTGTAAAACAAATAGAAGTGAGGGGAGAAAAGGAGAAGGAAGTAGAACAGAGAGAAACCAGGGTAAGGATGTTTTTTCAGAAGAACCCCCTGATCCTGGGGAAGGGGTCGGAGGTTTGTCCAGAGGGATGACTGAGGGTCTGGATGTGTTCGGTGGTGGTGAATGTAAGGATGGTGGTGGGTCTGGTGTAAATAAGTAAAGAATTTGGTATGGCCCTACGCTATGATTTTTTGCATGGATCCTCACCCCATAAGATGTGCCACGATTAATGTGGCTTCTATATACTCTGAGCGAGCTCAGTTCATGGCTTTTGATTTTTTTAGAACAGCAAAGGTAGACATCTTTTTCCTCCAGGAGACCAGACTGAGGACCCTAGAAACCTTGCATAAGGCTAAAAGGGAGTGGAGAAGGGGGCCCTCATTCTGGTCTCTTGCGGCCGAACCGTATACTGGGGTGGCAAAACTTTTTTCCGGCATAGTAACCGTGCACAGAATCATAGAGGTTGAAGTAGGAAGATGTATGGTTTTGGATGTCACCTTTAAAGGACGTGACCTGAGACTTATTAATATCTATGGTCCCCAAAAAGCTTTGGATAGGAGATGTCTTTTTGAGGCAATAAAACCATTCTTATTCACAGCCCAACAGGTCGATTTTGGTGGCGATTTTAATGCCGTCGTAAGACCCAAAGACAGAGGAGGTGCCAAAAGCAGTAGGACCTTGGGCTATGATGCAAATTATTTAGTTAGAATGGTTAGAGAGGCTGGTCTGGTGGATGTCCATATTAGGCATAACCCAGACCTCACTGGTTTCACATATTATTGTGGTCAGAATAGAAGTAGAATAGATAGGTTTTTTTGTTAAGACAAATTTGAAAACTTTACCTCTCAAGGTGTAGCCAGTAGAATTTTCAGATCACTGTTTTCTTAGTTTTTCATTGAATGCCTCACAGTCCATCCAGAAAGGAAGGGGTCTGTGGAGACTGAACCCAGAGCTCCTAAAGGAAGAGAGTGTGAAGCAATCTCTCAGAGGTCTCTTTGAGGATCATGAATCACTGTTGGAGGCAGGATGGAGTAAATCGGAGTGGTGGGAGGTAATGAAAAAGAAGGTCCAGAGTTTTTTCAAAAGACTGATTAAAAACAGAAGCTTGAAAGAAAGGAGTACCTACTATGTTCTTAAAAAGAAATTGGATTTCTTGATCTTTGAGGGTGGAGATGGTGTGGAAATCTCCCGGGTAAAGGCACAGATGAAGTAATTTCAGTATAACCAATTGGCATCTTTGATTCTGGAGAGGGATTATGGTATATACCACTCGCCTGATCCCTACCAGAATTGTAGAAAAGCCGTTTGTGTTAAGAGAAGTCAGAGGCCTATATGATGAAAGGGATGTGCTTCAGGAGAGGCGAGAAGGCATCGTGGAAGTCATTAGAGCATATTATTCTGGTCTTTTATCTGAGCAAGCACCTATCAGAGAGAGGATGGAAACTTTTCTGAGGGAGACACCAGGTCTGATGGAGCCAGATGGCTCTCTTGAGTGTTTGGACAACAAGATTGGAGTAGAGGAAGTTAGGGAAGCAATTGATGGTTTGACATCAAAAGAGTCACCTGGACCGGATGGTCTAACATCGAAGTTCTATAAGGAATTCTCTGATGTACTAGCTCCCCTTCTCACGGATGTGTTCAATGCAAGTTTGGAGGAAGGAAATCTGCCTCCTTCCTTGAGACGGTTGGCTCTAATCTTGTTGTCCAAAGGAAAAGACCCAGCCCGTATTGAGAATTGGCGCCCCATCGCTCTTCTTAATATGGACTGGAGGATTTTGGCAAAAGTTTTCTTTAATAGAATAATGGAGTTTTCTGAGAGGCTTCTCTCCCCCTCCCAGCCCTGTACGGTGAAGGGGCGTAGCACTTTTAGTGCAGTCCTTGGTGTCCGGGAAGCCGTGGAGCGGTGCAGGGCTGGGGGTGGGAGGAAAATTCCTGCTGGCCTTGGATCAATCTAAATCTTTTGACCGTGTAAATCATGAGTATCTTTGGAAATTACTTGAAAGGTATGGCTTTCCATCAAAAATGGTCAATTGGTTAAAGATTCTTTACAAAGAGGCCGAGAGCTTCCCGCTTGTGAATGGTAGTGCCCAAATTTGGGGTAAGCTCAGGTGTGTGTCAGGGTTGCCCCCTGAGCCCTCTTTTATACGTGTTTGCAATTGATCCTTTTGTGAGGAGGATTGAGAGCAGCAGGTTGGAAGGGGTGCAGCTGTCACCGGAGTGTACTCTAAAGGTGGTAGCCTATGCAGATGATGTTATGGTGATCTTGTCAGCGGAGGAGGAGGCAAGTGACATCAACCAACTAGTGACTGATTTTTCTGAGGCGTCTGGTTCTAAGATAAATCAGGACAAGTGCGAAGTTTTCTGGATGGGGGAGGGAGGGAAAGAATTTTCTCTCCCGGACACCCTCCCCAGGCCTAAAGATAGTATCAAAATATAAGGCATCCAATTTGATAATGGAGATTACTCAAGTGGCATACAATGGCACCTGGAACATACTGGGTTACTTTTCTTCTTTATTGCACAGTTAGGAGGGAATGAGAATATAAACAGTAAAAGACTGGTTTACATACATTTTTTAGCTAATACTGGATTCTTTGTTTAATTATAAGTGTAGGTGGGGAAAATGGAAGGGGGGGAATGGATGAAGAAATGAAAGTAGTCTTGTGGGTAAGGGTTATGACTGTATTTTTTGTATTAAAAGGTGGTGGATTTAGGGGTGATGGCAGGGCCGGTGCTAGGGTGTTCGGCGCTCTCCTGCAAACTATAAATTTGCGCCCTCCTATACTTTAGAAAGAGACAGCAAGTAACAAATCTGGACGCTGAAAAAAAGCTATATAATGCCCGTAGTGTCACATCATGTGCCCAGTAGCATCAGTGTAGTAACTATACATTTTGGTTCCCTGTGCCAGAAAAGGAATTAGGTCCCTGTACCTCCTGCCACCCATACATACATACATACATACATACATACACACACACACTGAATACAGGGCGAGTGCGCACTGTGCCACTTATGAACATTGTTCCAGCTAGAGCTCCTTATGCACACTGTGCCAGGTAGAGCCCTTAAACACCCTGCGCTCGATAGATCTTCTATAGAAATACTGCACCAGCACTAAGCACATCATAATGTCCATTACACTTTATGCCGCACATCGTAATGCCCATGACACATTATGTCTCACACCGTAATGCCCTTTACAAATTATACCACACACCATAATGGCCATTACACATTATGCCGCACACACTGTAATGTTTATTAGGCATGTCGCACACCGTTATGCCCATTACATATTATGCCATATAAGTTCAGCTTGCCTACACGCTCATTGCCAGGAGTTACATGCTCGTTGCCAGGGATTACTTGCTCCTCTCCAGGGGCTTTATGATTGCTACACGCTAGTTGCTTTGGTGGTTTACATGCTTGTTGCCAGGGGAGTTACATTCCTGGGGATGCAGAGGCACAGCATGTCAGCGCTCCTGGAATCAGCACTTCCTGGTAGCGCTAGGCACCCTGACAGAGGCGCAGGAGGCACTCAAGTGCCTCACTCCTCTATTGTGGCGGACATTTTTATAGGGGCACTGGGACTCTGTCTGTACATGGGCACATACATAGGGCATGGGAGGACCTGATACAGGGGAGTGGGAAGTAGAGGGAGGAGAAAGGACTGAGGCACCTGCCATACAGTAGCAGGGGTAAACGCAGGATTTTCAGAGAGGAGGGGGGGTGTCCCATAATAAACACATACATTCCCTGTGTATGCATTCCCTGCATACACAGGGTATGCACTCATACAAAATACGTACACATAGGGCATACAGGCACACATACCATATATACCCACAGGGCATGCATGCACACATACACACATAGAATTTATACATACAGGTTATACAAGCACACGCACCATACATACACATTAGGCATTTAAGTACCATACATACATACACACAGGGCATGTACGCACAATATATACACGCACACATACCATATATACCCGCAGGGCATGCACACACACACACACACAATAAATACATACAGGTTATACAAGCACACGCACCATACATACATACATACACACACACACACGGCATGCACGCACACAAACCATACATACAGACAGGGCATGCACGCACACACACCATACATACAGACAGGACATGCACGCACACAAACCATACATACAGACAGGGCATGCACGCACACAAACCATACATACAGACAGGGCATGCACGCACACAAACCATACATACAGACAGGGCATGCACGCACACAAACCATACATACAGACAGGACATGCACGCACACAAACCATACATACAGACAGGGCATGCACGCACACAAACCATACATACAGACAGGACATGCACGCACACAAACCATACATACAGACAGGGCATGCACGCACACAAACCATACATACAGACAGGGCATGCACGCACACACACCATACATACAGACAGGGCATGCACGCACACAAACCATACATTCAGACAGGGCATGCACGCACACACACCATACATACAGACAGGGCATGCACGCACACAAACCATACATACAGACAGGGCATGCACGCACACAAACCATACATACAGACAGGGCATGCACGCACACAAACCATACATACAGACAGGACATGCACGCACACAAACCATACATACAGACAGGGCATGCACGCACACAAACCATACATACAGACAGGACATGCACGCACACAAACCATACATACAGACAGGGCATGCACGCACACAAACCATACATACAGACAGGGCATGCACGCACACACACCATACATACAGACAGGGCATGCACGCACACAAACCATACATTCAGACAGGGCATGCACGCACACACACCATACATACAGACAGGGCATGCACGCACACAAACCATACATACAGACAGGGCATGCACGCACACAAACCATACATACAGACAGGGCATGCACGCACACAAACCATACATACAGACAGGGCATGCACGCACACACACCATACATACAGACAGGGCATGCACGCACACAAACCATACATACATACAGACAGGGCATGCACGCACACAAACCATACATACAGACAGGGCATGCACGCACACAAACCATACATACAGACAGGGCATGCACGCACACAAACCATACATACAGACAGGGCATGCACGCACACAAACCATACATACACACAGGGCATGCACGCACACAAGCCATACATACACACAGGGCATGCAAGCACACAAACCATACATACACACAGGGCATGCACGCACACTAACCATACATACACACAGGGCATGCACGCACACAAACCATACATACAGACAGGGCATGCACGCACACACACCATACATACAGACAGGGCATGCACGCACACAAACCATACATACAGACGGGCATGCAGGCACACAAAAAACATACATACACACAGGGCATGCACGCACACAAACCATACATACACACAGGGCATGCACGCACACTAACCATACATACACACAGGGCATGCACGCACACACACCATACATACAGACAGGACATGCACTCACAAACCATACATACAGACAGCGCATGCACGCACACAAACCATACATACAGACAGGGCATGCACGCACACAAACCATACATACAGACAGGGCATGCACGCACACAAACCATACATACACACAGGGCATGCAAGCACACAAACCATACATACACACAGGGCATGCACGCACACTAACCATACATACACGCACACACACCATACATACAGACAGGACATGCACGCACACACACCATACATACAGACAGGACATGCAAGCACACACACCATACATACAGACAGGGCATGCAAGCACACAAACCATACATACAGACAGGGCATGCACGCACACAAACCATACATAAAGACAGGGCATGCAGGCACACTATCCATACATACACACCGGGCATGCACGCACACACACCATACATACAGACAGGACATGCACGCACACACACCATACATACAGACAGGACATGCACGCACACACACCATACATACAGACAGGACATGCACGCACACACACACACCATACATACACACAGGGCATGCACGCACACACACCATACATACAGACAGGACATGCACGCACACACACCATACATACAGACAGGGCATGCACGCACACACACCATACATACAGACAGGACATGCACGCACACACACCATACATACACACAGGGCATGCACGCACACAAACCATACATACAGACAGGGCATGCACGCACACAAACCATACATACAGACAGGGCATGCACGCACACAAATCATACATACAGACAGGGCATGCACGCACACAAGCCATACATACACACAGGGCATGCAAGCACACAAACCATACATACACACAGGGCATGCACGCACACTAACCATACATACACACAGGGCATGCACGCACACACACCATACATACAGACAGGGCATGCACGCACACACACCATACATACAGACAGGACATGCACGCACACACACCATACATACAGACAGGGCATGCAAGCACACAAACCATACATACAGACAGGGCATGCACGCACACAAACCATACATACAGACAGGGCATGCAGGCACACAAACCATACATACACACAGGGCATGCACGCACACAAACCATACATACACACAGGACATGCACGCACACAAACCATACATACACACAGGGCATGCACGCACACACACCATACATACAGACAGGGCATGCACGCACACAAACCATACATACAGACAGGGCATGCAGGCACACAAACCATACATACACACAGGGCATGCAGGCACACAAACCATACATACACACAGGGCATGCACGCACACTAACCATACATACACACAGGGCATGCACACACACCATACATACAGACAGGACAAGCACGCACACAAACCATACATACAGACAGCGCATGCACGCACACGAACCATACATACAGACAGCGCATGCACGCACACGAACCATACATACACACAGGGCATGCACACACACAAACCATACATACACACAGGGCATGCACGCACGCACACACACCATACATACAGACAGGGCATGCACGCACACAAACCATACATACAGACAGGACATGCACGCACACAAACCATACATACACACAGGGCATGCACACACACCATACATACAGACAGGGCATGCACGCACACACACCATACATACAGACAGGGCATGCACGCACACACACCATACATACAGACAGGGCATGCACGCACACAAACCATACATACAGACAGGACATGCACGCACACAAACCATACATACACACAGGGCATGCACACACACCATACATACAGACAGGGCATGCACGCACACACACCATACATACAGACAGGACATGCACACACACACCATACATACACACAGGGCATGCACGCACACACACCATACATACAGACAGGACATGCAGGCACACACACCATACATACACACAGGGCATGCACGCACACACACCATACATACACACAGGGCATGCACGCACACACACCATACATACAGACAGGGCATGCACGCACACAAACCATACATACAGACAAGGCACGCACGCACACACACCATACATACACACAGGGCACGCACGCACACACACCATACATACAGACAGGGCATGCACGAACACAAACCATACATACAGACAGGGACTGCACGCACACAAACCATACATACAGACAGGGCATGCAAGCACACACCATACATACAGACAGCGCATGCACGCACACAAACCATACATAAAGACAGGGCATGCAAGCACACAAACCATACATACACACAGGGCATGCACGCACACACACCATACATACACACAGGGCATGCACGCACACAAACCATACATACAGTACACACAGGGCATGCACGCACACACACCCTACATACAGACAGCGCATGCATGCACACAAACCATACATACAGACAGGGCATGCACGCACACACACCATACATACACACAAGGCATGCATGCACACAGACACAATATGTACACACAAGGTATACACTCACAATACATTTACACAGGGCATGCACTCATACTGTACATACAATACATACACACAGGGTATACAAGCACACGCACCATACATACACACTGGGCATAAAAGTACCATAAATACACACAGAGCATACATGCCTACCTACCATAAATACACACACATGTACCATACATATACAAACACACACACACACACACACACGTGGCATATACAGTAGGCAAACATACACACAGTATATTCATAAACATACACAAGACACATACACAGCAAACTGTATATATACAGCACAGTCATACACACAGCATACTTGTTATTAGAGCAAATAAACCACACAAGCAATCATAGAAAATGCCCTGCAGCTGCAAAGATATCCTAATGCTCCCTGGGCCAGTATACAGTTATTTAAGGTGCCCCCACTCCCAGTCCCCGCCACCCACACCAAGGGTCACACACCTGAATAGTCAACAGCCCCATGTGCTGTGGTCACTGTCTCACGGAGTAGAAGGAAGTTGGAACTGCCGAAGAGCAGAGGACTCAGAGCTGTGCACTGCAGCGCCACCTACATGCAGCTCTACACATCCTCTCCGCTCAGCTGGCTCGATTGATTGTCGGGCAGGCAAGGGGTAGGGGTGAGTGCGGCGAGGAGAGAGGAGTCGGGGACAGAGGGAGCCGCCGGCGCCGCAGGTTGCCTTCTAGAGTCTCAGGTCAGGCTAGGCGCAGTGTCAGCAGCCGGATAGCAAAGGCAATGGGAGCGCCTATGCAGGCTGGCGCCTCCCTGCTTTGCATCCTCTGCTGAGCGGGTAGCGCCAGCCATGGGTGATGGTGGTGGGAATGGATGATAGGTATGGATGACGAGAGAATGTTTGAAGATGGAAGGATGGGAGGATAATGAGAGAATGGTGGTAGGTTATATAGAGGAATATAAGAAAGGATATATGGGGAGGTTTGGGTAAGAAAGGGTATGAATCAGTGTGAAAGTTGTGGTAAAACAGATAGGAGGAACCCAGGATCAGGATAAAGTATAAACTAGGATATGGAATTATTGTAAATAGAAAAAAAAAATTGTAGGTGAAGTGATGTCGTTTAAATTATTTTTTTTTTTTTTTGGGGGGGGGGGGGGGGTTCTGTTTATTTTTAATTGATTGCTTTTATATTTGTAAATATTAGAAAAGAAAAGTATGTATATATATGATGTATATATTTGTATTTAAATATTGCAATCTTTTTAATAAAAAAGCATTGACACTGTAACGGAATCTGCAGCGCTATATAAGACACTGTAACGGAATCTGCAGCGCTATATAAGACGCTGTAACAGAATCTGCTGCGTTATATAAGACACTGTAACGGAATCTGCTGCGCTATATAAGACGCTGTAACGGAGTCTGCTGCGCTATATAAGACACTGTAACAGAATCTGCTGCGCTATATAAGACACTGTAACGGAATCTGCTGCACTATATAAGACACTAACGGAATCTGCTGCGCTATATAAGACGCTGTAACAGAATCTGCTGCGCTATATAAGACGCTGTAACGGAATCTGCTGCGCTATATAAGACGCTGTAACGGAATCTGCTGCGCTATATAAGACGCTGTAACGGAATCTGCTGCGCTATATAAGACGCTGTATCAAAATCTGCTGCGCTATATAAGACGCTGTAACGGAATCTGCTGCGCTATATAAGACGCTGTAACGGAATCTGCTGCGCTATATAAGACAGTGTAACGGAATCTGCTGTGCTATGTAAGACAGTGGTGAAAGCTGCTCAATCAAACTAGTAATGCCCCCCAGGTGCTGCAAGGGAGGGGGTTTAACCCCCAGCACACCAAAGGGCATTAGTAATAAGATTTGAAAAACCAACATAATAGAGGGTCATTCAGAGATATTAGTTACATATATTTTGCAAAAGATATGGTAAGCTTCTGGGCCGCGTAACGGAATCTGCTGCGCTATATAAGACACTGTAACGGAATCTGCTGCGCTATATAAGACACTGTAACAGAATCTGCTGCGCTATATTAGACACTGTAACAGAATCTGCTGCGCTATATAAGACACTGTAACAGAATCTGCTGCGCTATATAAAACAATGTAATGGAATCTGCTGCGCTATATAAGACACTGTAACGGAATCTGCTGCGCTATATAAGACCCTGTGACGGAATCTGCTGCGCTATATAAGACGCTGTGACGGAATCTGCTGCGCTATATAAGACACTGTGACGGAATCTTTTGCGCTATATAAGAAGCTGTAGCGGAATCTGCTGCGCTATATAAGACACTGTAACGGAATCTGCTGAGCTATATAAGACACTGTAACGGAATCTGCTGCGCTATATAAGACACTGTAACGGAATCTGCTGTGCTGTATAAGACACTGTAACGGAATCTGCTGCGCTATATAAGACACTGTAACGGAATCTGCTGAGCTATATAAGACACTGTAACGGAATCTGCTGCGCTATATAAGACACTGTAACGGAATCTGCTGCGCTATATAAGACACTGTAACGGAATCTGCTGTGCTGTATAAGACACTGTAACGGAATCTGCTGCGCTATATAAGACACTGTAACGGAATCTGCTGCACTATATAAGACACTGTAACGGAATCTGCTGCACTATATAAGACTCTGTAACAGAAACTGCTGCGCTATATAAGACACTGTAACAGAATATGCTGGGCTATATAAGACACTGTAACGGAATCTGCTGCGCTATATAAGACACTGTAACGGAATATGCTGCGCTATATAAGACACTGTAACGGAATCTGCTGTGCTGTATAAGACACTGTAACGGAATCTGCTGCGCTATATAAGACACTGTAAAGGAATCTGCTGCGCTATATAAGACGCTGTAACGAAATCTGCTGCGCTATATAAGACGCTGTAACGGAATCTGCTGTGCTATATAACACAGTGGTGAAAGCTGTTCAATCAAACTAGTAATGCCCCCCAGGTGCTGCAAGGGAGGGGGTTTAACCCCCAGCACACCAAAGGGCATTAGTAATAAGATTTGAAAAACCAACATAATAGAGGGTCATTCAGAGATATTAGTTACATATATTTTGCAAAAGATATGGTAAGCTTCTGGGCCGCGTAACGGAATCTGCTGCGCTATATAAGACACTGTAACGGAATCTGCTGCGCTATATAAGACACTGTAACGGAATCTGCTGCGCTATAGAAGACCCTGTAACGGAATCTGCTGCGCTATATAAGACACTGTAACAGAATCTGCTGCGCTATATTAGACACTGTAACAGAATCTGCTGCTCTATATAAGACACTGTAACGGAATCTGCTGTGCTGTATAAGACACTGTAACGGAATCTGCTGCGCTATATAAGACACTGTAACGGAATCTGCTGCGCTATATAAGACGCTGTAACGGAATCTGCTGCGCTATGTAAGACACTGTAACGGAATCTGCTGCGCTATGTAAGACACTGTAACGGAATCTGCTGCGCTATGTAAGATACTGTAACGGAATCTGCTGCGCTATATAAGACACTGTAACGGAATCTGCTGCGCTATGTAAGACACTGTAACGGAATCTGCTGCGCTATATAAGACACTGTAACGGAATCTGCTGCGCTATATAAGACACTGTAACGGAATCTGCTGCACTATATAAGACACTGTAACGGAATCTGCTGCGCTATATAAGATGCTGTAACAGAATCTGCTGCGCTATATAAGACACTGTAACGGAATATGCTGCGCTATATAAGACACTGTAACGGAATCTGCAGCGCTATATAAGACACTGTAACGGAATCTGCTGCGCTATATAAGACACTGTAACGGAATCTGCTGCGCTATATAAGACACTGTAAAGGAATCTGCTGCGCTATATAAGACGCTGTAACGGAATCTGCTGCACTATATAACACGCTGTAACGGAATCTGCTGCGCTATGTAAGACAATGTAACTTTCAAGGGAGTGGATGTGTTTTACAGAAGCTCCTGAGAACTTAGAATCCCAGTGCACAGCGAGAGCTCCCCCCTCAGGCCTCCCCAAGTCAGGGGACCTCTGTGGGGGTAGAGTGCAGGCAGGTCCTGGTGCCGGGGGACCTGCTATATCATGGTGAAAGGCAGAAGACGTGGGGCTGTGTGCCCGTCCAGGAGGAAAAACATCCCTGCTGTTAGTACATCAGCAGCAGTAACCTCAGAGGATAAATGTGCAAGGTATGGAGAATGTCCCCCCGGATGATTCCGGAAATACCCCAGTAGCAAGCCAGCTGCAAGGGGAAATGATGGATGAACCCGTCGGGGAAGCAAACGCCGGTGGCGGCAAAACAGCGGCTGCGGAGCGACAAAGTGAAGGAGAGCTAACATCAGAGGAGGAGGATGATCTCCTGGTGTCGGAAGAGGAAGCTGCCAGTGAGGTGGAAAGTGAAGCAGAGGCTTTTGCTAAAATGAGCCTACAAGAATTACTCAGTGAATTGAAAAGGATCCACAGCAGGTTATATCATGCAAAAAAGAAAAGAAATACCTGTCGTATGTGGGCACGCCAGACATGGAGAGATCGAATAATGTTACATACTAACTCCTGTTACAAAATTAAAAATCAAATATCGATCAAAGTGAAAGAAGAAAAGGAAAAAGTGAAATCCTTACCAGCAGGAGAAGGGTTAATGGCAGTCCAGGTGATGCAGGTTTCCCCTGCAGCAGCAGAAGGCAGTGATGACGTCATCCATGGGGGAGGTGTACTGATCCAGCACAGAGAGTGGAAACACACAACCTCATGGAGAGTGAGGCCAGAGTGCAGAGTGACAGAATGCCGTTTGTGGAAGGGAAAGCCTGGCAATCCAATCCAGAGGGAGAAGGACAGCAGAGGCCGGTGCAGACGGAGAGGATGGAGGAAGAATCTACCCCCCAGATGCAGAGGGATCCCCGGGGTGTAGTAAGTATGAGAAATGCTGAGATTATGCCCCGGGGTGATCAGAACTTGCTAGTGGCTGTGGACAGCCGGGAGGAAACTGTGCAGGCAGTAACTGACAGTACTCCCAGTCCGCTAGCAGAGACTGGTGTGGGGAGAATATGGATTGTCAAGAGACTGGTGCAATGAAGGATGATGGGCAAAGACCTGGACTGAGCACAGGTATCAGTTAAGTGTTGGTGGAGAGGGGTAAAGTACCACTGGGTAAATCTGCTACAGTGGTAAATGTAAAGACTGCTGTGGTAAATGAAATGACTCAAGGACAGAAATGTCTAAGGAAAGATCATTTAAATGTTGCTGAAAAGCAAGTTATGGAGACTGTATATGGTGATATGCTGGTTCCGGAGAGAGCTAAAGTTGCTTTTAAATTGATTGCAGAAACTGTGAAAAAAGAGAAAGTGCAGATGGACCAGGGGAAAGAGAAAGAGGTCACTGAAGTCAGTGTGCCTAATTCAGCCCCGATAGCAGCCCCATTATCCTATGCCAATATGTTGAAGCAGTCGAATAAAAGTGGGGAAGTCAGGCAGAGTCATGTCACGGACCAAGGGGTCACTCAGAGGAAAAGGAATGTGATACAATTTAAATGGGTTGGAGCTGATATAATTCCACCTAAGGAAAGATTCCTTAATATGATTTTCACGTTAAATTGTTGTGCTCGTGACCTTACTGCATGCATCCATCCAGAGAGATCCCAGGTTTTTGATTTAAGTTTCTGTTATGCGAAAAAAAATAATGAAGTAGTGGAAGAGTGGGAAATAAAAAAGTTTGAAGAAAGATACAGGGGATACCAGATATCCTCAATAACAAAGCCAGAGAATATAAAGGTGAAAATCCTGGTAAGGGATGAAACAAAACCGGTGTCAGGTCTGGGGTCTGTTGTGTTCCCGGCCCTGACCGTGGTGGACCAGTGGAGGGCGCTGTGTATCGGAAGGCTGGAGGCCTGATTAATGACATGCACAGAGCCAAAGCCTTGCGTACCAGAGTGTTGGCGGAGACCGTAAACAGAGGCGCGGAGTCTAACCTGCCAGCGGTATTCACCAGGGACCCCCGCAAGGGGATATGGACTTCGCTGCGTCTGACAGGCAGGTCGCGGCCCTCTGCCCTGGCCCTCTGGACGTAGGCTGTGAGTAGTAATGACACTGGAGACACGGGTAGGTGGAATAGTCTCTGGGAGGCACAGTGTGAAAGTGTCAACACTGATGTCGACAGCTGGGTCGATGAGATCACTCAACTGCACGGTGGTAATAGCAGGAGGCTTCTGGAGATGGTATGCCAGGTGAGGATGGTAACAGGAATAATTACTCGACTGCAGAGTGGAATGGCAGGAGTCTTCTGGAGATGACAAACCAGGTAGTAACGGCAGAATCTGCGAGAGGTACACGGGGAGACCGGATAACCAGGAGCCTTTGGAAACAGCTGAACACAGGAGGTACTGAGGTCAGATGAACACATATTCAAGGCGATGACTGAGAGTTAGAGGCCGGAATATATCCCCCTCGCTGAGTACTGATTGGCTAGCTGCAGCAGCACCAATCAGTACAGGGAAAGAGTGAGCATACCTGAGAGGTATGCAGGTGTGTGGGTCAGAGGTTACCCAGGCTGAGCAGCGGGATTGGACCCCCTGGTCAGCTGAGTGCAAGTGTCATGGCGGCGCCCATGACGCGCGGAGTCCACCATGCCGGCATGTCGATTACATGGGTCAGCGCCAGCCAAACATGGGACATCTTGCCAGACACTGACAGCAACCAGAGGCCTTACTCTCAACGCTGACCACCGGGAAGGTAATGGACGTGGTCTCAGACGAGGCTGAGACCCACGGTTTGTGACAGTACCCCCCCCTTTTAGGGTGGGCACCGAACACCCTTTAGGCTTGGACGGGTTCTCTTCATGGAACACTTTGAGTAAACGGGGGGCATGCACATCTTCTGCATCGGCCCAACTCCTCTCCTCAGGACCATATCCTCTCCAATCAATGAGGTACTGGAGGCGCCCATATCTCCGACGAGAATCAATAATCTTGTTGATCTCGAATTCCACTCCCCTGCTGGTTCGAACTTTGGGTAGTGATGGTGAAGAAGCATGGAAGCGATTCAGGATGAGAGGGCGTAACAAAGAGATGTGGAATGAGTTGGGGATGCGTAAAGATTTGGGTAGCTTCAACTTATATGCCACAGGATTGATCTTTTGAAGAACAGTGTAAGGACCAATAAATCTGGGAGCAAATTTCATAGAAGGGACCCTTAGTCTGAGATTTCGGGTAGAAAGCCAAACTCTATCCCCTGGACGCAACTCAGGGACAGCTCTTCTCTTGCGATCTGCAAAGAATTTGTACCTTGTTGAAGCTTTCTTGATATTGGAATGATCCTCTCGCCAGATTTGAGAGAAATGTTTAACGGCTGCTGCGGCTGCAGGTACTTCTATCGCAGGTAAAGCTTCAAAATTGGGGGCACGGGGATTTTGTCCATAGACTATAAAGAAAGGGGAATGACCAGTGGTAGTGTGGTACCTGAAGTTATGAGCAAATTCTGCCCATGGGAGGAGTCTCGACCAGTCATCTTGAGAGGATGATCTATAAAGACGTAGGAAGGTCTCCAGATCCTGGTTCACCCTTTCTGTCTGACCGTTGGACTGGGGATGATAGCCTGAAGAAAACTTTAATTTGATTTGGAATGCATCAGACAGGGCTCTCCAAAACCGTGCTACAAATTGTACCCCACGATCGGACACAATTTCATTAGGCAAGCCATGACTTTTGAAGATATGTTGTACAAACAGCTGAGCCAGACTGGGGGCGGACGGTAGCCCGGGTAATGGAATGAATCGGGCCATCTTGGAAAATCTGTCAACTATTACCCATATGGTGTTATACTCTTGAGATTTGGGTAAGTCGCAGAAAAAGTCCATTGAAATGTGAGTCCAGGGACGAGATGGAATGGACAGAGGATGGAGCTGTCCGGCTGGAGCTTGTCGGGACACTTTGTGCTGTGCACACTCTGGACATGAAGCCACAAACTCCTTCACCTCCTTGCCAATCTGCGGCCACCAATAGGATCTCTGAAGAATTTTTAATGTCCCCTGGGCGCCAGGATGCCCAGAGAATAATGACTTGTGTGCCCAGGAGAGAAGCTTTTGACGCAGTTCAGTGGGGACGAAGATTTTACCAGGAGGAGGCACAGGCGACACTTGCGTGGGAGCAAAGGCGATGGGGTCAAGAATGGGCCGATTCTCCTGTAGGTCAGAATCCTCTTGCATGGAACGAGATAAAGCATCAGCTTTCACATTCTGAGTACCTGGACGGTATAACAACTTGAAAGAGAAACGAGAGAAAAACAAGGACCAACGAGCCTGTCGAGGATTCATACACTGGGCAGACTGGAGGTATAACAGGTTTTTATGATCTGTGAAGATCGTCACGGGGAACTTGGCACCTTCTAAAAGATATCTCCATTCTTCGAGGGATAATTTGATGGCTAGTAATTCTTGGTCTCCAATGGAGTAATTTCTTTCTGCTGGAAGAAATTTGCGAGAGAAGAACCCACAGGGGTGGAGTTTTTCATCACTGTTGTTTTGGGACAATACAGCACCGACTCCTATGTGAGAGGCATCTACCTCAAGAAAAAAGGGTTTGTCGACATCAGGCTGGGACAGGATAGGAGCAGTGACAAAGGCTTGTTTTAAAAACTGGAAAGCTGCGACGGCTTCTGGAGGCCAGCTGGCTGGATTAGCCCCCTTTTTGGTGAGTGCGGTGATGGGTGCAATCAACGTGGAGAAGCCTCGAATGAATTTCCTGTAGTAGTTGGAAAACCCTATAAAGCGTTGGACTGCTTTGAGGGAAGTGGGTTGTGACCACCCGTTAATAGCCTCCAACTTCTCTGGATCCATACGTAAGTCAAAACCAGAAATGATATAACCCAGGAAGGGCACGGAAGGAACTTCGAAGGTACATTTGGAAATCTTGCCGTACAGTTTGTTTCGGCGAAGACGAGACAATACTTCCTTGACCTGAGTTCGATGAGAGGATAAGTCTTTGGAAAAGATGAGGATGTCATCGAGGTATACCACAAGACAAACGTAGAGCATGTCCCTGAAAACCTCATTCACAAATTGCTGGAATACTGCTGGAGCATTACAGAGGCCGAAAGGCATTACCAGGTACTCGTAATGACCATCCCGGGTGTTAAATGCGGTCTTCCACTCGTCACCTTCACGAATTCTTATCAAGTTGTATGCCCCTCGGAGATCCAATTTGGTGAAGACTCGGGCACCTCTCACTCGGTCAAAAAGTTCGGTAATTAAAGGAAGCGGGTAACTGTTCTTGACTGTGATGTTGTTTAAACCTCGGTAATCGATGCATGGGCGAAGGCCTCCATCTTTTTTCTTTACAAAAAAGAAACCTGCGCCTGCTGGGGAACTTGAGCGCCGGATGAAGCCTTTCTGAAGATTCTCCTGTATGTATGCAGACATGGCTTGAGTCTCAGGAACGGACAATGGATAAGTTCGACCTTTTAGGAGGGAATTTCCCTGGGAGGAGGTCAATTTTACAGTCCCAATTACGATGAGGAGGAAGAGTATCAGCAGACTGCTCGCAGAACACATCAGCAAATTCACTGTAGACTTCGGGGAGCCCAGGAAGAATTTTTACATTGGCTGAACGAGTGGGTACCACTGACTTGATACACTGCTGTTGGCAATGAGAACTCCATTGCTCGATCTGAAGCGTCTTCCAATTGATGTTGGGATTATGAAGACGAAACCAGGGAAGACCGAGGACGATTTCATAAGAAGATTTGGGAATGACGAGAAATTTGATCTGCTCCTGATGCAGCATGCCGACTCTAAGGGTGAGGAGGCTGGTACAGAAACGAACCTCACTGCCTGGGATTCTGCTGCCGTCAACTGCTGTAACAGCTAGGTGGGGAACTAATGGTTCCATAGGAATCTTCAGTTTAGTAACCAGGTCTTGAGAGATAAAATTCCCGGCTGACCCGGAGTCTGCCAAGGCGGTGCTAGCATGGGCACCGGCAGGGGTATCCAAAGATATGGGCAAAACAAAGTCATTTTCTGGAGGAGATTTTACCACTTGACCCAACCTGACTCCTCCCTTACAGGTTAGGCTCGGTCGTTTCCCGAACGCTCGGGACAATTGTTAATGAAATGACTAGGAGCAACACAATATATGCACAGACGATTGCGCTGCCTACGGGTACGTTCTTCGGGAGTCAGTCGTGATCTACCCACTTGCATTGGTTCTTCACGCGTAGGAGACTCAGAACGAATCTTGGGAGAAACTTTGGGAATTAACTTCTTGTGTTTTTCTAGTCCTCTCTCACGAAGACGTAGATCAATCTTGATACATAGAGATATAAGATCTTCCAATTGGTCAGGAAGATCGCGAGACGCCAGTTCATCTTTGATCCGGTCAGAGACTCCTAACCAGAAGGCAGCTGTGAGGGCTTCATTGTTCCACTGTAATTCAGACGCAAGAGTTTGAAAGTGGATTACATACTGCCCCATGGGGCGGGACCCTTGCTTAATCTGGAGGATGTCGGTAGCTGCTGACACGGGTCGACCTGGCAAGTCGAATATGCGGCGGAAGGTCTGGATGAATTGATCATAGTCTGCCAGCAGAGGATCTGCTCTTTCCCATAAGGGTGATACCCACTTCAGGGCAGAACCAGTCAATAACGACACCATGTATGCAATTTAAATTCTGGCCGTAGGAAAGTTCTGAGGGATCAATTCGAACTGAATTTGGCACTGGTTGATAAACCCTCTGCAGGTCTTGGGGTCACCATCGTATTTGGTGGGTGCTGGCAGGTGGAGACGAGAAGGTAGGGCTGGTGTTGCTGATCGTACGGGAGAGGTTGACACAGAAGTCGACAGGGACTGTTGCAGGGTGTCCAACCGGCTGGACACATCCTGTAAGAATTTGATCACCTGCTGCTGGGTGGCTTCTTGGGTCTCCATTCTGGCAGCAACATTTTGAAGAACCGCTGGTCCCACACTTGGGTCTTGAGCCGAGTCCATCGGCCTTGAATATACTGTCAGGTCTGGGGTCTGCTGTGTTCCCGGCCCTGACCGTGGTGGACCAGTGGAGGGCGCTGTGTATCGGAAGGCTGGAGGCCTGATGAATGACATGCACAGAGCCAAAGCCTTGCGTACCAGAGTGTTGGCGGAGACCGTAAACAGAGGCGCGGAGTCTAACCTGCCAGCGGTATTCACCAGGGACCCCCGCAAGGGGATATGGACTTCGCTGCGTCTGACAGGCAGGTCGCGGCCCTCTGCCCTGGCCCTCTGGACGTAGGCTGTGAGTAGTAATGACACTGGAGACACGGGTAGGTGGAATAGTCTCTGGGAGGCACAGTGTGAAAGTGTCAACACTGATGTCGACAGCTGGGTTGATGAGATCACTCAACTGCACGGTGGTAATAGCAGGAGGCTTCTGGAGATGGTATGCCAGGTGAGGATGGTAACAGGAGTAATTACTCGACTGCAGAGTGGAATGGCAGGAGTCTTCTGGAGATGACAAACCAGGTAGTAACGGCAGAATCTGCGAGAGGTACACGGGGAGACCGGATAACCAGGAGCCTTTGGAAACAGCTGAACACAGGAGGTACTGAGGTCAGATGAACACATATTCAAGGCGATGACTGAGAGTTAGAGGCCGGAATATATCCCCCTCGCTGAGTACTGATTGGCTAGCTGCAGCAGCACCAATCAGTACAGGGAAAGAGTGAGCATACCTGAGAGGTATGCAGGTGTGTGGGTCAGAGGTTACCCAGGCTGAGCAGCGGGATTGGACCCCCTGGTCAGCTGAGTGCAAGTGTCATGGCGGCGCCCATGACGCGCGGAGTCCACCATGCCGGCATGTCGATTACATGGGTCAGCGCCAGCCAAACATGGGACATCTTGCCAGACACTGACAGCAACCAGAGGCCTTACTCTCAACGCTGACCACAGGGAAGGTAATGGATGTGGTCTCAGATGAGGCTGAGACCCACGGTTTGTGACAACCGGGAAACGATATTATGTTCTGGCTGAGCAGGCAATGTAAAATACAATGGGATTTACAGAAAATTGGCCATACTTTAGGTGTGTGGGGAGGTGCATGGTCAATCCAAGTTTAACTACATCAGATAGAGGGAAGGACGAAGCACCACCGCTCAGCAGCATACATTGGCAGGGACTGAATCCAGGTATTCTATCCGGGCCAGCCAAGGACCTGCTTTCGTTGTGGAGAAGAGGGACACATGAGCAGTGAATGTGGTATGGTGAAGTGTTCCCTCTGCAACGAGGCAGGTCACCCCTCAAGGTCATGCAACACAGTCAAATGTAATTTGTATGGCCTTGAGGGGCATCCCTACAGTAGGTGCCCAATGTCAATAAGGAATATGGATAGAGTGCCTGGAGGGGGAATAGCCAAAGAAAAATTAAAAAAAGCCACGTTTGAAGGAGGAAAGTCCATGTTAATTTGGGAAGAAGAAAAGGAGCCAGAAGAACAGTTTCAGGTAGTGAAAAAAAAGAAAAGTGCAACAAAAAGAAAAGGGGAAGAGGAAGTGGTAAACAGATTTTTGGCCTTTTCAGAAGAGGATGAGGAAAGTGAGGAAGAGGGTGAGATTTACAAGGAAGGAGAGAAGTTAATACTTAAAAAAGTGAGGAGGGGAAAAGGAAAAAAACAAACAAAGGAGTGAAAGGAAAAAAAATCAGAGAAAAAATTGGAAGAGGGTTTGAGGAAGGGGAGAGAATAGAGAGAAGGCCCTTAGTCACAGGGAAAATAGTCCAAATTGTAAAACAAATAGAAGTGAGGGGAGAAAAGGAGAAGGAAGTAGAACAGAGAGAAACCAGGGTAAGGATGTTTTTTCAGAAGAACCCCCTGATCCTGGGGAAGGGGTCGGAGGTTTGTCCAGAGGGATGACTGAGGGTCTGGATGTGTTGGGTAGTGGTGAATGTAAGGATGGTGGTGGGTCTGGTGTAAATAAGTAAAGAATTTGGTATGGCCCTACGCAATGATTTTTTGCATGGATCCTCACCCCATAAGATGTGCCATGATTAATGTGGCTTCTATATACTCTGAGCGAGCTCAGTTCATGGCTTTTGATTTTTTTAGAACAGCAAAGGTAGACATATTTTTCCTCCAGGAGACCAGACTGAGGACCCTAGAAGCCTTGCATAAGGCTAAAAGGGAGTGGAGAAGGGGGCCCTCATTCTGGTCTCTTGCGGCCGAACCGTATACTGGGGTGGCGGTACTTTTTTCCGGCATAGTAACCGTGTACAGAATCATAGAGGTTGAAGTAGGAAGATGTATGGTTTTGGATGTCACCTTTAAAGGACGTGACCTGAGACTTATTAATATCTATGGTCCCCAAAAAGCTTGGGATAGGAGATGTCTTTTTGAGGTGATAAAACCATTCTCATTCACAGCCCAACAGGTCGTTTTTGGTGGCGATTTTAATGCCGTCGTAAGACCCAAAGACAGAGGAGGTGCCAGAAGCAGTAGGGCCTTGGGCTATGATGCAAATTCTTTAGTTAGAATGGTCAGAGAGGCTGGTCTGGTGGATGTCCATATTAGGCATAACCCAGACCTCACTGGTTTCACATATCATTGTGGTCAGAATAGAAGTAGAATAAATAGGTTGTTTGTTAAGACAAATTCGAAAACTTTACCTCTCAAAGGTGGAGCCAGTAGAATTTTCAGATCACTGTTTTCTTAGTTTTTCATTGAATGCCTCACAGTCCATCCAGAAAGGAAGGGGTCTGTGGAGACTGAACCCAGAGCTCCTAAAGGAAGAGAGTGTGAAGCAATCTCTCAGAGGTCTCTTTGAGGATCATAAATCACTGTTGGAGGCAGGATGGAGTAAATCGTGGGTGGGAGGTAATGTTAAAAGAAGGTCCAGAGTTTTTTCAAAAGACTGATTAAAAACAGAAGCTTGAAAAAAGGAGTACCTACTATGTTCTTAAAAAGAAATTGGATTTCTTGATCTTTGAGGGTGGAGATGGTGTGGAAATCTCCCAGGTAAAGGCACAGATGAAGTAATTTCAGTATAACCGATTGGCATCTTTGATTCTGGAGAGGGATTATGGTATATACCACTCGCCTGATCCCTACCAGAATTGTAGAAAAGCCGTTTGTGTTAAGAGAAGTCAGAGGCCTATATGATGAAAGGGATGTGCTTCAGGAGAGGCAGGAAGGCATCCTGGAAGTCATTAGAGCATATTATTCTGAACTTTTATCTGAGCAAGCACCTATCAGAGAGAGGATGGAGACTTTTCTGAGGGAGACACCAGGTCTGATGGAGCCAGATGGCTCTCTTGAGTGTTTGGACAACAAGATTGGAGTAGAGGAAGTTAGGGAAGCAATTGATGGTTTGACATCAAAAGAGTCACCTGGACCGGATGGTCTAACATCGGAGTTCTATAAGGAATTCTCTGATGTATTAGCTCCCCGTCTCACGGATGTGTTCAATGCAAGTTTGGAGGAAGGAAATCTGCCTTCTTCCTTGAGATGGTCGGCTCTAATCTTGTTGTCCAAAGGAAAAGACCCAGCCCGTATTGAGATTTGGCGCCCCATCGCTCTTCTTAATACGGACAGGAGGATTTTGGCAAAAGTTTTCTTTAACAGAATAATGAAGTTTTCTGAGAGGCTTCTCTCCCCCTCCCAGCACTGTACAGTGAAAGGGCGTAGCACTTTTAGTGCGGTCCTTGGTGTCCGGGAAGCCGTGGAGCGGTGCAGGGCTGGGGGGGGGGGGGAGGAAGGAAAATTCCTGCTGGCCTTGGATCACTCTAAAGCTTTTGACCGTGTAAATCATGAGTATCTTTGGAAATTAATTGAAAGGTATGGCTTTCCATCAAAAATGGTCAATTGGTTAAAGATTCTTTATAAAGAGGCCGAGAGCTTCCCGCTTGTGGTTGGGTAGGGCCCAAATTTGGGGTAAGCTCAGGTGTGTGTCAGGGTTGCCCCCTGAGCCCTCTTTTATACGTGTTTGCAATTGATCCTTTCGTGAGGAGGATTGAGAGCTGCAGGTTGGAAGGGGTGCAGCTGTCACCGGACTGTACTCTAAAGGTGGTAGCCTATGCAGATGATGTTATGGTGATCTTGTCAGCGGAGGAGGAGGCAAGTGACATCAACCAACTAGTGACTGATTTTTCTGAGGCGTCTGGTTCTAAGATAAATCAGGACAAGTGCGAAGTTTTCTGGATGGGGGAGGGAGGGAAAGAATTTTCTCTCCCGGACACCCTCCCCAGGCCTAAAGAGAGTATCAAAATATTAGGCATCCAATTTGATAATGGAGATTACTCAGGTGGCATACAATGGCACCTGGAACATACTGGGTTACTTTTCTTCTTTATTGCACAGTTAGGAGGGAATGAGAATATAAACAGTAAAAGACTGGTTTACATACATTGTTTAGCTAATACTGGATTCTTTGTTTAATTATAAGTGTAGGTGGGGAAAATGGAAGGGGGGAATGGATGAAGAAATGAAAGTAGTCTTGTGGGTAAGGGTTATGACTGTATTTTTTGTATTAAAAGGTGGTGGATTTAGGGGTGATGGTGGTGGGAATGGATGATAGGTATGGATGACGAGAGAATGTTTGAAGATGGAAGGATGGGAGGATAATTAGAGAATGGTGGTAGGTTATATAGAGGAATATAAGAAAGGATATATGGGGAGGTTTGGGTAAGAAAGGGTATGAATCAGTGTGAAAGTTGTGGTAAAATAGATAGGAGGAACCCAGGATCAGGATAAAGTATAAACTAGGATCTGGAATTATTGTAAATAGAAAAAAAAAATTGTAGGTGAAGTGATGTCGTTTAATTTTTTTTTGGGGGGGGGGGTTCTGTTTATTTTTAATTGATTGTTTCTATATTTGTAAATATTACAAAAGAAAAGTATGTATATATATGATGTATATATTTGTATTTAAATATTGCAATCTTTTTAATAAAAAAGCATTGACACTGTAACGGAATCTGCAGCGCTATATAAGACGCTGTAACAGAATCTGCTGCGCTATATAAGACGCTGTAACGGAATCTGCTGCGCTATATAATACACTGTAACGGAATATGCTGCGCTATATAATACACTGTAACGGAATCTGCTGCGCTATATAAGACGCTGTAACGGAATCTGCTGCTCTATATAAGACGCTGTAACGGAATCTGCTGCGCTATATAAGACGCTGTAACAGAATCTGCTGCGCTATATAAGACGCTGTAACGGAATCTGCTGCGCTATATAAGACGCTGTAACAGAATCTGCTGCTCTATATAAGACGCTGTAACGGAATCTGCTGCGCTATATAAGACGCTGTAACGGAATCTGCTGCACTATATAAGACACTGTAACGGAATCTGCTGCGCTATATAAGACACTGTAACAGAATCTGCTGCGCTATATAAGACGCTGTAACGGAATCTGCTGCGCTATATAAGACACTGTAACGGAATCTGCTGCGCTATATAAGACACTGTAACGGAATCTGCTGCGCTATATAAGACACTGTAACGGAATCTGCTGCACTATATAAGACACTGTAACGGAATCTGCTGCGCTATATAAGACACTGTAACGGAATCTGCTGCACTATATAAGACACTGTAACGGAATCTGCTGCGCTATATAAGACACTGTAACGGAATCTGCTGCGCTATATAAGACGCTGTAATGGAATCTGCTGCGCTATATAAGACGCTGTAACGGAATCTGCTGCGCTATATAAGACGCTGTAACAGAATCTGCTGCTCTATATAAGACGCTGTAACGGAATCTGCTGCGCTATATAAGACGCTGTAACAGAATCTGCTGCGCTATATAAGACGCTGTAACGGAATCTGCTGCGCTATATAAGACGCTGTAACGGAATCTGCTGCGCTATATAAGACACTGTAACGGAATCTGCTGCGCTATATAAGACACTGTAACGGAATCTGCTGCGCTATATAAGACACTGTGACGGAATCTGCTGCGCTATATAAGACGCTGTAACGGAATCTGCTGCGCTATATAAGACGCTGTAACGGAATCTGCTGCGCTATATAAGATGCTGTAACGGAATCTGCTGCGCTATATAAGACGCTGTAACGGAATCTGCTGCGCTATATAAGACGCTGTAACGAAATCTGCTGCGCTATATAAGACGCTGTAACGGAATCTGCTGTGCTATATAACACAGTGGTGAAAGCTGTTCAATCAAACTAGTAATGCCCCCCAGGTGCTGCAAGGGAGGGGGTTTAACCCCCAGCACACCAAAGGGCATTAGTAATAAGATTTGAAAAACCAACATAATAGAGGGTCATTCAGAGATCTTAGTTACATATATTTTGCAAAAGATATGGTAAGCTTCTGGGCCGCGTAACGGAATCTGCTGCGCTATATAAGACACTGTAACGGAATCTGCTGCGCTATATAAGACACTGTAACGGAATCTGCTGCGCTATATAAGACACTGTAACGGAATCTGCTGCGCTATATAAGACACTGTAACGGAATCTGCTGCGCTATATAAGGCACTGTAACGGAATCTGCTGCGCTATATAAGACGCTGTAACGGAATCTGCTGCGCTATATAAGACACTGTAACGGAATCTGCTGCTCTATATAAGACACTGTAACGGAATCTGCTGCTCTATATAAGACGCTGTAACGGAATCTGCTGCTCTATATAAGACACTGTAACGGAATCTGCTGCGCTATAGAAGACACTGTAACGGAATCTGCTGCGCTATATAAGACACTGTAACGGAATCTGCTGCGCTATATAAGACACTGTAACGGAATCTGCTGCGCTATATAAGACGCTGTAATGGAATCTGCTGCGCTATATAAGACGCTGTAACGGAATCTGCTGCGCTATATAAGAAGCTGTAACGGAATCTGCTGCGCTATATAAGACACTGTAACGGAATCTGCTGCGCTATATAAGACACTGTAACGGAATCTGCTGCGCTATATAAGACACTGTAACGGAATCTGCTGCGCTATATAAGACACTGTAACGGAATCTGCTGCGCTATATAAGACACTAACGGAATCTGCTGCGCTATATAAGACACTGTAACGGAATCTGCTGCTCTATATAAGACGCTGTAACGGAATCTGCTGCGCTATATAAGATGCTGTAAATAATTAAATAAATAGATATACAGATAAATATATTTTATATTTTTCGAATAAGAAGATCCTTTTTCTCATATTTTGTAATTGGAGAAAATCTCAGCCTTTTACTCTCGCATATAAGTAAACGTCTGTATTTGTTTGATATTTATGAAATCCCATTAAGGGAAATCTTCCAGAGCACCCTTTTTTTGCACACAATAGAACACTACACATAGGATTTTTAGGAACGCTGTTAGGGACTGTAACCATCCATTAATATATTCATTGCTCACTTTACTACTAATATACACTGGCTGCATGCAGGGCCGGCAACAGAAATCTTGGGGCCCGGTACACCCTTCCCTAAATCCCGGACCCACACAACAAGATTAATAGGGGTTTGTAATACAAACTTGCCTACTTTTGAAAATTAGTTTCAGTGAGATTTTAGAGTTCAAGAGTTTGCACGCCAATAAGGGGGCGTGACATGCTCCACCTTTGGGTGAACCCATTGCGGATCAGGGTGGTATCCTGTAGTGGCAGGTGGAAACTAAGGGCCTGATTCAGTATGAATTGTATATGCTGCAAGCCTAGAGTAAGTCAGACCTTATGCAGGCTTGTTGTTGCAGGGGGAATTGGGACGTTATGGAAACAGCGTACACAACGCAATCCTTGTCCTCGCCATGCCCGTATAAAGGGGGGACAACACGCTCCTGGCTTCCCAAATGCCATCTGCACCCACCCCTGTCCTTCCCTGAAAACACCTCTGTCTGTCAATCAGATAGAATTCTGATATGTGATCACAGGACCCATTTTGCATATGTGCCGAACGGGTCCTCTCAATAATCGGGAAACTCGCTCAGTACTGAATAAAGCTGTAATGTAATGTACACTGTATTACCGTACTAAGGGCTGCATGCTTACATGATCGTATGTGGCCTACACTATTGTGTCATTGCGGCTCCATTTTAAATAGTAAATAATCATTACTTGATCATTGGCTTCACTACCAGCCTACACACACAGGGGTCACTACCAGCCCCCACCAACACAGGGGTCACTACCAGCCCACCCACACACGCACACACACACAGGGGTCACTACCAGCCTACACACACACACAGGGGTCACTACCAGCCCACCGACACACGCACACACACACAGGGGTCACTACCAGCCTACACACACACATGGGTCACTACCAGCCCCCCCCCCCACACACAGGGGTCACTACCAGCCCACACAACACACACGCACACACACAGGGGTCACTACCAGCCTACACACACACACAGGGGTCACTACCAGCCCCCCCCCACACACACACACACAGGGGTCACTACCCGCCCACACACACACGCACACACACACACACAGGAGTCACTACCAGCCCCCCCACACTCACAGGGGTCACTACCAGCCCACACACACACACGGGTCACTACCAGCCTTCCCGTCCACACACACACACAGGGGTCACTACCACCCCCCACACACACACACATATACACACACAGGGGTCACTACCAGCCTACACACACACAGGGGTCACTACCAGCCCCCCCCCCCCACACACACAGGGGTCACTACCAGCCCACACAACACACACGCACACACACAGGGGTCACTACCAGCCTACACACACACACAGGGGTCACTACCAGCCTTCCCGTCCACACACACACACAGGGGTCACTACCACCCCCCACACACACACACATATACACACACAGGGGTCACTACCAGCCTACACACACACACAGGGGTCACTACCAGCCCCCCCCCCACACACACACACAGGGGTCACTACCCGCCCACACACACACGCACACACACACACACACAGGAGTCACTACCAGCCCCCCCACACTCACAGGGGTCACTACCAGCCCCCACACACACACGGGTCACTACCAGCCTTCCCGTCCACACACACACACAGGGGTCACTACCACCCCCCCCACACACACACACACACACAAATACACACACAGCCTACACACACACACACACACACACAGGGGTCACTACCAGCCTACACACACACACACACACACACACACACACACAAGGGTCACTACCAGCCTACACACACAGGGGTCACTACCAGCCGCCACACACACAGGGGTCACTACCAGCCTACACACACACACACACACACACACACAGGGGTCACTACCAGCCCCCCCCCCCCCCCCCCACACACACACACACACAGGGGTCACTACCAGCCTACACACACGCACACACACAGGGGTCACTACCAGCCTACACACACACACACACAGGGGTCACTACCAGCCCCCCCCCCCCACACACACGGGTCACTACCAGCCCCCACACACACACAGGGGTCACTACCAGCCTACACACACACACACACACACACACACAGGGGTCACTACCAGCCCCCCCCTACACACACACAGGGGTCACTACCATCCCCCACACACACACAGGGGTCACTACCAGCCCCCACACACACACAGGGGTCACTACCAGCCCACACACACACACAGGGGTCACTACCAGCCCCCCCCCACACACACACACAGGGGTCACTACCAGCCCCCCCCCCACACACACAGGGGTCACTACCAGCCTACACACACACAGGGGTCACTACCAGCCCCCACACACACACACACAGGGGTCACTACCAGCCCACACACACGCACACACACACAGGGGTCACTACCAGCCTGCGCACACACACACACACAGGGGTCACTACCAGCCTACACACACACACACACACACACAGGGGTCACTACCAGCCCCCCCACACACACAGGGGTCACTACCAGCCTACACACACACACAGGGGTCACTACCAGCCCCCCCCCCCCCCCACACACACACACACAGGGGTCACTACCAGCCCCCCCCCACACACACACAGGGGTCACTACCAGCCCACACACACACAGGGGTCACTACCAGCCCCCCCCCACACACACACAGGGGTCACTACCAGCCCCCCCACACACACACAGGGGTCACTACCAGCCCACACACACACAGGGGTCACTACCAGCCTTCCCGTCCACACACACAGGGGTCACTACCAGCCCCCCTACACACACACACAGGGGTCACTACCAGCCCACACACACACACAGGGGTCACTACCAGCCCACACACACACGGGTCACTACCAGCCCACACACACACACACACACACATGGGTCACTACCAGCCCCCACACACACACACCGGGGTCACTACCAGCCCACACACACACGCACACACACACACACAGGGGTCACTACCAGCCCACACACACACATACAGGGGTCACTACCAGCCCACACACACACACACACACATGGGTCACTACCAGCCCACACACACACACACACACATGGGTCACTACCAGCCCACACACACACATACAGGGGTCACTACCAGCCCCCCCCCCCCACACACACACACAGGGGTCACTACCAGCCTTCCCGGCCACACACACACAGGGGTCTCTACCAGCCCCCCCCCCCCCACACACACACACACGCACAGGGGTCACTACCAGCCCACACACGCACAGGGGCCACTACCAGCCTCCCCATCCACACACACACACAGGGGTCACTACCAGCCCATACACACACAGGGGTCACTACCAGCACACACACACTCACAGACGTCACTACCAGCCCCCCCACACACACACACAGGCGTCACTACCAGCCCACACACACACAGGGGTCACTACCAGCCTACACACACACACACAGGGGTCACTACCAGCCCACACACACAGGGGTCACTACCAGCACACACACTCACAGACGTCACTACCAGCCCCCCCACACACACACACAGGCGTCACTACCAGCCCACACACACACAGGGGTCACTACCAGCCTACACACACACACACAGGGGTCACTACCAGCCCACACACACAGGGGTCACTACCGGCCTACACACACACAGGGGTCACTACCAGCCCTCCCCACACACACACACACACACAGGGGTCACTACCAGCCCTCCCCACACACACACACACACAGGGGTCACTACCAGCATCCCCGTCCACACACACACAAACACACACAGGGGTCACTACCAGCCCACACACATACACACACACACAGGGGTCACTACCAGCCTACACACACACACACACACACACACACACACACACACACACACAGGGGTCACTACTGGCATGCACACCCACACACAACTGTTACTTTAAACACAGTCCCAGCCAGTATGGAGCTGCTGAGGCAGAGCCACATGCACTAACCTGGGAGCCTGCTCCTCCCCAGCCTCTCCTCTGAGCTCCTTGCTGGCCTGGGCTGTCAATCTCCGGGCTGCTTCCTGTACTTGTACTCTGTCACTCCCCCTCACTGATGGCTCCAGTAGAGATGGCCAAAACGGATCATTAAGCTGATCCGGGATCCTGCGGATCTCCCGGTGAAAAGGTACAGATCTTTTCGACGGATCCTCGACTCACTTTTTTTTAAAAAAGGGGGATATACATGACCGAGTAAAAACACTGATCGATGGCTGGGTGCAGAATTGCCATCGATGGCAACCATCAATGGCGTCTGCACCGATGGCCATCCCTGCACTGATGGCAGCTAATCTTTCTATCACTTGTAGTCACAGCACTGTATTCAGTCTACAGAGGTAGTACATCTCAGATGCCACAGGTGGCAGCACTGAGATCAGGAAAATGCATCGTAAACTGAAACGGATCACCTTTTTGGGATCGGCGGCTCATTTGTTCTTTGATGAGATCCGTTCAAATGATCCGGTTCATCGCGAACGGCCCATCTCTAATCTCCAGCACGGAGCATGCAGCTCCGGTGTGTCCAGAAGAGGGGAGGGCTCCTGTGCTGCTGCCACGGCTGCTGGTAAAGTCTCCCTGGCTGCTGACTGCTAGCATGCTGGCTCGGCTGGGCAGCTCTCTCCCGAGTGGCTGTGTGAAGCAGCTGAGCAGGCTGCTTGTGGGAGGCTGAGCATTCTGAGGGCAGTGCAGGCGGCAGTGCAGCCTGGGGACTCGGAGTAGAAGCAGGAAGCACTAGCTGAGGTGACCGCGGGGGGAGGGGGGATGACCAGGGCCGCCACCACTAGGCAAGGTTAGGCATCTGCCTAGGGCGCCGGCCACTGGAGGGCGGTAGTGAGCCGCAGGAGGAAGAACAAAGCAGCAGCAGGAAGGTACGCTGCCTACCTCAGAGGAGAAGAGCTCGGAGGAACTATGAACTTGAAGCTGCAGCGTCTCAGCTATTAGGTAAGTTAATTCGGATCCCCCCCCCGCCGGAGCCTGCCCGTGCTGCCGCTGACAATCACAGACAGTCAGTCCCACTCCCTATCCCTGGCTGCCGCCCGCCACCGCTCATCAGCTACAGCAGCCAGCGGTAAACTTCGGCAGTAGGCGGGCGGCGGCGGCCGCCCCAGCCCCCGCCGGCCAGTCAGCCTCAATGCACGTTGCCAAGTATCCAGGGCCGCCTCCTCCGACTGCAGGAAGTGCCGCGGTGGTTCAGTGTTCAGTTACATGCATCTGTAACCACGGCCCGACTGTCATTGTCGGCAGCCGCGGTCACGTGATCACACTGCGCCCCTTCCTTTACTCCTGCAGGGCTGTGAGAGTGTGAGCACCGCGCGGACCAGCCGCTAGCAGTGATTCCATGCTGCCAGCGGCCATCCGATTCCGCAACAAGATGGGAGAGAAGAGCCAGAGCTAGACAGTCCAGCGCTGCGTGGACGGGCCTCCCTGCTGTGCCTGACTGCCTGTCAGAAGAAGAGACAGCAGGAGGATATCCGCGCTCGGGCAGAGCACATCAGCGCTGGGCTTTCCACATCTTGTAAGTACAGTATAGGCACAGTTCTAATGGGGAGATTGATGTGAGCGTATATTCATACCTCCCAACTTCTGATGACATGAAATAGGGGGCGGGGGTGTATGCAAATGAGGTTGCGGCTTATGCTAATTAGCCGCAACCTCATTTTCATACGAGAATAGACGCTGTGCCATTAGGTAAAAGTACTTATACAGTAGCTGCAGCACCTGCTGGTTTTCCTATACATTGAAAGTGAGGCTCCTTACATTTCATCCAACAGGAGCTATTTATTATTTAAATTCTTATTGTGTGGGAGTGAAGTAAAATGGGAAGGGTAGGTGACGGAGGCATAAGGTGTGATGTAGGTGACGAAGGCATGAGGTGTGATGTATGTGAATGAGGTGGCATGAGGTGTGATGTAGGTGAATGAGGTGTGATGTAGGTGACTGAGGCATGAGCTGTGATGTAGGTGACGGAGGCATGAGGTGTGATGTATGTGAATGAGGCGTGATGTAGGTGACGAAGGCATGAGGTGTGATGTAGGTGACGGAGGCATGAGGTGTGATGTATGTGAATGAGGTGTGATGTAGGTGACGGAGGCATGAGGTGTGATGTAGGTGACGGAGGCATGAGGTGTGATGTAGGTGAATAAGGTGTGATGTAGGTGACGGAGGCATGAGGTGTGATGTAGGTGACGGAGGCATGAGGTGTTATATAGGGGACGGAGGCATAAGGTGTGATGTCATTGCCATGGGGGGACTACTTGCTCATTGCAAGTGGGAGTTACATGCTAGTTGCCCTGGGGGAGATACATGGTAGTTGACCAGGGGAAGTTACATGCTAGTTGACCAGGGGAGTTACATGCTAGTTGACCAGGGGAGTTACATGCTTGTTGCCCAGGGGGTGTTGGCATTACTTATGGGCCAGTGTTATAGACTTGCCCCCCAGGCTAAAAGATGCCAGTCAGCCTCTGATGCTTGGCTACCTCAATCTCCGGCGGGTGGCGGAGTTGACATCCGCCCCCCACCCGCCCGACCCCCCCAGCTACTCAGTCAGTCCGTGCTGGCTGTTAATTCATAATAAATGAAATGTCTGTCTGTCTGTAGTAGGCAGCTGCTGGTGTGGGGGACTTACTCTGTACCAACTGCCCAGTACAATATAATTATGAACCCACCCTGCACATAGAAATGAATGGACAGCCAGTGATTGGCTTAGAGCTCTCTGATTGAGAGCTCTCAGCTATTCACTGACTGTCCATACATTTCTATGTGCGCCCGCTGCTACCCGACTTCCCCTACGCCAGTGGCGTAACTCCAAATGGACGAGCCAGCACAGCGGGATATGTTACTGTTACATGGTATTTATTGATGCTATAATTTATGTTGTTAATCTAAAAATGTAGCTAATAAAAATGTTAAAAGTCAATTGTGTATGTGAGAAGTTGGGGGGCGGGGGGGGGGGGGGGGGGCAGTATCCTGTAGGTTTGCCTAGGGCGCCTAGATGCCTTGCACTGGCCCTGGGGATGACTGATCGGGCAGGCGGCTGAATGGACACCAAAGATCATCACTGCTGCAGCCATTCCTTGGGGCCCCTCAGATCGTCGGGCCCGGGTCAGCTGTCCCCTTTGACCCCCCCCCCTGTCGCCGGGCCTAGATGCATGATCGGTATTTATTATGCACATTATTTCACCATCTTTTGATGTATACTCCTATCTCCAATGTAGCAGCGAACAGACTCACACTGGATATTACGTAGCGTGGACCGCAAGTGGAACGCATTTATTGTTTATATTGATACACATTGGCTGCATGATCGGTATTTATCATGCATATCTTTCATTATTTCACCATTTTTTCTTTACTCATATCCCCAATGTAACAGCGAACAGACATAACCTTTAGCACTCACACCAGATATTACGTAGCGTGGACCGCAAGTGGAATGCATTTTTAATTTATATCTTGATATTAGGCTGATATCACTTCAGTATCGCCACCTGTAATTTTCAATATTAGGGTAAGCACATTACTTTCTCTTATATGAAGCGATAGTAAGCGGAGCAATTCCGACAAATGGAACTGTCAGCGGAAGTGAAGTCGCTGAAGTGACATCACATGACACGCACATTGGAACGCACGCGGGCGCCCGCGATGCCACAAAACTTCTAATGAAAGCTCCACACACTGCTGCATTAACAGCATACACCCACCGGGGCTGCATTTATCTCCCGGTAAGCTTAGTGGATGTCATACATTGCATAAAAATGATATTTGGACCTGTTAAGGCCTGATTGGGTCCTTCATTGACACAGGAAGTGACGCCACATACCATTCACTATATATACCCGGCCATTACCCATGGGATTTACCTGCAGTTTGGTCTATTTTCCTCCTGCTGAGACATTCATTTTGAGGTATGTAGGGCATGAAATTTTCTCCAAACTCTATTAGGCCTTGAACTGTATATGTAATTTGTATCTGTATTGTGCATATATTATACGCTTATGTCCATTTACATACTGTAAGTCAAAGCTTTACTTAAAAAGAATATGGTGTTTTCTGATATGGCCATATACAAATATGGGAATCTGATACCACCACTCATTGATGTTATAGGATTGTATTCGGAAGAATCCCCTCAGAACTTGTGGTTTCAAATAAGGACCTATATGGAAATTGGTATGTCACTAATTCCATTCTTACCATCCCTTATCCATAATTGCATCCTTGCTCTCCTCCTCATGTATATTATTGCATATGTCCTAGATGCGGGTGTGCATCTACACATTAAGATCTCCAAAGGATCCATTTTTACATCTTGCACATCATCCCTGAAAGGTTGACATCTGGAGTTAACATTTGTACTCACGGTCTATATACCTATGGGTATGTACTCCAATTATTATATTTCACCTACATGCAGCAGGGGACACTGCAGTCATTACATGTGGGGATAGAGTAGGTGTACTGGAGGAGTGGCACTTTAAGAAAACTTCATTGCTGCAGGCTTCTCCCTCCTCTATCCCCACCCAGACCCCAGTCTTAGAAAAAGTGCCCGGAGGAGTAGGTTCTCTGGGCCTCTTCTCCTAGAGATTAGGTCTTTTTAACATTTTTATTTTTATTTTTAACTGACTGCAACAGGCAGACCCCTCTGAGGATCTGCCTGCTCTGTGGGATCTGGAGGGGTGCTGGTCGCCACTGCCCGCAGTGCGCCTTCCAGACACCCGGCCACCGGTACCACCGCACCGGGGATCCGCCGCAGCTGCCCGCGGCTCGCGTTTACTACTCCAGAATGGCAGCGCTGCTGCAGGTAAGCGGCGAGTTCACCGAAATGTGGCCGGAGGCGGGAGGCGCAACCGTCTCATTACATACAGGCATCGGACGGCCACCATTACAGGGCGCGCGTCACGGGGGCATAGGTCAGAGCGGAGGCTGTATACAGCGTTCCGCTCTATGGGAAATGCGCGCCGAAGGAGAGGGGAGGTCCTGGGGACATCACTAAGGGCGTCCTTTTGCTCCTGCTCCTTTCCCCGACGGCGCCATTGCAGAACACGTGACTTTCAGTCCCAGCACCCGCAAGCCTGCCTGTACCGGACGGTGACAGCGACTATATATATATATATATATATATATAGTGTCCAAGTCTGCCGGCACTCAGCGTAATAGACAACGGTCCCCGGTGCCCAAAGAAGGCTACTACATACACTCCAAAAGAAAGAATGGCACTCGAGAGGCAAATTATAATGCAAATCAGAAGCATATATTGTCAAGCTTTCGGGGACTTAAACCCCTTCTTCAGGACAAACACCTACAGCACAAATACATACACTTAAAAGACATTTATACTCACACCCTGCAGGCTCCCTCGGCGTCCGGCGCGGCACACGCTGTCTGACTCAGCCGGCGGATGTCCGCACACGTACTTCCGGCTGAACACAGAGGTCCTGGTTGCCAAGCAACCGTGCTCGCTTGCGTTCCAGCCTCCATAGCGGCGGTAACTTCCGATCCTGCGGTCTAGACAGAGCTAGCCCTAGCCAGCACCTAGGAGACAGTAGAAAAATAACAGTAATTAAAATCAAGTACAAAAATGTACACGATACCCAAGGAACAAGAATACATCAAATACATGCAAGTGGAAAAAGTGGCATTAACACATAACTCTATAATACGGCATTCCAATTAATTTTATCATTTAGGCCATGAGGGTGAATAGTATTCAGCCTAAAAATCCATCTGGATTCAGCCAGCAACAGTTTTTTAGCTCTATCACCCCCACGAAGAGACTCAGGAATATGATCTATCATAAAATATTTTAAAGAGGCCAATGTGTGTCCGTGGGCTTTAAAGTGGCGAGCCACTGGCTGGTCCACTGACCTACCAGCTAGCGAAAGGTCAATGGCCGACCTATGCAATCCCATCCTCTCACGGAAAGATCTGGTAGTCTGCCCAACGTAATAGTAGCCACACGGGCAAACTATCACGTAGACAACATACTCAGATCTGCACGTGAGAACCTGCCTGATATTATATACTTTATCAGTGTGGGGGTGCTTGAACGATCTGCATACCTTCAGATATTTACAGGTGATGCAGGATAAGCAACTATAGCACCCCGGGGGTTTAACGTATGTATTGGGAGCTCTTGGCACTCCCATCCCCGTAATGTCAGTCTTCATTAACCTGTCTTATCCTGCATCACCTGTAAATATCTGAAGGTATGCAGATCGTTCAAGCACCCCCACACTGATAAAGTATATAATATCAGGCAGGTTCTCACGTGCAGATCTGAGTATGTTGTCTACGTGATAGTTTGCCCGTGTGGCTACTATTACGTTGGGCAGACTACCAGATCTTTCCGTGAGAGGATGGGATTGCATAGGTCGGCCATTGACCTTTCGCTAGCTGGTAGGTCGGTGGACCAGCCAGTGGCTCGCCACTTTAAAGCCCACGGACACACATTGGCCTCTTTAAAATATTTTATGATAGATCATATTCCTGAGTCTCTTCGTGGGGGTGATAGAGCTAAAAAACTGTTGCTGGCTGAATCCAGATGGATTTTTAGGCTGAATACTATTCACCCTCATGGCCTAAATGATAAAATTAATTGGAATGCCGTATTATAGAGTTATGTGTTAATGCCACTTTTTCCACTTGCATGTATTTGATGTATTCTTGTTCCTTGGGTATCGTGTACATTTTTGTACTTGATTTTAATTACTGTTATTTTTCTACTGTCTCCTAGGTGCTGGCTAGGGCTAGCTCTGTCTAGACCGCAGGATCGGAAGTTACCGCCGCTATGGAGGCTGGAACGCAAGCGAGCACGGTTGCTTGGCAACCAGGACCTCTGTGTTCAGCCGGAAGTACGTGTGCGGACATCCGCCGGCTGAGTCAGACAGCGTGTGCCGCGCCGGACGCCGAGGGAGCCTGCAGGGTGTGAGTATAAATGTCTTTTAAGTGTATGTATTTGTGCTGTAGGTGTTTGTCCTGAAGAAGGGGTTTAAGTCCCCGAAAGCTTGACAATATATGCTTCTGATTTGCATTATAATTTGCCTCTCGAGTGCCATTCTTTCTTTTGGAGTGTATATATATATATATATATATAGCAGAAATGCCCAGCACTCATCCGTACATTAAACAACTTGTGCGGTGCGCGCAATCTCTGGGTAGAGAATATGTAGCAGACACTGTGATGTGCGGCACTCGTCAAACTGACATCAGGTACATCGCAAATAAATAAGCCAAAGGCAGTGCGGTAAGTCAACGTTTCGGGTACTCAAACCCTTTATCAAGACATGCAAGATACAACTGGAGTACTTACTTTTATGCAGACAGTCAAGTGCAAACCACCCAGTGACAAGAATGACTCCCTGTGAGTGCGCCAACCTGGACCCTGTGACGTCATCCTGGCGCCGATGATGTGTCGGTGTCAGTCAGGGCAGGGGGCGTGTTTGTGGGAGAGTGACAAGTAACCCAAATATCTAGTGAAAAAGAAAATAAAAAGGATCTATGAAAAGTCAGTAAAGATAAATGCATTAATATAACGAAATCAACTGGCAAAAACATGTAATAGGCTTCGTGGGAAATGCGGTATATAATAGCAAAATACTGTTGCAACTGTACGCACTTGAATGGAAAGTGGACATGTTAGTCAACATAAAACAGTCAACATAACACTGGTGTCGATCATACAGAAAAACGGACATGACACAGATACAAAAGTACCAAGGTACAAATATAAACTGTAATGTAGAAAACAGTGTAACAAAAAATAATAAATTTATAGGAAACACAATAGCGAGAGGTGCTCATTGAGACCTAGTGGATGAACCGTCTGTAAGCGGTCTATCCACCTTGCCTCCAATCTCAGCAGTAATTTATCACGGTCACCCCCTCTGATGGATGGTGGTATGCTATCAATCATTTTATAGCGTATTGAGGGTAATGTATGTTTGAACTCTTTGAAGTGCCTCGCAACCGGTTGCTCGGCACCTTTCCCTTCTAGGGCAGCTCTGATGGCTGACCTGTGGTTGGCTATGCGTTCCTTGAATTGAGTTATGGTCTTACCAATGTACAAAAGACCGCATGGACATTTAATATAATAAATGACGTGTCGACTGCTACATGTAAGGGGATATTTAATGAGAAATTTTTCTCCCGTTCTCGGATGGAAGAAATGGTCACCAGTCTCAAGGCTAGAGCAGGTTATGCAGCCAATGCATTTAAAATTGCCATTCTTACGGGATAAGAAATGCCGTTGTGGTTTCTGTACATGTTTACTCACATCGTTGTGTACTACCCAGTCCTTCAAATTCTTACCCCTCCTGTAAGAGGGCAAGAAGGAACTGTTGCACAAGCTGGGAAGGGATTTGTTCGTGGAAACCAGGGGCCAGATTTTCTTGGCCGATTTAACTAGTTCACTACTATTGGTGGTATACTTTTGAGTCCAGACAATTTTGTTGTCAAGATTTTTAGTGGTAGCTGTGTTCAGGACAGTATGCCTGTCGAGGCTGAGCACCTTGGCTTTAGTGTTTTTGAGTAATGTGTACGGGTAGCCTCTAGAGAGGAAATCTTTAATCATGGAATTAATCTCTACCTCTGCATCCTCAATCCTGCTGCAAATTCTAAATGCTCGCAAAAATTGGGAGTAGGGGAGACCCCACTTGAGTGATGGAGGATGATGGCTGGTGCTAAGAAGAATAGTGTTACGGTCTGTAGGTTTTTTAAACAGAGTCGTGTTCAATTGATTATTGGAATTAAGCGTCATAGTGACATCCAAAAAGTTTATAGTTGTGGGATGGCAGGTGTAGGTGAACTTAATGGAACTGTCACAACTGTTGGCAAACGTCATAAGGTCGTGGAACTCATCAGCACTTTTAGACCAGATCACAAAGATATCGTCTATGTAGCGATAGAACGCAATGATGGCTGATGCAATTACAGAGTTGGAGAGAAAAATGTCGCGTTCTATTTCATGCATAAAAATATTTGCAAGGCTGGGGGCCACGCAAGAACCCATCGCGACCCCCGAGCATTGCAGATAGAACTTGTTATCGAACAGGAAATAATTTCTCGATAATGACAAATCAAGCAGCTGTATGAAAAACAGTGCATCAGGGCCCTTATACAAATCACTTGCTACAACAGCACGTTTAACCGCTTCAATGCCGCGATGATGTGGAATCGAGGTGTATAACGAGACCACATCAATCGTGCATAGCGAACAACCTGGGGGAAGAACAGGTAAGGCAATCAAATTATTTAAAAACGTATTAGTGTCTTTCAGGTATGTGGATTGGTTCTGCACCACCGGTTGCAGGAACATGTCCAGAAACTGTGACACAGTGTAGAACAGCGAGTCTCTTGCCGAGATGATCGGCCGACCCGGTGGTTTGGAAGAATCCTTATGGATCTTGGGTATTGTGTACAGTAAGGGTACCTTAGGATGGTCGGTGGATAAGACCTCCCTGATCTTGTCGGGGATAATGGATGCTGTTGTTCCCTCTTGGAGTAGGTTGTCCAGTTCTTTTTTAAACAGGGCCGTCGGATCATCTTTTAGTTCTCGGTAGACAGTGACGTCTGATAGTTGTCTGTAGATCTCAGATTTGTAATCCACTGTGTCCTGGATCACTAAGGCACCCCCTTTATCAGCTGAACGTATTACCACATCCGTGTAGCCACCCAGGTCTTTGAGGGCTTTCCTTTCATCAGGGGTAAGGTTCTGGGGATGATCTGTAGTTTTATGGATTGTGGACACTATGACATTGTCCATGTAGTCAAGGAAAGATTTCAAAGCCACGTTATTAGATTTAGGATCAAACATAGAGGTTTTGGATAGTTTGATCGTCGGGTCAGCTGTGTTGCTGGGGTTATTGCCAAAATGTTCTCTTAGTCTTAGACGCCGTCCGAATTTGAAGAGGTCGATTTTGTCCTCGAAGTCATTACGGGATGAGGTGGGCACGAAGGAAAGACCTTTGTTGAGTACGGCGTGTTCTGCGGGGGAGAGAGTTCTAGAAGACAGATTGTGAGTTATGTCCTCTGGGACACTTTCTTTCTTCGCGTGCCTGACCCACTGGCCTCCTCGCCGGGTTCTAGTATGTCGTTGGGTCCTCTCCTCGCCCGGGTTAAAACTCCTAGAGGGGGGCGCGGGTTTCCCCTGCCTCTGCCTCTTGGTCGCTTGGCACATTCTGTGTCACTTGATGAAGGTTGATCACTTGACCTCTCTGTGTCAAATTGATACCTTCTGCGCTGTGTGCGTCTTCTCCCTTCTTGTTGGTCCCGGCCGTAAGCCCAGCTATACACTTTGAACTCAGCGTAATCACGATTGACAGTCTCACACTTTGCTTTTTTGAATTGAATAAGGTCTTTTTGGTACTGTTCAATTTGTGTGCTGAGGCGGGCCAGCCAGTCCTGGGATTTATCACTCTTGATTGTATTGAGATGAATACCCTCAAATCTTCGTGCGTGTGACAGTTAGTTCCCTCTTGGATTCCTCAACTACAGATCATCCCCAGAACCTTACCCCTGATGAAAGGAAAGCCCTCAAAGACCTGGGTGGCTACACGGATGTGGTAATACGTTCAGCTGATAAAGGGGGTGCCTTAGTGATCCAGGACACAGTGGATTACAAATCTGAGATCTACAGACAACTATCAGACGTCACTGTCTACCGAGAACTAAAAGATGATCCGACGGCCCTGTTTAAAAAAGAACTGGACAACCTACTCCAAGAGGGAACAACAGCATCCATTATCCCCGACAAGATCAGGGAGGTCTTATCCACCGACCATCCTAAGGTACCCTTACTGTACACAATACCCAAGATCCATAAGGATTCTTCCAAACCACCGGGTCGGCCGATCATCTCGGCAAGAGACTCGCTGTTCTACACTGTGTCACAGTTTCTGGACATGTTCCTGCAACCGGTGGTGCAGAACCAATCCACATACCTGAAAGACACTAATACGTTTTTAAATAATTTGATTGCCTTACCTGTTCTTCCCCCAGGTTGTTCGCTATGCACGATTGATGTGGTCTCGTTATACACCTCGATTCCACATCATCGCGGCATTGAAGCGGTTAAACGTGCTGTTGTAGCAAGTGATTTGTATAAGGGCCCTGATGCACTGTTTTTCATACAGCTGCTTGATTTGTCATTATCGAGAAATTATTTCCTGTTCGATAACAAGTTCTATCTGCAATGCTCGGGGGTCGCGATGGGTTCTTGCGTGGCCCCCAGCCTTGCAAATATTTTTATGCATGAAATAGAACGCGACATTTTTCTCTCCAACTCTGTAATTGCATCAGCCATCATTGCGTTCTATCGCTACATAGACGATATCTTTGTGATCTGGTCTAAAAGTGCTGATGAGTTCCACGACCTTATGACGTTTGCCAACAGTTGTGACAGTTCCATTAAGTTCACCTACACCTGCCATCCCACAACTATAAACTTTTTGGATGTCACTGTGACGCTTAATTCCAATAATCAATTGAACACGACTCTGTTTAAAAAACCTACAGACCGTAACACTATTCTTCTTAGCACCAGCCATCATCCTCCATCACTCAAGTGGGGTCTCCCCTACTCCCAATTTTTGCGAGCATTTAGAATTTGCAGCAGGATTGAGGATGCAGAGGTAGAGATTAATTCCATGATTAAAGATTTCCTCTCTAGAGGCTACCCGTACACATTACTCAAAAACACTAAAGCCAAGGTGCTCAGCCTCGACAGGCATACTGTCCTGAACACAGCTACCACTAAAAATCTTGACAACAAAATTGTCTGGACTCAAAAGTATACCACCAATAGTAGTGAACTAGTTAAATCGGCCAAGAAAATCTGGCCCCTGGTTTCCACGAACAAATCCCTTCCCAGCTTGTGCAACAGTTCCTTCTTGCCCTCTTACAGGAGGGGTAAGAATTTGAAGGACTGGGTAGTACACAACGATGTGAGTAAACATGTACAGAAACCACAACGGCATTTCTTATCCCGTAAGAATGGCAATTTTAAATGCATTGGCTGCATAACCTGCTCTAGCCTTGAGACTGGTGACCATTTCTTCCATCCGAGAACGGGAGAAAAATTTCTCATTAAATATCCCCTTACATGTAGCAGTCGACACGTCATTTATTATATTAAATGTCCATGCGGTCTTTTGTACATTGGTAAGACCATAACTCAATTCAAGGAACGCATAGCCAACCACAGGTCAGCCATCAGAGCTGCCCTAGAAGGGAAAGGTGCCGAGCAACCGGTTGCGAGGCACTTCAAAGAGTTCAAACATACATTACCCTCAATACGCTATAAAATGATTGATAGCATACCACCATCCATCAGAGGGGGTGACCGTGATAAATTACTGCTGAGATTGGAGGCAAGGTGGATAGACCGCTTACAGACGGTTCATCCACTAGGTCTCAATGAGCACCTCTCGCTATTGTGTTTCCTATAAATTTATTATTTTTTGTTACACTGTTTTCTACATTACAGTTTATATTTGTACCTTGGTACTTTTGTATCTGTGTCATGTCCGTTTTTCTGTATGATCGACACCAGTGTTATGTTGACTGTTTTATGTTGACTAACATGTCCACTTTCCATTCAAGTGCGTACAGTTGCAACAGTATTTTGCTATTATATACCGCATTTCCCACGAAGCCTATTACATGTTTTTGCCAGTTGATTTCGTTATATTAATGCATTTATCTTTACTGACTTTTCATAGATCCTTTTTATTTTCTTTTTCACTAGATATTTGGGTTACTTGTCACTCTCCCACAAACACGCCCCCTGCCCTGACTGACACATCATCGGCGCCAGGATGACGTCACAGGGTCCAGGTTGGCGCACTCACAGGGAGTCATTCTTGTCACTGGGTGGTTTGCACTTGACTGTCTGCATGAAAGTAAGTACTCCAGTTGTATCTTGCATGTCTTGATAAAGGGTTTGAGTACCCGAAACGTTGACTTACCGCACTGCCTTTGGCTTATTTATTTGCGATGTACCTGATGTCAGTTTGACGAGTGCCGCACATCACAGTGTCTGCTATATATATATATATATATATATATATATATATATATATATATATATATAAAATATATATATATATATATATATTATATATATATATATATATAATATATATAATGCAGAATTGTCGGCGGCACTCAGGAAAGAAATACACGACACACAGCCTGGTCTTTGCCAAAGTTTCAATGCTGGTGCATTTTCGTCAGGGCCTGACGAAAATGCACCAGCATTGAAACGTTGGCAAAGACCAGGCTGTGTGTCGTGTATTTCTTTCCTGAGTGCCACCGACAATTCTGCATTGTATGAGGAGACACAGATCGTGTAGTCCTAATTTACGGAAGGCAACGGGAGCAGTTACCTGCTGATTTATTAGCGAGTGCCAGAACAATTGGATATTTATATATATATATATGTATTCGCATACACTGCAGTCCTGCGCCCCTCACACCCTACAGAGAGGTCTGTAAGTACTGTGAGGGTTTGTTGCACACTGATTAATGGGGTTTTTTGTCGCAAAAGGCTCCCCCTCCATATCCTAACCCAGGCCCCGCTGCCTTTCAATAGGACTGTGTTTATCAGTGTTGCTTTTGTGTGTGTTAGTCTGTGTGTGTGTATCTGGTCGGTGTTACTAATATATACACATTATGGCCGGAAAAGCTGCATCCAAGGCTGCCCAAAAGGTGTTCACCTGCAAGACTTGCAAGGAACAGTTCACCCAGCATATTAAGGGTGTTTCCCTGTGTGAGTCTTGCTACAAGGCTGAGCACACACAGGAAGTGGAGCTTGAGACACAGGCTTCTCAGTCAGAGCCTACTGGACCCTTATTGCACAATGTACTAGCAGGTCTGGCTGCAGAGTTCGCTGCATCACGCAAAGACAGAGAAAGGTTCAAGGCCCACTTATCTATTATGAGCTCTACTGAGCCTTCCTGGGCTAGGACCCTCATTCAGTCTGTGGATTCCCTGTCCAATACAGTTGCGGGACCTTCACGACCGCCTCAGAAGCGGGTGAGGTCACCGGTCTGCTTGCTGCAGGGGTCTGACATCGATACAGATGAGGATGACGATGACGATATGCCACCTCTAGATGAACCAGAACAGGTTCAGGAAGACATTTTGACTAGAGATGACCCTCACGGGGTAGAGGGCCTCATTCAGGCGGTCAGAACAACCCTTAATTTGCTTGAGGAGGATACTCCTGTGCCTATATCCATTTTTGGCCTCGCACAGAAGCACCAGGTTACATTTCCCGACTCGGCAGAGTTGGATAAACCGTTATTGACTGTGTGGAAAACGCCGGACAAGAAATTCCAGTTGTCCAGTCGTATGAAAATGTTGTATCCTTTCTCTCCAGAATCTAGGGAGAAATGGGAAAATCCGCCTCCAACAGAAGTCTCGCTGTCCCGCCTGTCAAAGCGCAACACGCTCCCTGTCCCTGCTGCGGTGGCTTTGAAGGAGGCTCCTGACCGTCGTCTTGAGACTACGGTAAAATCCATTTATTCTACAGCAGGGGTTTTACTTAGGCCAGCCTTAGCCTCAGCTTGGGTCAGCAAGGCCATGGAAAAATGGGCCGACAAGTTGGCCCTGGGTTTACAGAGCGGCAGACCTCGTGAGGAACTGCTCCAATTGGCTCTGTATGTAAAAGACGCGTCCGTCTTTACAGGAGAGGCTGCAGCCGATATCGCTGAGTTAGGGGCTAAGGTCTCCGCCTCAGCAGTCTTGGCCAGGTGTACTATTTGTATGAGATCCTGGCAGGCAGAAGCAGATATAAAGAAGGCCGTGGAAGCATTAACCTATGCGGGGGATATGCTGTTCGGTCCTGAGCTTGACAAACTTATTGCACAAGCTACTGGAGGGAAGTCTACCTTCCTTCCCTCGTCAGCTCCGGCATCAAAGCGCCAATATATGGCACCTTCCTTTCGTGGTGGCCCGTCCTTTAGAGGGCGCTCCAGGGGAGGTTTCTCGTCCTTTCGAGGACGTAGAGGCAGAGGTGCCGCTGCCACTGCCACTTCCACCCGCAGAGCAGAGCCAAAGGTTGCAGACAAACATGTGGTATGACGGGCTTCCCGCCCATTTGGGGGATCCCAAGGTGGGCGCAAGGTTATCCCTTTTCGAGAACGTTTGGAGTTCCCACTGCAGGGACGGTTGGGTGCTTCAGATTGTGGAACATGGGTAAAAGCTGGAGTTTGTTCGGCGGCAGCTGAACAGATTCTTCACTACAGGCCTACCTACTTTGACAGAAGCACGGCTGGCTGTAGAAAACTCCATTCACAAGTTTCTCCAGGCAGGGGTCATTATACCAGTCCCCAAAGCCCAGGAAGGTCTGGGTTATTACTCCAGTCTTTTCATTGTGCCAAAGTCGAATGGCTTGGTACGCCCTATCCTCAATCTGAAGCACCTGAATGAGTATGTAGTGTACCACAGATTCAAGATGGAATCCATAAGATCTGTCATCGCAAGCCTGAAACCAAGGGAGTATCTTCTGTCACTGGATATAAAGGATGCATATCTGCATGTTCCCATCTGGGAACCCCACCAGCGGTTCCTCAGATTTGCTATTCGTCACCAGCACTATCAATTCAGGGCACTCCCTTTCGGTCTGTCATCAGCTCCAAGAACCTTTACAAAGGTTATGGCTTGCATGATATCAGCTCTTCAGATTCAGGGGATAACGATTGTACCTTACCTGGACAATCTACTCCTAAAAGCATCGTCCCCTCAGAAGCTCCAGGAGGATGCCATAACTATCTGCAATTTCCTGGTCCAGAACGGTTGGATCCTAAATTTCAGGAAGTCACAACTGCAACCAACGCAGGTGATCTTGTTCCAGGGACTGCTCTTCGACACCATTCAGGAGAAAGTCTTTCTGCCCTTGACGAAAGTCATAGTGATCCAGCAGAAGGTTTGACAGGTTCTGTTGCCCCACAGAGTCTCTGTACATTTGTGCACAATGTTCTTAGGGTTGATGGTGGCCGCCTTCGAGGCCCTGCCTTACGGGAGGTTTAATTCCAGGACCTTGCAGGAAAATCTTCTGGCGCAATGGTCAGGGTCCCATCTTCACATCTACAGGACCATTGTGCTTTCCAGGAAAGCAAGACTCTCCCTGCGGTGGTGGCTGGACAGGTCCAACCTCACCCAGGGCCGCTCGTTCCAGTCGCAAGTCTGGACAATGGTAACCACGGATGCCAGCCTGCGGGGTTGGGGAGCGGTCACCCTTGGACACACATTCCAGGGTCTATGGACCAGTCAAGAAGCCCGGTTACCCATAAAAATCCTGGAGTTGCGGGCGATCAGATTGGCACTGGCACTTCGACCTGGTATACCTCCTCCCGCCTATTCCACTACTTCAAAAGGTACTCAAACGGATAAGGAGGGAGACAACGGAAGTCATCTTGATTGCCACAGATTGGCCCCGATGGCCATGGTACTCCGACCTCAGGGGCCTTCTCGTGGACGACCCCTGGCGTCTACCGCTACGAGAAGATCTGCTGTTGCAAGGTCCGTTCGTTTACCCCAACTTGCCTCGTCTACGTTTGACGGCATGGCGGTTGAGGCCGAGCTTTTGAAGAGGAGAGGTATACCGGGGATGGTCATACCTACGATGATCAAGGCGAGAAAGGAGGTGACAGCGTCTCACTACCATCGCATATGGAAGTCATACATACGTTTGTGTGAAGCCAGGAAGGCACCAAAGGCGACGTTTTCACTGGCCCGACTCCTTGAATTTCTACTAGCTGGACTCTCGGCGGGTTTGAAACTGGCTTCCCTCAAGGTTCAAATTTCAGCCCTTTCAGTGTTTTTTCATCGCAGGTTAGTGCTGATTCCGGAAGTACAGACCTTTTTGAAAGGGGTACTTCGACTACAACCACCGTTTACTGCCCCGTCGGAACCCTGGCACTTGGCGGTGGTTTTGGACTTCCTCAAATCAGAGGTTTTTGAACCATTGGACTCCTCAAATCTCATGTTTAGGACTTGGAAGACAGTGATGCTGCTTGCGTTGGCTTCAGCTTGTAGGGTATCTGAATTAGGGGCCCTCTCCTGTAAGTCTCCTTTCCTTGTCTTTTACAGGGACTGTGCAGAACTGCGCACGAGCAGGAACTTCCTTCCTACGGTGGTTTCTGCTTTCCACTTGAACCAACCTATTGTGGTTCCGGTTCTTCAGGAAGAGGAGGCTTCACTGGATGTTGTCCGGGCCTTACAGATCTATGTTCAAAGAACCCAACATCTGAGGAAGTCAGACTGCCTCTTCATGCTTTATGATGCACTCAAGAGGGGCTGGCCTGCGTCCAAACGGACTCTGGCACGGTGGATTTACTGTACAATTAGAGAAGCCTACTTGTACGCTAATTAGAAAGCACCATCGAGAGTGTAAGCTCACTCCACTAGGTCTGTAAGTACTTCTTGGGCTATGGCGAGAGGCGTGTCCTTGACACAAGTGTGCAAAGCGGCCACCTGGTTGGGTTCTAACACCTTTGCACGTTTTTACAGGTTTGATACCTTCGCCAGCTCAGCTACAGCTTTTAGTAGGGCAGTGTTGCAGGAACCCCAGGGCTCTCCTGCCCGGACTTAAAAGCTTGGGTATGTATCCCCACATGTAATGACTGCAGTGGCCCCTGCTGCATGTAGGTGAAATAAGGAATTTGGTACTTACCGATAATTCCCTTTCACTGAATCAGCAGGGGACACTGCACGCCCACCCAGCACTGGTTCTCCTGCCATGATGTTAGTGTTGTATGGTTGAAAGATATGCTCTTTCTATTCGTTGCAATGTTTGTTGCATATATGTTATCTTTTCAATAGGGAATATAGTTATTTTCCCATGTTCTAGTTTTGTTAGTATGTTCACGTTCTGTGCCTTGTCTACTAACTATGTTTATGTTTTAGCTCCGTTCCCTACCGGGTCGGCCCGGTCTCTCTTCTCCTCTCGGACACAGTTTTTCTAAGACTGGGGTCTGGGTGGGGATAGAGGAGGGAGGAGCCTGCAGCAGTAAAGTTTTCTTAAAGTGCCACTCCTCCAGTACACCTACTCTATCCCCACATGTAATGACTGCAGTGTCCCCTGCTGATTCGGTGAAAGGGAATTATCGGTAAGTATCAAATTCCTTATTTTTTTAACTCACCACCTCATCATGTATGTATATTGAGTAATTTGGCTTCTTTTCACCACCTAGAATGTTACCCCTGAGGAAGTCATTTACGACTAAACGCGTTGGGTTGTTTCCTTGCATTTGTTGAACCAAATTATTGACTCCACACAGATGAAAAAGTGCTTTTATATTATGTTCTTTAAAAAAAATGTGTATTAAAACTGTTGAACCGTGATTTGTACATTACTACGGTTCATTATATTGGATTTGGTGGTGGAATTTAATATCAGGGGCGCACTCTGTTTCCTGCTATCCACAGATAAAGATATACTGTATACAGCACAGCAGGGCGGCAGCAGAAGCCAGAGAGATTTAATCCCCCAAACCCCAAGTTTATTACCATGTTTATTACCATCATTAATTATCTTTATAAAAAAAAGAGAAATCCACCTTGTATAATGATAACTGAGCACAGCAGGGCAGCACAGGCGGCAGCAGAAAACCTCCTCCTCCTCCAGGCTACAGCCAGCGCATGGGATGGCTGATGATGCTACTGTAGCCAGGGAGGAGGGAGTGAGTCACTGTGCGTAGCAGGGGCAGGTGACTCTGGGAGGAGTCTGGAATTCTGCTGTGCTGCGCTGCCCAGAAGCCGACCCGAGCAGCAGCAGCAATTTAGAGAGGAGTGAGTCAGCCGCCCTCACCATCCGTGACGTTTGGCGGCAGGGACCGAGTGAGCAGGGCAGGAGGCAGGCGCCAGGCAGGCCAGCCGCCGGTACATGCTGCCCATTACTAGTACTTAGTATGATCTTAGTGGATTAGGGGCGGACAGGGGCGAATTTAGGGGTCAGGCCCCCCTAGGCACAACATCTTTGGCCGCCCTTCCCCCCATATGTATGTATATGTGCACCCGAATATATATATATATATATATATATATATATATATATATATATATATATATATATACACACACACACATATACACACACACATATATATATGCCATAATAAATAAAAACACCAGTATGTACTAAACCATCTAATTCTGATGTTGGAAACACAATAATTAGCTCTGGGGACACACACTGGAGGCACATACTTTTAGTTTAACATGACAAAACAGTTAAGGTGCCCATACACTAGTAAGATTTATCTTCAGATCTGGCTGGTTGGAATAAAAACATGGTTGTGGATGAGTGACAGTTTGTCAGTTTTCCAGCATTTCCAAGCAAATGATCAACTGTCATTTGCTCTCATCCATAACCATGTTTTTGTTCCAACCAGACAGATCTGCAGATAAATCTGCATGTGTATGGCCACCTCTAAAGTGCTACAGACACATTCTGCTTCCTTGGCCGTGCAGCAGCAGTATGATGATAGGAGGGAGGGCTCGTAACCTGAGTGCACTGCACTGCAGTGCAGGGAGAATAGTTCCTTGCTCTTGCAGAAACAGAAAGTAAAGTATTTAACAGTTTTTGACAACTTGTGTGGACGCCGGGTTCCAGAATTTCATGCTGTCAGTGAGTGAGCAGGGCATGCTCTGCTCGGATGGAGGGAGGGACAGTTACAGGACTATAGCTTCAGGCTGCAGTGCCGGCGCTGCTCCCCAGAGTGGGATAGGTACAGCGGCAGCCGACAGCAGCGCTGCCGAGCACACAGACGCAGCTGTGGGGATGGAGAGGCTAGAGAGAGCTCCTCCCTGCACTGAGGAGCGGCGGTGAGCGGCCGCTCTGTAAAAGAGTCAGTGTCAGACTGACACACTAGGTGACAGCAGGTGCCTTGCGGCTGCCACCCGTAGTAGGTGCCGCCCGACAAATCCGGCCCTGGGGGGGCGGGCTGGCGGTGCCATTCGACCAATCAGCGCACAGAGCGTGAGCTCCACTGGCTGCACCCTACTTACGCCTCTGCTCTTCTCACCAATCTGCTTGTGTTTGTCGAGTAACTCGTCCCAGCCTTGTGCAGCTCTACATAGTTGTTCCTGGTGTCCTTAGACAGCTATCTGGTCTTGGCCATGGAGGAGAGGTTTCAGTCTGATTATTTGAGGGTGTAGACAGGTGTCTTTTATACAGATAACTAGTTCAGACAGGTGCCATTAATACAGGTAACGAGTGGAGAATAGAAGAGCTTCTTAAAGTAGTAACAGGTCTGTGAGAGCCAGAAATCTTGCTGGTTGGTTGGTGTCCAAATATTTATTTTACACAAGAATTTAAAAATGAATTGTTTAAAAATCATACAATGTGATTTCCTGTTTTTTTCCCCACATTCTGTCTCTCACAGTTGAAGTGTATCTATGATGGAAATTACAGACCTCTATCATCTTTTTAAGTGGGTCAACCTGCATAATCGGTGGCTGTATAAATAATTTTTTTGCCCCACTGTATGTAGAGGTGTTTCTGATGATAGTAGCGGACACCTATGTAAAAATTAACCATTTCCATTTTTTTTCCTATTGGTCTGTTTCAAAAACCGCCCCTAACCTCAGAGGTGAATTGCGAATTTGCATCCTAATAAATCGGCGATTTATATACTTTTGAATGGGAAAACATCTAGATGCGATATGAACTGCAAATTCAAACCGACAGGTAATCATGTGCGAATTGACAGGGAAAAAAATTGATATACATCGCAATTCGCAACCTATTAAGTCACCAAATCTTTAAAAAGTGCGAACTTAGCTGTTTTTTGGTTAAAATCACAAAATTTTAAATATCTCATCCTATTAAATGTCACCCCTGAGTTCTGACCTGGTGTCGTTATTACAGAACTGCAGCAATTAGCACATGCTCACCGATATATTATTAACAGGAATATTACAGAAAGCTGAAGCCACACATCTGTACCAGCGGCGGCAGCGGAGGAGGTGAATGGATTCCTGTGTGCGGCATCCATTCTCCTCCCGGATGGCAGCTTGGGGGGTGCACGGGGCTGGGGTAGCCCAGCAGCTTACCTTAGTGCTGGGCAGCCCCCAGCACGGCGATCGGTGTATCCGGCGGGGATCACTGCGGTCCCGGCACTTGGAGATGTCGTCATCTCCAAGCATTGCCTCCGTCTACACTATGGGTGGGCACCGCAGTGTAAATGGAGTAAATCCCGGATCCGACCCGGCTTGGATCCTTCTTCCAAATGCTGGGTCGGATGCAGGATTTTTGGTGTAAAAAGAGTCCTTGACAAATACCCAGGATCCAGTTACCCCTAACCTGCAAGCCTATCTGCCAGAGCTGATCCAGAATGGACCGATGTAAGAACTGGCATATCTATAATGGGTGCAGGGTGTGAGGATAACCCAGGTCACATTAGAAGGATCCCATTACAGCCCTATGGATAGCTCACTGGCACTTGGTAATATTGTCATGTATTTCCTCAGTCTGTGGAGTTCCAGATATAACCAGGATACTCCGGCTACTGATATTCAATATAATGGGACATAATTTACACCGAGTCTGTATGATAATGGCCTCACTTGTATTGCAGTGACGTCTTGCCAGATGTATTTTGTATCACTTCTACAAATCTGTGTGACAGACACCTCCGATATCGTACAGTCTTTGTACTGCTTGCAATACTGAAGCACCCCCCCCCGGTTCAAAGTCAGCCCCTTCCCTGCATGCACATGCTCAAACCCTGGGAGCGAACAGCTTTGGTGACTTTCAATCCAGGAGGGGCGGAATGGGGGAGGGCAGGGGCGGGAGCAAGGGAATGTCCCCATAAAAACACCCTTTCATGTGATACAGACTCTCACTTTGGGGACGATTCAGACCTGTTCGCACAGGTAAGAATTCAGCCCCACTGGCGATGGTGGGGGTCTGCGGATGTGTATTATCACCAATGCGCCGGACCCGGCAGCGGGCACCTTCGGCAAGTTCTCCCATCAATTAGATGCTGGCAGCCTGAGTGACACACAGGGGGCATTACTGAATAGACTCCCAACATTTCATGGTTGTGCCCACAAAAATGCTGGGCATGCCCATAAAAACACAGGCGTACCCCTGCCTGTTCAGGGAGGGTGGATGAATTCAGAGCCCGCACCATTCTCGCATCAATCCATGCAGCTGCTGGCGTTGACTGCGAGCACTGGTCACAGCAGAGTAAAACATTCCATGGTAAGTAACCAGAACATGATTTCCTCTGTACACATCCGTTCCCATCCCTGCACAGGGATTCATGTGGCGGGGGGCGTGCATCTGGCAGGGCTGGTAACCTGCTCACTGGGCTCTGGAAACACGCAGCATAGCCCGCAGGTCTGAATTGGGCCCTTTGTCAGGAATATCTCCCCTAGACTCTTATTTATGATATACAGGTCGAGTACCCATTATCTGGATGTCCAAAACATACTGAAATATGCCGAAAAACTTACAGTAGGTTTTCAGAATATTTCTGGGTTTTTATTTTTTGGGGGGTTTTCATACTCACAGGGTCCCAAGAATGCATTGCGCTGGTGCGCAGGTGTGCCATGATGTCACCCGCACAATGCATCCTTGGGACAGGGGATGCCTCTGAAGACAGACTCAATGTCCGCCATGGATGCAGGGGGACCAGGTGAGTATGTAAATTTTTTTCCAAAGACCGGAATAATCCCTTATCCACAATGCAGGAGGTCCAACGAGAGCGGCTCCATCCATCTGTACAGTATGTGGGTGCGATAGACATGCAAGATGGTCATTGTGTGAAAAAATACTAATACTAATACTCACCTCCCCAGGGTCCACTGATCGGTGCTCCAGTGAGGGCTGCCGGTCATCAGGGCTCTGTGCTGCTCCTGTGACTCCCAGTGCAGTAAAGTGCAGCAGCTCATGCTACAGCACCGTAGGTCACAGAATCAGGACGCCCCGATGACAGCCAGCCCTGCAGCAGCTCTGATCAGTGATCCCTGGGAAGGTGAGTATGATCAGCAGTGAGGGGGGATTGCGGTGTGTGGGGGCTCATCACAAAGGGAAGGGGGTGTCAATTACATTATAACCATTGCGATTTAGTATAATTTTTTTCCATATGAAAAAGCTATCTGCGTGATATATTTATTTATTTATTAACAGTTTCTTATATAGCGCAGCATATTCCATTGCGCTTTACAAAAGGAGACAGTGTTACATCAAACAGGGTATTTACAGACAGTCAAAAGCTAGAAAGACCCTGCTCGCAAGCTTACAATCTACAGATATTATCCTATTATTATCTGTTATATTATACATGCTGGACTTTTCCTGCTGGTCAGATGTTTGGGGACACAGACAGATGAGACAGATGGTGACACCCTTATTTCTTGCACTATTTTCTCTGTAAACATGGATACATGGAAACCGCAGCACATATTCCACATGTTCTGTCCTACCCAATGTCACATTTCTGCCCAGTGTCACATGTTCTGCCCAGTGTCACATGTTCTGCCCAGTGTCACATGTTCTGCCCTTTGTCACATGTTCTGCCCAGTGTCACATGTATGCCCAGCGTCACATATCTGCCCAATGTCTCATATTCTGCCCAGTGTCACATATTCTGTCCAATGTCACATGTCTGCACAGTATCACATCCTGTGCAGTGTCACATGTTCTGCCCAGTGTCACATGTTCTGCCCAGTGTCACATGTTCTGCCCAGTGTCACATATCTGCCTAATATCACATGTTCTGCCCAATGTCACATGTTCTGCCCAGTGTGACATGGTCTGCCCAATGTCACATATTATGTACAATGTCACATGTCTGTGCAGTATCACTTCCTGTGCAGTGTCACTTGTTCTGCCCAATGTCACATGTTCTGCCCAATGTCACATGTCTGCCCTGTGTCACATATTCTGCCAAGTGTCATATGTATGCCCAGTGTCACATATCTGCATAATATCACATGTTCTGCCCAGTGTGACATGGTCTGCCCAATGTCTGCACAGTATCACATCCTGTGCAGTGTCACATGTCTGCCCAATGTCACATGTTCTGCATAAAGTCACATGTCTACCCAATGTCACATGTCCTCCCCAGTGTCACATCCTGTGCAGTGTCACATGTCTACCCAATGTCACATGTCCTCCCCAGTGTCACATCCTGTGCAATGTCACATATCTAATAATATTCTGTTATCTATAATATGTCCTGCACTAAGCTGTTGTTATATTTGTACCTATAGCCATTTGGAAACCTCCATGTTTGCATGATGTAAGGATTGATAATCAGTTAGTAAATGTTTAGTGATGACATCATGCTGAGTGTGAGGCTGGGATGATAAGAAATAACCTAACCCAGATCCCTCATCTCCCATCAGGTTACATAACTGTGGTCTGACCTCCTCCTGCTGTGATGATCTCTGCTCTGTTATTACTACAAACTGCTCTCTGACCACACTGGACCTGTCAGACAATGCTCTGGGGGACTCTGGAATGAAGCTTCTATGTGAGGGACTGAGACACCCGGACTTTGCCCTGCAGAATCTGAGGTAAGATCTGAAAGCTTCCGGAATGTGACCTTTCTCTAGAGCACGCAGTTATCTCAGAGCCTTGGAAATGACTGTCCGACAGGGTCTCTTTCAAACAGGTTTATTCACACAACCTCCTTAGCTCGTTGGTCATATACTTATACCATGAAACACAAATGATTACTCCCCCTTATGGGAGGGACAAGTTCTCTCAGTACCAGCCATAGACCATACAAGGCACAGACACAGGAAATAGCTGCTGGATGTTCTCATGTTATCTGAGTATAGGTTTTGGAGCTATTATTTTATTCATTGTTACCATACAGCCATTGCATTGTTTTATTATAATAATTTTCCCTTAAGAGCAAGTTGGTTACATAAGTTATTAGCCAATTATTACCAGTTATATTATACATTCTGGTGAATAGGAATCAGACCTGCTCTGACCGTCACGCTCATAACAATACTAGAAATTGCTGCACTGCAGCTGTGAGATGATGTGAGATAAAGGGGTAAAGAAGGGGGCAGTTTTGGGAGGGGGATGTCAGGAGGACACAGCACTATCTCCTCCTTCCATAAGACCTTGATGTGTCTGGGAAGGGAGGTGTGGTGGGAACCAGGGCTTATACTGTCCTTATAATATGACACATTTGGCTCCTTAAAGATGCAGGTTCCTGGAATTACATCCATAGCCGGCTCCTGTACAGGGTTACATGTGACACTGCACAGGAAGTGATACTCCACCTGCACTATATATACCCATAACCATCACTATTGTGTTGGGATAGTCCCACCTGCAGGCTGACGTGTCCCACAGAGGGGGGAAATTGTCACCTCTATTACACATAGCAGAACAACAGATGTATTTATGCTGTGCACAGCATCCGCACAGTGCTAGACATGCTGGAGGCAGCTTGGGGAATGTGAGCCAGGACCACAGTGATCGTGACATGGGAATTATCATGAGGCCAGGCCCATTATTCATACTCACAACTTTAGTTACACAGAGGATGCTAGGAGATATGTCTATGTCTTACTATAGCTCTACCCAGCTGTACCCACCATGCTGTTAGCAATTGTACAAATAATAAAAAAATAGGAGAGTGCAAATGCCACATTTAATTTTTAAAAGTATACAACAATTTATTTATACCACAATACAACACTTAATATAAAATCTTGGTACTTGTTTAGTTTCACGGTGGCAGCGCGCGCCACTCTAGCTATGAATCTTGGCTGCTTGCCAATCTCTAAGAAGAAGGGTTGATGAAGGAAGTCTGCACTAGGTGGGGTTAATTAATTTTGAAGTAATTTAGGGATGCGGATGGTGGATTGGGGATATAACTGACTGCAATTAGGGAATACCTTCCAGGATTAGCATTACAAACAAGCTTCTGCCTACGGCCTAAGGCCTGATTGATGTAATGGTCAGTGGTGCACCCCCCGAGTTTATTATAAGTTTAACACCGGAAACAAGAAGAAAAAGAAACTCGGGTGGGGTGCACTCTTGATACCCCAATCTCAAAGTTGTTCAAAAGATACTCTAAGAATTTTAATAAAAAAAATTTTGTTGTGTGTTTTTTTATATATTGCTGAGTGTTTATAGTAACCAAAATTTAGTTGATAGTATTAGCCAGAAAATTGATCAATAATTAATTATTGATTGATGATCAATAAATTTTAATCTATCCTAGAGATTTATTCAATTTTTACAGGAATTAATCTGATTGTTATGCATATATATACATTGGGTTATAAAAGCTGACCATCATATATCCTTATTGCCTTTAACCAGGAGGCAGTGCCGGTTTAGTCTCAATTAATTTTGAGATAAGGATTATAATCATTGATCAGCATAACTCAAAATTTCAGAAAAAGCAAAAACATAATAGTAATTTTCTTAAATACGCATATCAAAAAATCATTTACTTTATGTACAGTTTTAATTTTTTATTAATTTTTTGTTTGGTTTTCCCTTGGTCACTATTTATGGTACAATTGTTAATGCATTTGCTCTGTAGCCCTTAAATGGCAACAAATAAATTATATAGCAGATCTGCTGGCATACATTGTAGCAAAGATTTTATTTTATCAATGGAAAGGTTCACAGGTTAATTGCCACTAGCTGCAATACAAGTTCACTGTCTCAAAGTGCTAGTAAGTCAGAAGCACATATGTTTTTATCATGGAACAGCCACTTTGTAAGAACTATACCATCAAGAAATCGCATAATAGGCACCTATCCCTGTGGGCAATGCAAGGCGTGCCAATTTATGACGACACGTGACAGCATCACCAACAGATTTGGCAAATCTATCCAATTACACGATTACATCAATTGTAAAACAGAGGGCGTTGTATATTGCATACTGTGTGCTTGTGGGCAAAGATACGTCGGCATGACGACATGCCCCCTTAAACAAAGGGTCCTAGAACATGTGGGGACCATTCGGAATGGGGCGATGGATCTGAGGAACCACAAAAAGATAACATCAGTTGCAAGGCATTTTGTGACTAAACATGGAAGCTCACTTAAAGACTTCCAGATTTGTGGACTGGAGAAAATTGGTCTGGGAATTAGAGGTGGCGATCTCACGCAAGCCCTCCTCAAAAAGGAAAGCCAGTGGACATTTGAGCTGGGCACAGTAAGTCCCACAGGGATGAATGAATACATCAATTATGGTGTGTTCCTTTCTTAATAATAATTTCTGGTCAGATTTGGTTAGGAATACAAGCAGTTTTATGTCCTTTGGGATCCTCCATAATACAAATACAACCAGTATTCTATTTAGTACAAAATGACTTAACATTCTGTAGATGACCTAACAGAGGTTGCCATAACCCCTGTATATGACATCTTTACCTCCATCAATGAGCACATGTCTCATGGAAACCTGCCCTTAATAACGCATTTTCTCAATATTGATAGTATATAGAGGGATGTACTATAGGTAAAATCATCCCTCTTTAGAGCTCTTCCTCTGCCTCTACCCACTGACCTCAAGATACACTATTTGTAATTACTTATTTTACTTATTGATTCTACCTAATATCCCCTTTTCTTTTCTCCCCTCTTGTTTGCGGCACTTTTTGGTTTGGCACTATGATATTATAATTATTTCACCTTATTTATAACACTTAAATCCTTCCCATTTTTCTCTTCTCTCTGTGCCAGCAGGCACCCTAATTTATATCACATATATATTATGACAACACTAGAGGTTGTCTCCTGACACTCACCTTTATTACAAGACACATCACGAACAGAAAGGGCTGTAGGTTCAGAATGGCCGGCGGACATTGACGGTATGGATAGAGCTTTTTGATGGATGACACAATCTTGGACCAATAAAAATAAAAAATAATAATAATAGAGATATTCATGACAGCAAAAGAGCAAAATAAATGAAAGAAAAAATATACAAAATATATTATAATCCAGAATAATAATAATAGAGATATTTATGACAGCAAAAGAGTAAAATAAATGAAAAGAAAAAATATACAAAATATATTATAATCCAAAAATTATTTAAACTGTATGAAGCAGTGCCAAGCATAATTAGGATGATTTAAGTGTATGACGATGTTGGCAACTGCACACACAGCTATATGATAAAATTTAAAATAAAAATAAAACACAAAGCACTAAAAAATTAAAAAATTTAAAATAAAAATTTATAGAAAATAATAAAGCATTGCACTAACTTAGAAGTACTATATGGGCAGGACTATTAATGTTAAGTTACATTACAGGGTAAAAATAATATAAAAATTAAAAAAAACAAAAAAACAAAATAAACAAGTTTTTCACGTTTTTCTGAAGGGTGATGTACCTTTAAAACAGCTCAGTGATTAAAAAGCGGCAACAGCAATAAATTTGATAATTATTTATTCATTTATAGATAGTAGTAGTAGTAGTACGTTTATTTATAAGGCGCCGCAAAGTGTCCGCAGCGCCGTACATAGCAAACAAAAAAATTATGAGGTAGCGTACAGGGTGTGTTGAAAAATACAGTATAAATAGGGGTATAGCTGGTAGAACTAAAATCAGCATCAGTTCAGAAGTAGGTGTCAAAATTGTCGAGGAGACTGAAGATGAAGTAGAGGAAGGGAAGAACAGGACAGGAGGACAGGTGAGGTAATGAGGTAGGGTGAGTACGTGAGGAAGGAGGGCCCTACTCATAAGAGTTAACATACTAAAAATAGGTGGGTGGACGAACGAAAAACAATAGGATAAGTAGGAACGGAGGGGAACGGAGGCAGGATAGGAGGATCAAAAGAGGTTAGGAGGAGGGATAGGCTAGTCGAAAAAAGTGGGTTTTGAGGGAGCGCTTGAAGGAGGTAAGGGAATCAGAAAGCCTGATGGGTGGCGGGAGGTTGTTCCAGTGCAGGGGGGCAGCGCGAGAGAAGTCTTGGACACGGGAGTGGGAGGAGGTGATTAGGTGAGAGGTCAGTCGGCGGTCAGTGATGGAGCGAAGAGGACGGGAGGGAGTGTGGATAGAGATCAGTGAAGAGAGGTAAGGAGCTGTGGAGGAGGAGAGAGCCTTGTAGGTGGTGGTGAGGAGTTTAAAGAGAACTCGGAAAGGAATGGGGAGCCAGTGAAGAGATAGACAGAGGCACACCATGAATATGCAACGCAGCAAAAGAAATACACAGCATTAGATCAGAAGTGATCGCTGATTGGTTGTGCCCCAGCATAAAGATTCACAACAGAGCAGCTGCAATACGCTGCCTGTGTGATCAAGCTCCGGCGAAACGCGCGTCACAACAGAACCGACCACGTGTGCACAGGTGACCGGCAGAGTGCTCTCCTGCACGAAATTTAAAACCACCCATTTGCGGCTTCAGGAGACCTCACAACTACTTACAGGATCGGTAACGAGGGTCCCCCTCCCTGTGGAGCTTCACTGTCTCGGCCGCTTGGCCTGGCTCCTTATACAGGGCAGTGATCCCTCTCTTTTTACTTATTCATTTACTATGTGGCTATTTTGATTATAGTTTGTTTTTCTTCCCTTGTGCACTAATTGGAGCATTTGCTCTCTCGCCATTACCAGCAAGGCGGCAATACGTGCAGCAATATATTTTGCAGGCGATTGCCCCATTATTTGCTCTCCCTCTCTTTCGTGTTAGAGGAATATAGGACTGCTGACACTTATGGTGGTTGGTGCATCCGAACCCGTATTACTGCTGCTCATCTGTAATGTAACTCAGCATTTGGGGGTCACTCAATCAGGTGCAATATTCATCAACATAACAGTTTGCTGATGCATCTTAAACCCGCATTTGTCGCTGATTATTGATATTCAATGTGTCTCTGCGCTGTTTGTTTGGAGGCAACCGAATTAGGTGTAACAGTCATCCTCACTCAGCATAACGGATGATCTGAGCACTAACAAATGCGCAGACTTTTTGAATGGCGGTGTAGCATTGTGAGAACCATACTTGATCATATTTGAGGGTGATTGCTTGAACTTATTGGACTATCATTGAGCAGCTCTGTTCCTTACTTTCATCTAGGTGTGTATGCTAATGTGTGAATCGCACCATAGGTAATTTGTGAATGCTCTTCATCTGCATCCAAGTGTGTACGCTGGTGTGTGAATCGCACCACAGACAATTGGTGCATGTTCCATGATAAAAACATATGTGCTTCTGACTTACTAGCACTTTGAGACAGTGAACTTGTATTGCAGCTAGTGGCAATTAACCTGTGAACCTTTCCATTGATAAAATAAAATCTTTGCTACAATGTATGCCAGCAGATCTGCTATATAATTTATTTGTTGCCATTTAAGGGCTACAGAGCAAATGCATTAACAATTGTACCATAAATAGTGACCAAGGGAAAACCAAACAAAAAATTAATAAAAAATTAAAACTGTACATAAAGTAAATGATTTTTTGATATGCGTATTTAAGAAAGTTACTATTATGTTTTTGCTTTTTCTGAAATTTTGAGTTATGCTGATCAATGATTATAATCCTTATCTCAAAATTAATTGAGACTAAACCGACACTGCCTCCTGGTTAAAGGCAATAAGGATATATGATGGTCAGCTTTTATAACCCAATGTATATATACGCATAACAATCAGATTAATTCCTGTAAAAATTGAATAAATCTCTAGGATAGATTAAAATTTATAGATCATCAATCAATAATTAATTATTGATCAATTTTCTGGCTAATACTATCAACTAAATTTTGGTTACTATAAACACTCAGCAATATATAAAAAAACACACAACAAAAATTTTTTTATTAAAATTCTTAGAGTATCTTTTGAACAACTTTGAGATTGGGTTATCAAGAGTGCACCCCACCCGAGTTTCTTTCTCTTCTTGTTTCCTGCTTGCCAAACTACCTTGCTTCTCTAAGCTACGTTATCAGCGCAGCGCGTGTGTGAATTCTGGCAGCTCGCCAGCTGCCTTACATCTGTAATCTACGTTATCAGCAGTGCACGCGGGAGCCCATCGCTGACAGGGCATTGTGGCACTTATATTTCCACACTGCGCTCACCACAATATATAAAATCAACTCCACACCAACGTGGATAGTGGGGGTCTGAAAAGGTCAGGAGGAAGTGTACCGTGTCCGCTCGCCACTCTTCAGGATGGCGTGGATGGTGGGGTTGTTTCAGGAACACATTCACCCCTGCCATATCATACACCTAAGACTGTAATGACGACATGTGTTAACTGTTAACTGTTTTTTAGTGAAAAATAAAAAGTATGAATTAGGAAAAAATGATTAAATGACAATACAATTAATTTAAAGAAGAATAAAAGACACAAAAAAGGAGAATAAAGTAATTATTCATGAACTGCAGTGCCATTATCAGCACTTCAAGAGGAAGCAGCTGCTGAAGTGGATGCTGTCGACTCTGACTCTGCGGTGTCGACTTTGTCGGCCTGGGGGAGCAGGGTTAGTGCCTTCTTCCAGTTGAACTCCTGGAGATAGGAGTCCAGCTGATGGTGCTTATTGTGCCACTTACAGAATCCCCACAGCCTCTCAATGTTTTGCGTGTGCACCCCGCTCTCCGGATCCACGAAGTGGAAGCGATGGTTCACCCTGGCCTGATGGTAGCCAACCTGCTCCAGCTGCTCGGTCTGGTACGCCCTCCAGCAGTCACTGTAGATAGTGGTCCCCGGGAGCACGTGCCTCTCGATGGCAGCCATGAGCGTGCTGGCATCCAGCCTCTTGACTACTGTCAGCAAACACTCTCTGGTCTGTCTGGAGATGCCCCCAAAGATCCACTGTTGGGGCAGCAGGCGTCCGACATTGGCCTTTCGTCTAACAAAAAGGCTTTCATCGACCTCCACTATGGTGCCTGGGCTGCCAACCTTCCGCTGAGGCTGTGACAGGAGGTCGACAGTGCAGGCCTCCCGCAGCAAATTATTATACTGCACAGTGGTGGCCTGGGACACAGAGAAATGACGTTGGCCGAACCATACCCTGGCCAGCTCCTCTGCCCAGCAGAATACGAATCATATGAGGGTGACGAAGGTTAGGTGGTGCCCTCTGAACCACTGTGCTGCCCTCAAACTGACCTTTTTTCCACAGGCCCTGATATGGCAGTGCCACATCCGCTCCCTAATAGAGAGCCTCATCGGGTGCCCATTGGGGCAGGTCTGTGTATCAGGCAGGAAATGTTGTCCCTGAAGAAACAACACTGCCTCCTCCTCAGTCTGAGGCAAAGTAAAGATAGTCAGCCTCTCTGCAGTCATGTCTCCGATACATCTGCCTCTCAGACAATACAACAGCTGACTGACTACGTTCACTGTTTACCGCTCAATCTATACCAGCTGACTGACTACGCTAACTGCGTACTGCTCAATCTACAAGCTGATTCAAACACGCGCTGCAGTAAGGCAGTTTGGCAAGTTGCCAAGATTCATAGCTAGAGTGGCACGTGCTGCGCAGTGAAACTAAACAAGTACCAAAATCTTTAGTAAAACTTAATTAGAACCTGGTCATAACATTGATAATAATAAGAGTGGGACATTACACACAAGTGGTATATTTGATAATTTAAAGATAATGTCCAGAGAGAGCATAGGCAAACCCATAAATGGACAACACTTTAATTAGTGCGATTTTCCTTCAAATTCCTTTCCAGAAACTGGTTAAGCAAAAAAAAAGTTCCTCCACTTAATAAGTGTTTTTCTCTACAGCTGTTTAAACACTGAATCGCACAGTTACTGATATTAAGTTAGGAATATTATTGCAACCTGCAGTGCTGACCTCAGTCGCACAGTTCAGTGCATATATGTGTACCTGTGCGGCAATACCCTAAAGTGTGACTTCTGATCTCAATCATCCGGCACCCGTGGGAATCTGGAGATGCTGAGAGCATATATTGTTAAATCAATGGCTGTTAGTGCATCTGTGTGGCAGCAGTCTCCCCATGTTCTCCAGTCACAGTCAGCCAACACCCGCAGGGACCTGGAGATGCTAGCAGCATCTATTGTTAGGTCACCAAGCAATGGTGTGCCTGTATGTCAGCAGCCTCCACCTAGCCTCCGATCGCAATAAACCAGGCAAGGAGGGCAGGTTTATGTCACAGTCTCTGGATGCAGCATAGCGGGGACTTGGTCCAAGACAGTCTGTCAGGCAATGGACAGGTATTGGCAATAGCGGCATGATGATTGCGAGATGTCCCACTGTCCCACTTGGCGCATTTCTCTGACATGAACCTTGCCGGTTTCCACAGAAGATACCCCAGTATACAGTGACTTGGTATTTAACTAAGTGTCGTCCAATCAGAACATTTAAGTTTGCATTAGTTCACCTGACTAATCAATCTGGACAGGTGTTCTGCTGTAGCATATAGTAAAGGATTCATTCCAATACAGAAAGTAAAGTAGGTAATTATGGTTATAAACATAAAAATAGAATTAAAAATGGTTGTGGATGAGATGGCAAGTCTCACACTAACAGAAAGAATATAAAGAAAATTTATAAATTGTTTATATTGATAGTACATTCATGATAGATGTTTGCAATTTTTTTTGCAAAAAAAAGTCTGAATTTGCATATTTTCCGAAAATCGCATATTTAATAGGATGTGATTTGCAGTAAAAATCTCACATTCTGACCTGTTGATTTTTTTCTCACACCTCAATTCACATCCAGATGTTTTCCCATTATAAAGTATACAACTCGCAAAATTAATGGGATGCGATTTTTGGAAAATGTTACCAAAAATCACAAAACAAATAGACCAGGTTTCGGCAGAGGAGTTTGACAGAACCATGCACCATGCAGTGTGATCTGTGCATGGTTCTGTCCAAATAAAAGTGTAAAAGTAAAAAATAAAAGGCATGGGGTCCCCTCCTCTTGAGCATAACCAGCCTTGGTCTCAAAGAAACGGTTTCTTTTGATTTTTTAAAAACAGCACCAGGCTCAACGGCCGGTCTTGGTTCCAAAAATACAGGGGACAAAACAAGTAAGGGTCCCCCGTATTTCAAGAACCAGAACCGGGACCAACCAGCCAGAAGGGTATCCCACACTCACACATAATAAAATATAGTTAATATGGTTTTAATTCACAGCACATAGTTTAACTGGTAATACACGATCTTTCCTGGACATATTTAGCATCTATATGTTCCGTCTCTCATGCGCAGCACTCCGGTCCTTGTTAAAAGTTTGCAAGTCCTAACTGCCAACAGTTATGGATCAATTCCATAATCAATGGTCATTTGACATGTGCTCTGAGAAACCTTAGGAAAATCAGGTGGTTGCAGCTGGTTTCAGTGTTGATTTACGACCCCTATGACGATGCCTGAAGACAAAGAACACTAAAGTAAACTCCCCTGCACCAATCCACAAGAAGCGACATCTGATCCCCTGATAAATCGAGACCTTATCTACCCCCCTTAATTTGGACACTATAAGAGAGCAGAACCTGCATTGGGAGCTCTCTCTCATCTCCCTCTCATATATAGTAAGCTTGGACCGGACAGTACAGCGCTTTAGATGAGATGATAACCTTTGCATTCCTGTATGTAGATTTTGTATTTGTGGCTGGTTGTATTTGTATCTCTTCTGTTTTCCCTGTTAGCATATATTCCATTGTTATATTGTATTACAGAGTGTATATCTTGTAATCCATATTCTTATTTCTGTAACCCCCTGTTGTCCGCTAGGGACCGAAGTACATGATATTGGGACTAAATCCTTTTATTTATCACTGAGTGTTGTCTTTTAATCACATAAGACACAGAGGGTTATAAGGAAAGTATCCTTACATTTGTAATCAAGTTTGGGTGCTAAGTACAGTGAAAGTATACCGCATTATTGGTATCGGTATACACATGTTGTAAGCACGTGTAAGGTTCGCTACGCTGCGTTACGCTTTGTACGCTTGTTGCTAGGAGTAAAAGGTTATCAGTTTGCGAACACAATACGTAAACACAGCACAAATTCCACATGTTACGTCCTACCCAGTGCCACATGTCTGCCCAGTGTCAAATGTTCTGAATAATGTCACATGTTCTGCCCAGTGTCACATGTTCTGCCCAAAGTTACATGTCTGCCCAGTGTCACATATTCTGCCCAGTGTCACATGTTCTGAATAATGTCACATGTTCTGCCCAGTGTCACATGTTCTGCCCAGTGTCACATATTCTGCCCAGTGTCACATGTATGCCCAGTGTCACATATCTTGCAAATGTCACATGTTCTGCCCAGTGTCACATATCTGCCTAATATCACATGTTCTGCATAATGTCACATGTCTACCCAATGTCACATGTCCTGCCCGGTGTCGCATCCTGTGCAATGTCACATATCTAATAATATATTGTTATCTATAATATGTCCTGCACTAAGCTGTTGTTAGATCTGTACTTTAGCCATTTGGAAACCTCCATGTTTGCATGATGTAAGGATTGATAATCAGTTAGTAAATGTGCAGTGATTACATCATGCTGAGTGTGAGGCTGGGATGATAAGAAATAACCTAATGCAGATCCCTCTTCTCCCATCAGGTTATATGACTGTGGTCTGACCTCCTCCTGCTGTGATGATTTCCGCTCTGGTATTACTACAAATCGCTCTCTGACCAGACTGATCCTGTCAATGCTCTGGGGGACTCTGGAAGAAAACTACAGGAGTGTGTGAAGCCGCCTCTGAAGCTTTGGATGTAAAATGATTGCGTTACCTCCACAAAATTGTGTTCTATTCATAAGTACATTTATATCTGCACTGAATGGGGAGGACTCAGTTGTGTAAGTCTGTCATATTGTGCACCTGGAGATCGTTGTTGGTTTCGCCCTGTACCTTGAGATGGTTACCTCTGTGGCTGCACCACACTTGCCCATCAGTCAGGGGTGGGAGTATCCGCCATCACCATCATTCACATCATTCATACCATCGCTATCCCTGGTGCCAGAGAAAGAACCTTGTGTATGACTTCCTCTGTATTACCCACAATTCCTCCCACACGCCCACAGCACGCCAGCAATCAGGAGACATGAATCGCCCCTTGTTGTACATTCTCAGCCTCTTACCAGAAATATATCAGGTCTGCCCCCAGGGATGCAGTCAGCAGGTTGACAATACAAGGTGGACAGTCCATAGGTTGACATGGTCAAAAGGTCGACATGGGTAAGGTAGTCTTAAGATTTTTTTGCATGGTGAGCAAAGAGAGCTATGCAAGGGGGTGTGGTAGACTTCTACAGTGTTCATGTCGACGTAAGTCAACAAAGAAACCAAAAAACATGTAAATCTCATGTTAACCTTTTCCATGATGACATTTTCCATGTCATCTTATTGCTTGTGTCAAGCTTTTGTCCCTGTCCACTAATAGTGGTCGCTCTATTGACTGTCGGTCTTAATTAGGTCATCCCCATTAACACTACCCTGCCCTGGCTCCTTCCCCTCCCTACATATAATCTGTCCTGTATGGTCAGAGGACCCCAGTATGTGACTCAGAATCAGCCCCAATCTGAGCGACCTCCTGCTGCCATTAATGTACTGGCAGATAAATACTGTTCTATCCCCATATCCCTGACTACAATTATTAAACTCCATATTTAAAAAAAATATTGTGTGAGCTGTCTGTCTGGTGCGGGCTGTCTGTCACTCCAGTGGTCCCTGTATATAATGCCCGGGGGTCTGTAATGCTGGGATCAGTGGGGGTGCGGGCTCTCTGTCACTCCAGTGGTCCCTGTATATAATGGGCAGGGATCTGTAATGCTGGGATCAGTGGGGGTGCGGGCTCTCTGTCACTCCATTGGTCCCTGTATATAATGGGAAGGGATCTGTAATGCTGGGATCAGTGGGGGTGCAGGCTGTCTGTCACGCCAGTGGTCCCTGTATATAAGGGGCAGGAGTCTGTAATGCTGGGATCAGTAGGGTGCAGGCTCTCTGTCACTTCAGTGATCCCTGTATATAATGGGAAGGGGTCTGTAATGCTGGGATCAGTGGGGGTGCGGGCTCTCTGTCACTCCAGTGGTCCCTGTATATAATGGGCAGGGGCCTGTAATGCTGGGATCAGTGGGGGTGCGGGCTCTCTGTCACTCCAGTGGTCCCTGTATATAATGGGTATGGGCCTGTAATGCTGGGATCAGTGGGGGCAGGGCTCTCTGTTACTACAGTGGTTCCTGTATATAATGGTCGGGGTCTGTAATGCTGGGTACAATGGGGGAACAAGCTGTCTGTAATGCTGCCTGATGACGAAGCGACAGGCTCCGAAACGTTGCCATTAAAAGTCACTGCTATTTAAAGTCCTTGGAGTGCCGTGTTGTTGAGTTAACCCTCACCCTACCAAGTTTGTCTATTCCCCTACAAGGGCACCCGGGCAGCTGGATACTGACAGTGAGGAGTGCCGAATTGACCCCAAGCCTATATATATATATATATACTGTATATATTAGCGTTATGAGCCACAGCAGTGGCTCATTCCTGTTACAGTATGTATTTCTTTTAATGTCCAACTTTTTTATAGACAGAAAAGATATTAAATACATCCTCAAGTTACAATTGATTTTTACATTCAATTCCATTAGTCTTCCATTAATCTTAAATATAAGCAATTTACATTATTCTAAAAAGACATAATTAACAATAAATAAAACATACTGGTGGTCACCTAAAATACTCAAAGTGTTCCACCTACAGTATTTAGATGGGGGTTTCATTGTTCAGTGATTCTGTGATATACCAAGTTGTATTTGAAAAAAAAAATGTAAGGGCAACTTTCAGAGGGATTGATACGAACATATGGTATCAAGGTTTCAAAGAATTTTGAAGTTAACTTCTCATTTTGGAGTGACGTCTCCATCCAATCCATCTGAAATAAATATAGTATTCTAGAAGAAACTAGAGTTATAGGGGTTGGCGCTGTCTGGATCCATTGCGATGGTCTTCTTGACGGCCCCCGCCAACTTAATAAGCAATACTCGTCTACCTGGTGTAAATCTCTTACGTTCTTGAGGTGAGTATATTCCCCAAAATACCCAGGATTTAGAAATAATGAAGTCTATGCCCAAATCTGACTTAATGAAATCCTGATATGCGGACCAAAGAATCTGTACCACATCGCAGGACCACATACAGTGGATAAGATCTGCTTCCGGTTCCCCACATTTGTAACAATAAGAATCTTCTAGGGCAGTGCGGATGGTGTAATGGTTAGCTTTACTGCCTCACAGCACCGAGGTCATGGGTTCGATTCCCACCATGGCTCCAACTGTGCGGAGTTTGTATATTCTCCCCGTACTTGTGTGGGTTTACTCCGGGTACTCCATTTTCTTCGTACAATCCAAAAGTATACTGATAGGTTAATTGGTTCCCGACAAAAATTAACCCTGGAATCTCTGTGTGCATGTACATGTGGTAGGGAATATAGATTGTAAATTCCACTTGGGCAGAGACTGATGTGAATGTTCAAATATTCTCTGCAAAGCGCTGTGGAATCTGTGTGCGCTATATACTGTAAGAAACTGCTAATAAATAATAAATAAATAAATCTTCAGCCCCTCCAATAAGATGTTTAAATTTTGGGGTAAAATAGGTCCTATGCAGTAACTTCTGATGCATTTCCATATATGATGTAGATGTCCGTGCTGCGGAATTCTTGTGGCAACATATAAATAAAGGATAATAATTATAATAATAAAATGTCAGACTTTTATTCAAAAATTAATATGCTTTCAACATGTCTTTCATTTCCAACTCAGGGAAATCTGTCCACCACTTCAACATTCCTTTTAATGATTGATCTAACGGTATGCATGATCGCCATAAATGATAAATATAAGAAGTTGAGATAGACTTATCCATTGTCATATGTACTCAAAGAAGAAGTCTACAGAGGAAGACAAAGGATGAACTAAGTGGGTTTTTGGGGCACACTTGAAATATTGATTGATGAGTGCTAAGTGAAGGAATGAAGAATGGGTGTGTTCAAAACTTAACCTTTAATTAGTCACTTAAAATACATCACTTTTACCACAAAGAGTGGTGTGATATTATATTTAACAAAACAAAATTGAAGTATACAGTATACAATGGCAGTGCCAATCACGTATTGTAGGCGAAAATTTCTTAAAATAAGGTATCCGGATTTGAAGACTTACTCGATGCTTATACTCTTATACATCTTTATACAATAGTACTATATATTTGTATTAATTTTAGGAGTATAGTATTAGTCTCCTGACCCCGAGCTGGACGCCTGGCAGTAAAAGTATTTCTAGGGGGTCCACGTTAGGTTGGTACAATAGATAAACAGAGTATGCAACAGGTTTTATTCACCAGTAAGGATTTGGAGAGAAAAGAGAAGAATTATAGTAGAATTGATCCTCATGTGTCACAAGGTGCCTCTACTTTCTGGGTATATACCGTACTGAATATTCCCTGAGAGTCTCCTATCAGGTACTAATTCAGCCAGCCACTGCTTAGCTGCTGAGATCGGACGAGTTCAGGCGGCACAGTGGTGTATGACTGTATATCTTGCAGATGAGAGGGTCCCAAATGGCATTTAGGAATCAAATAGTCACTTCTGCTGTCCCCAGGGTGTCCTGTGTCCAAACCTGTTATCCAATGATATTGCAGGAATGTCACAGTCACCCAGTGAATGAGAGAGTGAGAATGGGGGTGGAAAAATTGAGTGAGGGAGAGAGAATTTGAAGTGGTTAGCTCAGGTGACACTGCCTTCTGCTGTCCAACATCATATGAGCATCACATTGGATGAGGGATGAGAGAGGCATTAATGTCAGTGGCTCACCACTCGGAAATAGTTGAAGATAAGATACAAGTTATGGTGCTGCTGAGTGCACGTTTAGAAATTGAAATAAGGTGTGTACCCCTTTAAATCAGATGTACTGTGTGTCACCTGCGCCAGAAATAAGTCAGACTGGACACCTGTGGGCACTCAGGGGTTTAAGATGTTAATAAGCAGCACTTGTCGTGCTGTCTCTGATGGATTGAAAAACTTTTGTTATAAATCAAAATTATAGATACATTTTATCCATGCACAGACACAAAGGGTGACATTCTATGGTTTGTGATAAATGCGCATGTTTTTTTAGCGCACCACATCGCCGCTATTCGCCCTTTTTCAAATCGCATTTTTTGGTAATAATTCGCATATTTAATGTGATGCGCTTTGGAGGCTGAAAAGTGCGAAGTGGTGCGATTTGCGGCGAAGTGGTGCGAGTTTAAGTCACAAAAAAGTGTGATTTATTCCGCCAGTCATGTGCGAGTTTTGGACCAACCGGAGTGCGATTTACAAATCTGTCTCCGCATGACTAAGAACCCCCCAACCTATTGGCCCACCTCTGTCCCCTCCATTATGCATCACACCCCCTATATAAAGGGGCATTGGCGCCATTTCACTCTTTGATAGGAAGTAAGGAGCATGGAGAGGAGCAGTGGCAGTGTGAGCAGAGGAAGAGGTGTTGGTGGCAGAGTGAGGAGTGGCAGAGTGAGGAGTGGCAGAGGGAGCAGTGGCAGAGTGAGGAGTGGCAGAGGAACCAGTGGCAGAGAGAGCAGTGGCAGAGGGAGCAGTGGCAGAGGGAGCAGTGGCAGCAGCCAGCCAAGTGGGAGAGCCAGCAGTGTGGCAGGCAGCATGGCCACAGCAAGGCCAGCCCCAGACCAGGCCCTGGCCGTCCAGCCCCAGCAGGAGGAGGCGGAGGATCCGCTGGCATCCCCATCCTAAAGCCAAGCCCTTGACCATACCCCACAGCAGCTGCAGGAGGGCCACATGTCAGAGGTGGAGGAAGATGGTGGTGAGGAGGAGGAAGACACTGGCATGGAGGAGGAGGGGTACATGGCTGGAGTAGAAAATGAGGCGGAGGAGGAGGAGGTAGAAGCTGGCCGCACAAAAAGTGGCCTAAAGGTCCGATTCTCCTATGACGAAAATGCTGCACTTGTCCGGGCTATCATGCCAGTGTTTGACCGGTTACTGGGGAAAAGTCACCACAAGACCACTGCACAGAGCAAAAGGGCTATGTGGAAGGACATCACCCAGGCGGTGAACGCTGTAAGTCAGCACAAGCGCCTGGTCAGAAATGTCAAGAAGAGATTCAATGACATCAAAAGGCAGCTGAAAAGTAAAATGGCCATGGAGTTGGAGGAGGCCACCAAGACTGGCGGAGGAAGCCCCACCACTGTGTGCTACACATCGTAGGAGGTGAAGTTGAAGCGCATCATACCCCCTGAGGTCCTGCCTGGCATGTACGTGGCGTATACCGATAGGCCGCAAACGCCATCCAGAGCTGGTAAGTGTGACCACATGCAATCTTAAATAAACATGCCAATGCTTTCTAACTGTATTCTTCACTTGAATTGTTATGCTAAGTAAAGTGCTGCTGTGGAACTACATAGCCCAGCAAGGTCATGCACAAGAAATTGCCTGCTCCTACTTTGAAATTGCTCATAATGCTGGGCCTTGTAGTTCCACAACTGCTCATATTGATCAACACTGTAACATTCTTTCTAGCAGCCTAACATGTATGTGGCCAAAAATACAGAGGTGTACTGGTGGTTTAGCTGCCATGGCTACATACCACAGATTATCCAGTAGTTGTCATGTGTCCAATAGTTTAATAATACTCTAACAAAATAATCAAAAAAAAAAAAAAAAGAATGTGGGGAATAAATAATGTAGTCCTTATCCAAATGAAGTATTGTCCATTAATGTCATTTCAATGCATGTTTGCCGTAAATGCTTATCCATTGCAAGGTCCATAATGGCTGCCCATCTTTCCTTGTACAGATTGTCCATCCCGAAGTGCTGCGGCATCCAAGACCAGAAGGCCCGTTGCTGCAGAATCTGCGGAAGCAGGTAAATGAACAAGAAACACGCCATTACACATACAGTACACACACCCATGTCACATCAACAATATCTCACACTACATTCATCTCCTGCTGCTACATTGCAATGGGAATGAATGTAATCTGAGCTAGGCATGTGACTTATTATTAATGTCAATGTTACATGCTCTATCGGGGTACATGTGTAAGTACATAACACCCCTAGGTATGTGCGTCCAGCATCTCAAGCCTTTTCTAAAACAGTACAGAAGAGAGTCTGGCCTATATATGCATCAGTACTTACCTCCTCATCTGTATCCACAGGTACTATACAACTAGGGACAGACCAAACCGAATCTTCAATGATGGTGTTGGACGAAATGGACATCATTCTTGAACCGGTGGAGACCTTTGCGGCAGAGGAAGAAATACAGACCTCATCACAGAGTGATCTTCCCCCAAGTGGGGTGTCTCACAACACACCCCCACCCACCAACACACCCCATACAGCAGCTTCGGCTTCCCAAGTAGCTAACTCCTTGGTCAATTTCAAGGACAAACAAATAGAATTCATGGCCTCCCAAAGCCTGCAAATAGGTAACATCCAGGGGTACATGCGTGACATGTTTCTTCAATTACGAAAAATTGCACGTAGTGTACAGGTAGGTGTAGGCACTCATGTGCGCATTGCTAATAGTATTGACACCCGTTTTGCAGATCTAACTTCTGCTGTAAGGGAACAGAATAGCCATATTGGCAGCCTTGCGCAAAGTATAGCTGCACTAAGCCGATCATGCACAGCACAGACCAATGCCTTAATAGGTTTGCAGGCCCAACTACAGCAGCTGGAAGCCAATGTCGGAGGTGGCGCAGCATCAACCCTCAGCAGTGTATCTAGCACCCCAATAAGTGGCTCCCCCACTTCCCCACCCCATCGGAGTATTAGGACGCGTGGTGGGCTGGGTGCAGGTTCTAGAAGTGGTGTAGGGTTGCCTGATGCTGGGAGAAGATAGCTCATATGTTTGATAGTTTTGTCATATGCAATACATCTTGTTACATCCCCGACAGTTTTTATGTTTCACTTGCAAAAATGCAGATTGGTTCTGACATAGTAGACTGCAGTAAAAATGTCTAACCGCATACCATTGTGTCTGTGTATTATTTGTGTGAATTATGACATATTGTAATGGTATATGACAATGGGATTGCTCTAAAGTAGTGTGTGGTAACTCCTGGCCCGTCAAAGGTTGTGGAACTACATATTCCAGCAAGCTCTGACACTCATGGTTTGGACTGTAATGGTTATAGTGTGTCAGGGCATGCTGGCACGTGTAGTTCCACAACACCAGTGAGCCATGTTTTACAGCAAACGTAATTCATACGTGTTTTAAATGTACTTACAAGCTTGATATCAGCAAGGGATAGGTCAGCACCACCAGCTCCATCCGTTGGGCTCTGTGTATTAGGCTAAATGTGGGTGGAAACAGATGGTATTGGTCAATAATTTGTTTATGAGTACACTTACAGCACAGGTACATTTGCGAGTACAGGGCACATGTGCTTACCAGAAAAGTATCGGCTGATGATGTGTGTGCGCACCAGATTCCCCCTCTGCGTACCCCTCACTACCGGAGGTGTGGTAGGTTGGACTTCCTGCACGACTGCTGCATGTTCCTCCTCCACATAGGCAGGTTGGGACAGGGCTATGTTGTGCAACATGCAGCAAGCCTGGATGATCATCACTAATTTGGCAGGGTGGTAAAGCAGCGTACCCGATGACCTGTCCAAACACCGGAATCGACTCTTCAAAACGCCAAATGTGCGCTCCCCCACATTGCGGGTTGCAATGTGGGCTTCATTATACCGGTGCTGTGCAGGGCCCTCTGGAGAGCGCAAAGGTGTCATGAGCCAGGAAACACACCCATATCCTGAGTCACCTAAAACACAGATAGGAAGTGATTGCCTTATATGGTAAGGTATGTGTTTCTTTGAAACAGGACACACTGTAAGAATAACAATATGCTTGTGAAACAGGAAACACACACATTAGAGCAGGTACAAATAAGGACAGACAGGGTAATATGAAAAAGGTACTAACCTAGTAGCCAGCCCTCTGGCATTTGGTGGTCGGTAAATCGGTTCCAGAGGGCTGAGTGTCTCAGAATATAGGCGTCATGGCAGTTCCCAGGAAAGCCTACGACAACACTCAGGATTTTCAGGTGAGCATTGGATACAACCTGCACGTTCAGGGAGTGCCGCCCACGCCTATTGACGTAGACGTGGTCCCGCACATGCCCTAATCCCAATGTGTGTGCAGTCTATAGCTCCCAGCACATGAGGGAATGCTGAGAGTCTATAGAAAGCCAACTTGTGGTTCTGCCACTCCAACTCAGAACTGGGGAATCTGATGTATGTCCGCCACAACTTCTTTAAAGCAAGTAACACTTGAGTAAAATGCTTAGAGAAAGTGGCCTGTGATACCCCCAAGGACCATGAGGTCACAGACTGAGTGGAGCCTGTGGCCAAATAGTAGAGGGTACACATTAATTTGTGCAGCCCAGACACTGCATAGTTGCCTCCCCCAAAAGGGTCCAAATCATCTCTCACCTGCTTATATAAGTCCAACAGGTTAATGCGGTTCAGCCTAAACATCCCCACAACCTGTTGATCCGAGAGGGAGTCCAGGTACAGCCGAGCACGATACATACGTGGGGTACGCAGTAGTCGGGGGGCTACCTGGATCTGGCGCGCAGCTTCCTCCCTCCTGCGCAGCTCCTCCAAATGGGCCACATCACAGATAAGCAACTCCAAACCACTCTGCAAAATCTCCATGTCTCAAACCCTCACAGGTGTCCTTAATGATGTTGGGGTTTATGTAGGGGTGTTTGTGAGTGAAAATGAGGGCACCTCTGCTGAAATTAACCATGTGTGCACTTGACCAAAATGAGTTCTGGGCCAAATCGCCAAACAGAACCTGGTCTGAAATAGACACCTAAAAAGTGCGATTTGAGAAACCGCATTGCATTAAATAAGCGATTTGTATACTTTTCTGTACGAAAACATCTGGATGCGATATAAATGCGAATGAATCTCGCACTTTTGGTCCGCATGCGTTAACGCACATAATATGCGATTTCAGTGCCTTAGCGCATCCTATTAAATTGGCAATTTGACGGAAAAAAGCGATAGCGCCATTTTGTTTACTATTTAACGCCAAAAAACACAAATCTCATCCCATAGAATGTCACCCAAAGTGTACAAAGATCTTACTGATTGGGGTGAAGATACAGAAGCTGGGATTTGGGCCATGTTTTATTAGATGGATTCAGCTACTGTATACTTCCCCAAGTGCGAGGATATCAGCAAATGGATATATTTCAGACCCTCTTGAGCTAAAGAGAGGAACCTGACAGGGATGCCCATTATCCCCCGCCCTGTTTGCCATGGCAATTGAGCCATTGGCATGCAAAATACGTTCAGATCCAGATATTAAGGGAATCTCGATAGGTAAAGTGGTAGATGTTATAGCACTTTATGCAGATGACATGCTAATTTTCCTACGAGAACCAGGGAAGTCCCTTCAAACCATGTTAGATCTAGTAAATGGTTTTGGGAATGTGTCAGGATTACGAATTAACTGGTGCAAGTCGAGTATGCTCCCAATATCGGGGAAGATACCCGAGGAGCACCGAGACTTGTACCAGTTAAAATGGACTCTTAAGATTAAATACCTGGGCATTTGGATAACACCCAAAATGCTGGGGTTCACCGAGTTAAATGTGGAACCAATTACAACCTGGTAGAAGGAGAAAACACTCATATGGAAAAAACTCCCAATTACCGTTACAGGACGTATTAATATGCTTAAGATGGCAGCACAGCCAAAATATCTGTATGTAGGGCAAAATTCACCTGTATACATTCCCAAGGCAGTATTTACAAATATAGAAAAAGTAATTCTGTCTTTTATTTGGAAGGATAAACAAGCCCGGGTTGCAGTTAAAATTCTATATAAGTCAAAGGAAAGGGGCGGCTTAGCTCTTCCTAATCTTAGAAACTATTATATGGCCTCACAATTGACACATGCATATGGAGGGAAGCGGTCATCTATTAGAATGAACTTAGGTCTACAGTCATTAGGTCGACCCCACTAGGTCGACTGGCAGGAAGGTCGACCTGACTTAAGGTCGACATCGGCCAATGTCGACATGACTTTCGAATTTGCATAAAGGTCGACATGAGGAAAGTCGACTGGTCATAAGGTCGACATGGGTTTTTCACTTTTTTTTGAGCCGACATGTGCCGACAGGCGGTATTTCATGTCCTACCATCCACTAGGGCGTGGAGGAGGTTATTAAAGCTGTGGCGAGCGAAGCGAGCGATGCGAGGGTCCGATTCTCATTGCCAGCTGTGTCCATGTCGACTGTGTCGACATTCGGGGTAAAAAAGTGAAAAACCCATGTCGACCTTCCTCATGTCGACCTTTATGCAAATTTGACATTAAGTCATGTCGACCTTGGCCCATGTCGACCTTAAGACAGGTCGACCTTCCTGCCAGTCGACCTAGTGGGGTCGACCTAATGACTGTAGACCTAAGTGTGGTCTGACAGATGTACCGATTCCCATATGGATGGGTTAATAATGAATTAGATCAAACTACCCAAGCCATATTTGAAGAACAGCTGTGTCAGTGGAAATCCCCAGTACATGTTTTACTATCAGGGCACCCTTTGAGAGGGATTCACCCACTGCTCCAACAATTAGCATTAATTTGGAGACAGGCGCATGGAATTGGGGGGTGGGTGGGATTGGAAATTCAAAGCCCAATATGGTACAATAGGAATTATAGCGAACTGGAAAAATTATCTGTAGACAATATTTGGCAAAAAAAAGGTATAGTGGAAATGGGACACCTCTACGATAATGGCCAATTTAAGTCATTTAGTCAACTGAGTATTGAGTTTGATATTCCAAACCATCAATTTTTTAGATACCTTCAGTTGCGACATGCCATATACAAACAATTTGGAGGTTATACTCTAGAGACTTCTATATCGCCTATTAAAAAAATGTTACACACCATGAATAGAAGGGGGCAGGTATCAAAACTGTATGCTAATATCAACTCAAACCAATACCCTGTGCTATTAGATCGGTTAAAAAATAAATGGGAAATGGATATAGGCCAGGTGTCAATGGAAAACTGGAAAAGAGTACTGGGCTCAATAAAACACCCCACATCTAGGGGGAAATTTACCAAAATGGATTCCCTAAAAATTCGTATTCGTATTTGTATTCGTAGGAACTACGAATGTGTACGAATGATAGTGATCTTGAAAAAGTCGTGTTCCGGAGTGTAAGTTACTACAAAGTCGTATTTTTAAAATTCGTATTTTCCGATGGTGTAGGCATTTGTATGTTGGTTTACGCATGTTTTCGTAGTGTCGTAGATTCGTAGGTGAAATACGAATGTCGTAGAGATTTTTGTCTGAAAACCCCGTTATTTCACGAATTTGTCGTGAAATGAAATACGAATTTTCGTATATTCAACCACATGGCTCACTACGAAAATGAAACTACAAGCGTGATTGGTGTATCTCTTTTACACTGGGGAGGGCTCTCACACCCATATATGTCGTGGAGGCGCCAAAACTTGTTGTGGGTGTAGTTTGGAGTGTGTAGGAGAGAGGTGCAGTGGTGAGTTGTTTGGTGATTTTTGGTGAGTTTGTTCAAAGTGATTTCTGAGTGTGTATTGTTCTGAAAGTTGTCTTGTGCTATTGTTTGTCTTGTCCTTTTCAAAGTTTGTCCCATTAGGTTTTTTTTTTTGTCCTATAGTCGATATTTGTGTGTGTTTGTGTGTGTGTGTGTGTGATGTGTTTTTCAAATGATAACACATGTGTTCCATTGAAGCTGGTGAAATACACTTTAAAATAGACCTTGTCAAGGAGGGTGTATTTTATTTCACGAATTTTTGTACGAATGGGAGTTGTTTACGAATCCGATTTTACAACTTCACGAATACGAATTTTTAGTACATGAGGAAAACACGCCTAGCCCATGCAAAAATCAGTCGTATTCTATCGATGGTGTAGACTTTTCGTACACATGCGTAGTCGTATTTTGATATACGAATACGACCTCAATATCACAAGTTCACGCCAAGATAATTTCCACGATAGTACGATTTTTTTACTTCTTAAATTACGAATTCACGATTACGCCAGAAATTCACGACAATACGCCTACGAATACGACTTTTTTCACTTTTATTATACGAATCCATTTTGGTAAATGTCCCCCCTAGTGTCCGATACCAGCAGGTACATTTTTATGTCCTTCATAGGGTATACCGTACTCCATTGTTACTACATAAAGCAGGTATAAGGGACAATACCAGATGCCCAAAATGTACGACGGAAGAAGCAGGGTTCTGGCACCTGATATGGGAATGCCCACGGGTACAAATGTTCTGGGTGAAAGTGTGGAATGATGTCAGAAGTACGGTCCCCGGTATTGCTCAGTTAGGCCCTAGGCAATGCCTATTTGGGATGGAACTGGGGGGGAGTAATGTAACACAATTATATCAGTATATCATCACGCTGATCACCTTGGCAAAAGTGATCATAGCACGAACCTGGTTCGCGGCAAATCCACCTGAAATAATCAAATGGAGGGCCCTTGTGAGAGACGTGATCAGGGGCAGAACTCTGGGAGGCAATGGAGTCATCTGCCACCGGGCTCCTGCTCCCAAGGGTGCACCTTTCCTTCCCTTTTGAGTTTGAATCAGTTAATTGAAAGCAGTTGATATTGCTAATGTGGCTTACTCCCCCTTCTAACATAATTTTTGCAACTGTCACACCCTGTATTAGACCCATGACCTTATTGGAGACAGACACCTTACTGAATGAGCTATTTGGGGGGGGCACCAGTACTTACCTTGCCTCCGGGCAACTGGGATGAACTTACGCCACTGGACGTGATTAAACATGAGAAGTATATGTGCCACACATGAAATACACTAGCTAAATTTCACGAGAAATTGGACAGATGGTGCAATTCTAGCCTAAATAGAATAGATGAAGAAGAAGAGTGTTGTAAGATGAGCATTAACCCAAGCAGTATATAAAAAAATGGGGAAAGAATACACTAAGTTCACAATTATATATAACTGTTCACAAAGAATGCACTAATGATATATAAAACATGATTATGCAGTAATTAGGGAAGTGATGCTCCCCATATATTAAAATAAAAAAAAATAAAAAATTGTATTTAATAGTAGTTATAAGTGAATATATAAGAAAACACTGTAAAAGACAAAATAAATTCACTCGAATATAAAACTATACATTTTGATACACGTGGGGTACAAATGGATTAATAAAGTAAAATGCTCCATGGATTGATGCTCAACAAAATAATAAATAAATAAATAAAGAACGGAATAAAGGAAAATGTATATACCAATAATAATAAAAATGATTTGCAACAGGTTGATGAGCTATAATTGTCTACTTTAAATGTGAGTAAGACACGTAAGTGATGGAAATATGCATTGGTAAAGAAAAAGATGAAAATGACCGTTGATCAATACCTGTTTTATGTAGTATGTATGTTAGTCATGTAAATGTATGTATTATATGTGGGATTTCTGTTATCTTTTTTCTGTTGTTTGTATACAAAACCAATAAAGAATTTTAAAGTTAAAAAAAAAAGGAGCACATTATCCCTCACTACCTCCGGGAGCCACCTCAATGTTCTATGTAGTATTAAGAAGCACATTATCCCTCACTACCTCCGGGAGCCACCTCAATGTTCTATTCAGTACTAAGGAGCACATTATCCCTCACTACCTCCGGGAGCGACCTCAGTGTTCTATGTAGTATTAAGGAGCACATTATCCCTCACTACCTCCGGGAGCGACCTCAATGTTCTATGTAGTATTAAGGAGCACATTATCCCGCACTACCTCCGGGAGCGACCTCAATGTTCTATGTAGTATTAAGGAGCACATTATCCCTCACTACCTCCGGGAGCGATCTCCATGTTCTATGTAGTATTAAGGAGCACATTATCCCTCACTACCTCCGGGAGCGATCTCCATGTTCTATGTAGTATTAAGGAGCACATTATCCCTCACTACCTCCGGGAGCGACCTTAATGTTCTATGTAGTACTAAGGAGCACATTATCCCTCACTACCTCCGGGAGCGACCTCAATGTTCTATGTAGTATTAAGGAGCACATTATCCCTCACTACCTCCGGGAACGTCCTCAATGTTCTATGTAGTACTAAGGAGCACGCTATCCCTCACTACCTCCGGGAGCCACCTCAATGTTCTATGTAGTATTAAGGAGCACATTATCCCTCACTACCTCCGGGAGCGACCTCAATGTTCTATGTAGTATTAAGGAGCACGTTATCCCTCACTACCTCCGGCAGCGAGCTCAATGTTCTATGTAGTATTAAGGAGCACATTATCCCTCACTACCTCCGGGAGCGACCTCAATGTTCTATGTAGTATTAAGGAGCACATTATCCCTCACTACCTCCGGGAGCGACCTCAATGTTCTATTCAGTACTAAGGAGCACATTATCCCTCACTACCTCCGGGAGCGACCTCAATGTTCTATGTAGTATTAAGGAGCACATTATCCCTCACTACCTCCGGGAGCGACCTCAATGTTCTATGTAGTACTAAGGAGCACATTATCCCTCACTACCTCCGGGAGCGACATCAATGTTCTATGTAGTATTAAGGAGCACATTATCCCTCACTACCTCCGGGAGCGACCTCAATGTTCTATGTAGTATTAAGGAGCACATTATCCCTCACTACCTCCGGGAGCCACCTCAATGTTCTATGTAGTATTACGGAGCACATTATCCCTCACTACCTCCGGGAGCGACCTCAATGTTCTATGTAGTATTAAGGAGCACATTATCCCTCACTACCTCCGGGAGCCACCTCAATGTTCTATGTAGTATTAAGGAGCACATTATCCCTCACTACCTCCGGGAGCGACCTCAATGTTCTATGTAGTATTACGGAGCACATTATCCCTCACTACCTCCGGGAGCGACCTCAATGTTCTATGTAGTATTAAGGAGCACATTATCCCTCACTACCTCCGGGAGCGACCTCAATGTTCTATGTTGTATTAAGGAGCACATTATCCCTCACTACCTCCGGGAGCGACCTCAATGTTCTATTCAGTACTAAGGAGCACATTATCCCTCACTACCTCCGGGAGCGACCTCAGTGTTCTATGTAGTATTAAGGAGCACATTATCCCTCACTACCTCCGGGAGCGACCTCAATGTTCTATGTAGTATTAAGGAGCACATTATCCCGCACTACCTCCGGGAGCGACCTCAATGTTCTATGTAGTATTAAGGAGCACATTATCCCTCACTACCTCCGGGAGCGATCTCCATGTTCTATGTAGTATTAAGGAGCACATTATCCCTCACTACCTCCGGGAGCGACCTCAATGTTCTATGTAGTATTAAGGTGCACATTATCCCTCACTACCTCCGGGAGCGATCTCCATGTTCTATGTAGTATTAAGGAGCACATTATCCCTCACTACCTCCGGGAGCGACCTTAATGTTCTATGTAGTACTAAGGAGCACATTATCCCTCACTACCTCCGGGAGCGACCTCAATGTTCTATGTAGTATTAAGGAGCACGTTATCCCTCACTACCTCCGGCAGCGAGCTCAATGTTCTATGTAGTATTAAGGAGCACATTATCCCTCACTACCTCCGGAAGCGACCTCAATGTTCTATGTAGTATTAAGGAGCACATTACCCTCACTACCTCCGGGAGCGACCTCAATGTTCAATGTAGTATTAAGGAGCACATTATCCCTGACTACCTCCGGGAGCGACCTCAATGTTCTATGTAGTATTAAGGAGCACATTATCCCTCACTACCTCCGGGAGCCACCTCAATGTTCTATGTAGTATTAAGGAGCACATTATCCCTCACTGCCTCCGGGAGCGACCTCAATGTTCTATGTAGTACTGAGGAGCACATTATCCCTCACTACCTCCGGGTGCGACCTCAATGTTCTATGTAGTACTGAGGAGCACATTATCCCTCACTACCTCCGGAAGCGACCTCAATGTTCTATGTAGTATTAAGGAGCACGTTATCCTTCACTACCTCCGGGAGCCACCTCAGTGTTCTATGTAGTATTAAGGAGCACATTATCCCTCACTACCTCCGGGAGCCACCTCAATGTTCTATGTAGTATTAAGGAGCACGTTATCCCTCACTGCCTCCGGGAGCGACCTCAATGTTCTATGTAGTACTAAGGAGCACATGATCCTTCACTACCTCCGGGAGCCACCTCAATGTTCTATGTAGTATTAAGGAGCACATTATCCCTCACTACCTCCGGGAGCCACCTCAATGTTCTATGTAGTATTAAGGAGCACATTATCCCTCACTACCTCCGGGAGCGACCACCATGTTCTATGTAGTATTAAGGAGCACATTATCCCTCACTACCTCCGTGAGCGACCTCAATGTTCTATGTAGTATTAAGGAGCACATTATCCCTCACTACCTCCGGGAGCCACCTCAATGTTCTATGCAGTACTAAGGAGCACATTATCCCTCACTACCTCCGGGAGCGACCTCAATGTTCTATGTAGTACTAAGGAGCACATGATCCTTCACTACCTCCGGGAGCCACCTCAATGTTCTATGTAGTATTAAGGAGCACATTATCCCTCACTACCTCCGGGAGCATCCTCAATGTTCTATGTAGTATTAAGGAGCAAATTATCCCTCACTACCTCCGGAAGCGACCTCAATGTTCTATGTAGTATTAAGGAGCACATTATCCCTCACTACCTCCGGGAGCGACCTCAATGTTCTATGTAGTATTAAGGAGCACATTATCCCGCACTACCTCCGGGAGCGACCTCAATGTTCTATGTAGTATTAAGGAGCACATTATCCCTCACTACCTCCGGGAGCCACCTCAATGTTCTATGTAGTATTAAGGAGCACATTATCCCTCACTACCTCCGGGAGAGACCTCAATGTTCTATGTAGTATTAAGGAGCACATTATCCCTCACTACCTCCGGCAGCCACCTCAATGTTCTATGTAGTATTAAGGAGCACATTATCCCTCACTACCTCCGGGAGCGACCTCAATGTTCTATGTAGTATTAAGGAGCACATTATCCCTCACTACCTCCGGGAGAGACCTCAATGTTCTATGTAGTATTAGGTAGCACATTATCCCTCACTACCTCCGGCAGCCACCTCAATGTTCTATGTAGTATTAAGGAGCACATTATCCCTCACTACCTCCGGCAGCCACCTCAATGTTCTATGTAGTATTAAGGAGCACATTATCCCTCACTACCTCCGGGAGCGACCTCAATGTTCTATGTAGTATTAAGGAGCACGTTATCCCTCACTACCTCCGGGAGCGACCTCAATGTTCTATGTAGTATTAAGGAGCACGTTATCCCTTACTACCTCCGGGAGCCACCTCAATGTTCTATGTAGTATTAAGGAGCACATTATCCCTCACTACCTCCGGGAGCCACCTCAATGTTCTATGTAGTATTAAGGAGCACATTATCCCTCACTACCTCCGGGAGCGACCTCAATGTTCTATGTAGTATTAAGAAGCACATTATCCCTCACTACCTCCGGGAGCGACCTCAATGTTCTATGTAGTATTAAGGAGCACATTATCCCTCACTACCTCCGGGAGCCACCTCAATGTTCTATGTAGTATTAAGGAGCACATTATCCCTCACTACCTCCGGGAGCGACCTCAATGTACTATGTAGTATTAAGGAGCACATTATCCCTCACTACCTCCAGGAGCGACCTCAATGTTCTACGTAGGATTAAGGAGCACATTATCCCCTCGCTACCTCCGGAAGCGACCTCAATGTTCTATGTAGTATTAAGGAGCACATTATCCCTCACTACCTCCGGGAGCGACCTCAATGTTCTATGTAGTACTAAGGAGCACGTTAACCCTCACTACCTCCGGAAGCGACCTCAATGTTCTATGTAGTATTAAGGAGCACATTATCCCTCACTACCTCCGGGAGCGACCTCAATGTTCTGTGTAGTATTAAGGAGCACATTATCCCTCACTACCTCCGGGAGCCACCTCAGTGTTCTATGTAGTATTAAGGAGCACATTATCAGTCACTACCTCCGGGAGCCACCTCAGTGTTCTATGTAGTATTAAGGAGCACATTATCCCTCACTACCTCCGGGAGCCACCTCAGTGTTCTATGTAGTATTAAGGAGCACATTATCCCTCACTACCTCCGGGAGCCACCTCAATGTTCTATGTAGTATTAAGGAGCACCTTATCCCTCACTACCTCCGGGAGCGACCTCAATGTTCTATATAGTATTAAGGAGCACATTATCCCTCACTACCTCCGGGAGCGACCTCAATGTTCTATGTAGTACTAAGGAGCACATTATCCCTCACTACCTCCGGCAGCCACCTCAATGTTCTATGTAGTATTAAGGAGCACATTATCCCTCACTACCTCCGGGAGCGACCTCAATGTTCTATGTAGTATTAAGAAGCACATTATCCCTCACTACCTCCGTGAGCGACCTCAATGTTCTATGTAGTATTAAGGAGCACATTATCCCTCACTACCTCCGGGAGCGACCTCAATGTTCTATGTAGTATTAAGGAGCACGTTATCCCTCACTACCTCCGGGAGCAACCTCAATGTTCTATGTAGTATTAAGGAGCACATTATCCCTCACTACCTCCGGGAGCGAACTCAATGTTCTATGTAGTATTAAGGAGCACATTATCCCTCACTACCTCCGGGAGCGACCTCAATGTTCTATGTAGTATTAAGGAGCCCATTATCCGTCACTACCTCCGTGAGCGACCTCAATGTTCTATGTAGTATTAAGGAGCACATTATCCCTCACTACCTCCGGGAGCGACCTCAATGTTCTATGTAGTATTAAGGAGCACATTATCCCTCACTACCTCCGGGAGCGACCTCAATGTTCTATGTAGTACTAAGGAGCACATTATCCCTCACTACCTCCGGGAGCGACATCAATGTTCTATGTAGTATTAAGGAGCACATTATCCCTCACTACCTCCGGCAGCCACCTCAATGTTCTATGTAGTACTAAGGAGCACATTATCCCTCACTACCTCCAGAAGCGACCTCAATGTTCTATGTAGTACTAAGGAGCACATGATCCCTCACTACCTCCGGGAGCGACCTCAATGTTCTATGTAGTATTAAGGAGCACATGATCCCTCACTACCTCCGGGAGCGACCTCAATGTTCTATGTAGTATTAAGGAGCACATTATCCGTCACTACCTCCGTGAGCGACCTCAATGTTCTATGTAGTATTAAGGAGCACATTATCCCTCACTACCTCCGGGAGCGACCTCAATGTTCTATGTAGTATTAAGGAGCACATTATCCCTCACTACCTCCGGGAGCGACCTCAATGTTCTATGTAGTACTAAGGAGCACATTATCCCTCACTACCTCCGGGAGCGACCTCAATGTTCTATGTAGTACTAAGGAGCACATTATCCCTCACTACCTCCGGGAGGGACCTCAATGTTCTATGTAGTATTAAGGAGCACATTATCCCTCACTACCTCCGGGAGCGACCTCAATGTTCTATGTAGTATTAAGGAGAACATTATCCCTTACTACCTCCGGCAGCGAGCTCAATGTTCTATGTAGTATTAAGGAGCACATTATCCCTCACTACCTCCGGGAGCGACCTCAATGTTCTATGTAGTATTAAGGAGCACATTATCCCTCACTACCTCCGGGAGCGACCTCAATGTTCTATGTAGTATTAAGGAGCACATTATCCCTTACTACCTCCGGGAGCCACCTCAATGTTCTATGTAGTATTAAGGAGCACATTATCCCTCACTACCTCCGGGAGCGTCCTCAATGTTCTATGTAGTATTAAGGAGCACATTATCCCTCACTATCTCCGGGAGCCACCTCAATGTTCTATGTAGTATTAAGGAGCATGTTATTCCTCACTACCTCCGGAAGCGACCTCTATGTTCTATGTAGTATTAAGGAGCACATTATCCCGCACTACCTCCGGGAGCGACCTCAATGTTCTATGTAGTATTAAGGAGCACGTTATCCCTCACTACCTCCGGGAGCGACCTCAATGTTCTATGTAGTATTAAGGAGCACGTTATCCCTCACTACCTCCGGGAGCCACCTCAATGTTCTATGTAGTATTAAGGAGCACGTTATCCCTCACTACCTCCGGAAGCCACCTCTATGTTCTATGTAGTATTAAGGAGCACATTATCCCGCACTACCTCCGGGAGCGACCTCAATGTTCTATGTAGTATTAAGGAGCACGTTATCCCTCACTACCTCCGGGAGCGACCTCAATGTTCTATGTAGTATTAAGGAGCACGTTATCCCTCACTACCTCCGGGAGCCACCTCAATGTTCTATGTAGTATTAAGGAGCACGTTATCCCTCACTACCTCCGGGAGCCACCTCAATGTTCTATGTAGTATTAAGGAGCACATTATCCCTCACTATCTCCGGGAGCCACCTCAATGTTCTATGTAGTATTAAGGAACACATTATCCCTCGCTACCTCTGGAAACTACCTCAATGTTCTATTCAGTACCAAGGAGCACATTATCCCTCACTACCTCCGGGAGCGATCTCAATGTTCTATGTAGTATTAAGGAGCACGTTATCCCTCACTACCTCCGGCAGCGACCTCAATGTTCTATGTAGTATTAAGGAGCACGTTATCCCTCACTACCTCCGGTAGCGACCTCAATGTTCTATGTAGTATTAAGGAGCACGTTATCCCTCACTACCTCCGGGAGCGACCTCAATGTTCTATGTAGTACTAAGGAGCACATTATCCCTCACTACCTCCGGGAGCGACCTCAATGTTCTATGTAGTATTAAGGAGCACGTTATCCCTCACTACCTCCGGAAGCCACCTCAATGTTCTATGTAGTATTAAGGAGCACATTATCCCTCACTACCTCCGGGAGCCACCTCAGTGTTCTATGTAGTACTAAGGAGCACATTATCCCTCACTACCTCCGGGAGCCACCTCAATGTTCTATGTAGTATTAAGGAGCACGTTATCCCTCACTACCTCCGGGAGCCACCTCAATGTTCTATGTAGTATTAAGGAGCACATTATCCCTCACTACCTCCGTGAGCGACCTCAATGTTCTATGTAGTATTAAGGAGCACATTATCCCTCACTACCTCCGGGAGCGACCTCAATGTTCTATGTAGTATTAAGGAGCACATTATCCCTCACTACCTCCGGAAGCCACCTCAATGTTCTATGTAGTATTAAGGAGCACATTATCCCTCACTACCTCCGGGAGCGACCTCAATGTTCTATGTAGTATTAAGGAGCACATTATCCCTCACTACCTTCGGGAGCGACCTCAATGTTCTATGTAGTATTAAGGAGCACATTATCCCTCACTACCTCCGGGAGCGACCTCAATGTTCTATGTAGTATTAAGGAGCACATTATCCCTCACTACCTCCGGGAGCGACCTCAATGTTCTATGTAGTATTAAGGAGCAGGTTATCCCTCACTACCTCCGGGAGCGACCTCAATGTTCTATGTAGTATTAAGGAGTACATTATCCCTCACTACCTCCGGGAGCGACCTCAATGTTCTATGTAGTATTAAGGAGCACGTTATCCCTCACTACCTCCGGGAGCCACCTCAATGTTCTATGTAGTATTAAGGAGCACGTTATCTCTCACTACCTCCGTGAGCGACCTCAATGTTCTATGTAGTATTAAGGAGCACATTACCCTCACTACCTCCGGGAGCGACCTCAATGTTCTATGTAGTATTAAGGAGCACATTATCCCTCACTACCTCCGGGAGCTTCCTCAATGTTCTATGTAGTAATAAGGAGCACATTATCCCTCACTACCTCGGGGAGCGACCTCAATGTTCTATGTAGTATTAAGGAGCACATTATCCCTCACTACCTCCGGGAGCGACCTCAATGTTCTATGTAGTATTAAGGAGCACGTTATCCCTCACTACCTCCGGGAGCGACCTCAATGTTCTATGTAGTATTAAGGAGCACGTTATCCCTCACTACCTCCGTGAGCGACCTCAATGTTCTATGTAGTATTAAGGAGCACATTATCCCTCACTACCTCCGGCAGCCACCTCAATGTTCTATGTAGTATTAAGGAGCACATTATCCCTCACTACCTCCGGGAGCCACCTCAATGTTCTATGTAGTATTAAGGAGCAGATTATCCCTCACTACCTCCGGGAGCCACCTCAATGTTCTATGTAGTATTAAGGAGCACATGATCCCTCACTACCTCCGGAAGCGACCTCAATGTTCTATGTAGTATTAAGGAGCACATGATCCCTCACTACCTCCGGGAGCGACCTCAATGTTCTACGTAGTATTAAGGAGCACGTTATCCCTCACTACCTCCGGGAGCGACCTCAATGTTCTACGTAGTATTAAGGAGCACATTATCCCTCCCTACCTCCGGGAGCCACCTCAATGTTCTATGTAGTACTGAGGAGCACATTATCCCTCACTACCTCCGGCAGCCACCTCAATGTTCTATGTAGTATTAAGGAGCACATTACCCTCACTACCTCCGGGAGCGACCTCAATGTTCTATGTAGTATTAAGGAGCACGTTATCCCTCACTACCTCCGGGAGCGACCTCAATGTTCTATGTAGTATTAAGGAGCACGTTATCCCTCACTACCTCCGGGAGCCACCTCAATGTTCTATGTAGTACTGAGGAGCACATTATCCCTCACTACCTCCGGCAGCCACCTCAATGTTCTATGTAGTATTAAGGAGCACATTACCCTCACTACCTCCGGGAGCGACCTCAATGTTCTATGTAGTATTAAGGAGCACGTTATCCCTCACTACCTCCGTGAGCGACCTCAATGTTCTATGTAGTATTAAGGAGCACATTATCCCTCCCTACCTCCGGGAGCCACCTCAATGTTCTATGTAGTATTAAGGAGCACATTATCCATCACTGCCTCCTGGAGCGACCTCAATGTTCTATGTAGTATTAAGGAACACATTATCCCTCACTACCTCCGGGAGCGACCTCAATGTTCTATGTAGTATTAGGGAGCACATTATCCCTCACTACCTCCGGGAGCGACCTCAGTGTTCTATGTAGTATTAAGGAGCACATTATCCCTCACTGCCTCCTGGAGCGACCTCAATGTTCTATGTAGTATTAAGGAGCACATTATCCCTCACTACCTCCGGGAGCGACCTCAATGTTCTATGTAGTATTAAGGAGCACATTATCACTCACTACCTCCGGGAGCGACCTCAATGTTCTATGTAGTATTAAGGAGCACATTATCCCTCACTACCTCCGGGAGCGACCTCAATGTTCTATGCAGTACTAAGGAGCACATTATCCCTCACTACCTCCGGGAGTGACCTCAATGTTCTATGTAGTATTAAGGAGCACATTATCCCTCACTACCTCCGAGAGCGACCTCAATGTTCTATGTAGTATTAAGGAGCACATTATCCCTCACTACCTCTGGGAGCGACCTCAATGTTCTATGCAGTATTAAGGAGCACATTATCCCTCACTACCTCCGAGAGCGACCTCAATGTTCTATGTAGTATTAAGGAGCACATTATCCCTCACTACCTCCGGGAGCCACCTCAATGTTCTATGTAGTATTAAGGAGCACATTATCCCTCACTACCTCCGAGAGCGACCTCAATGTTCTATGTAGTATAAGGAGCACGTTATCCTTCACTACCTCCGGCAGCGAGCTCAATGTTCTATGTAGTATTAAGGAGCACATTATCCCTCACTACCTCCGGGAGCCACCTCAATGTTATATGTAGTATTAAGGAGCACATTATCCCTCACTACCTCCGAGAGCGACCTCAATGTTCTATGTAGTATTAAGGAGCACATTATCCCTCACTACCTCCGGGAGCCACCTCAATGTTCTATGTAGTATTAAGGAGCACATTATCCCTCACTACCTCCGAGAGCGACCTCAATGTTCTATGTAGTATTAAGGAGCACATTATCCCTCACTACCTCCGGGAGCCACCTCAATGTTCCATGTAGTACTGAGGAGCACATTATCCCTCACTACCTCCGGCAGCCACCTCAATGTTCCATGTAGTATTAAGGAGCACATTATCCCTCACTACCTCTGGGAGCGACCTCAATGTTCTATGTAGTACTAAGGAGCACATTATCCCTCACTACCTCCGGGAGCGACCTTAATGTTCTATGTAGTATTAAGAAGCACGTTATCCCTCACTACCTCCGGGAGCGACCTCAATGTTCTATGTAGTATTAAGGAGCACATTATCCCTCACTACCTCTGGGAGCGACCTCAATGTTCTATGTAGTATTAAGGAGCACATTATCCCTCACTACCTCCGGGAGCCACCTCAATGTTCTATGTAGTATTAAGGAGCACATTATCCCTCACTACCTCCGGGAGCCACCTCAATGTTCTATGTAGTATTAAGGAGCACATTATCCCTCACTACCTCCGGGAGCCACCTCAATGTTCTATGTAGTATTAAGGAGCACATTATCCCTGACTACCTCCGAGAGCGACCTCAATGTTCTATGTAGTATTAAGGAGCACATTATCCCTCACTACCTCCGGGAGCCACCTCAATGTTCTACGTAGTATTAAGGAGCACATTATCCCTCACTACCTCCGGGAGCGACCTCAGTGTTCTACGTAGTATTAAGGAGCACATTATCCCTCACTACCTCCGGGAGCGTCCTCAATGTTCTATGTAGTATTAAGGAGCACATTATCCCTCACTACCTCCGGGAGCTTCCTCAATGTTCTATGTAGTAATAAGGAGCACATTATCCCTCACTACCTCCGGGAGCGACCTCAATGTTCTATGTAGTATTAAGGAGCACATTATCCCTCACTACCTCCGGGAGCTACCTCAATGTTCTATGTAGTATTAAGGAGCATATTATCCCTCACTACCTCCGGGAGCGTCCTCAATGTTCTATGTAGTATTAAGGAGCACATTATCCCTCACTACCTCCGAGAGCGACCTCAATGTTCTATGTAGTATTAAGGAGCACGTTATCCCTCACTACCTCCGAGAGCGACCTCAATGTTCTATGATGTATTAAGGAGCACATTATCCCTCACTACCTCCGGGAGCGACCTCAATGTTCTCTGTAGTATTAGGGGCACATTATCCCTCACTACCTCCGGGAGCGACCTCAGTGTTCTATGTAGTATTAAGGAGCACATTATCCCTCACTACCTCCGGGAGCTTCCTCAATGTTCTATGTAGTAATAAGGAGCACATTATCCCTCACTACCTCCGGGAGCGACCTCAATGTTCTATGTAGTATTAAGGAGCACATTATCCCTCACTACCTCCGGGAGCCACCTCAATGTTCTATGTAGTATTAAGGAGCACATTATCCCTCACTACCTCCGGGAGCGTCCTCAATGTTCTATGTAGTATTAAGGAGCACATTATCCCTCACTACCTCCGGGAGCCACCTCAATGTTCTATGTAGTATTAAGGAGCACGTTATCCCTCACTACCTCCGAGAGCAACCTCAATGTTCTATGATGTATTAAGGAGCACATTATCCCTCACTACCTCCGGGAGCGTCCTCAATGTTCTATGTAGTATTAAGGAGCACATTATCCCTCACTACCTCCGGAAGTCACCTCAATGTTCTATGTAGTATTAAGGAGCACGTTATCCCTCACTACCTCCGGGAGCGACCTCAATGTTCTATGTAGTATTAAGGAGCACATTATCCCTCACTACCTCCGGGAGCGACCTCAATGTTCTATGTAGTATTAAGAAGCACATTATCCCTCACTACCTCCGGGAGCGACCTCAATGTTCTATGTAGTATTAAGGAGCACATTATCCCTCACTACCTCCGTGAGCGACCTCAATATTATATGTAGTATTAAGGAGCACGTTATCCCTCACTACCTCCGGGAGCGACCTCAATGTTCTATGATGCATTACTGAGCACATTATCCCTCACTACCTCCGGGAGCGACCTCAATGTTCTATGTAGTATTAAGGAGCACATTATCCCTCACTACCTCCGGGAGCTACCTCAATGTTCTATGTAGTACTAAGGATTACATTATCCCTCACTACCTCCGGGAGCCACCTCAATGTTCTATGTAGTACTAAGGATTACATTATCCCTCACTACCTCCGGGAGCCACCTCAATGTTCTATGTAGTATTAAGGAGCACATTATCCCTCACTACCTCCGGGAGTCACCTCAATGTTCTATGTAGTATTAAGGAGCACATTATCCCTCACTACCTCCGGAAGCCACCTCAATGTTCTATGTAGTATTAAGGAGCACGTTATCCCTCACTACCTCCGGGAGCCAACTCAATGTTCTACGTACTATTAAGGAGCACATTATCCCTCACTACCTCCGGGAGCGACCTCAGTGTTCTATGTAGTATTAAGGAGCACATTATCCCTCACTACCTCCGGGAGCGTCCTCAATGTTCTATGTAGTATTAAGGAGCACATTATCCCTCACTACCTCCGGGAGCAACCTCAATGTTCTATGTAGTATTAAGGAGCACATTATCCCTCACTACCTCCGGGAGCGACCTCAATGTTCTATGTAGTATTAAGGAGCACATTATCCCTCACTACCTCCGGGAGCGACCTCGATGTTCTATGTAGTATTAAGGAGCACATTACCCCTCACTACCTCCGGCAGCGACCTCAATGTTCTATGTAGTATTAAGGAGCAGGTTATCCCTCACTACCTCCGGGAGCGACCTCAATGTTCTATGTAGTATTAAGGAGCACATTATCCCTCCCTACCTCCGGGAGCCACCTCAATGTTCTATGTAGTATTAAGGAGCACGTTATCCCTCACTACCTCCGGGAGCCACCTCGATGTTCTATGTAGTATTAAGGAGCACATTATCCCTCACTACCTCCGGGAGCGACCTCAATGTTCTATGTAGTATTAAGGAGCACATTATCCCTCACTACCTCCGGGAGCTTCCTCAATGTTCTATGTAGTAATAAGGAGCACATTATCCCTCACTACCTCCGGGAGCGACCTCAATGTTCTATGTAGTATTAAGGAGCACATTATCCCTCACTACCTCCGGGAGCCACCTCAATGTTCTATGTAGTATTAAGGAGCACGTTATCCCTCACTACCTCCGGGAGCCACCTCAATGTTCTATGTAGTATTAAGGAGCACATTATCCCTCACTACCTCCGGGAGCAACCTCAATGTTCTATGTAGTATTAAGGAGCACATTATCCCTCACTACCTCCGGGAGCGTCCTCAATGTTCTATGTAGTATTAAGGAGCACATTATCCCTCACTACCTCCGGAAGCCACCTCAATGTTCTATGTAGTATTAAGGAGCACATTATCCCTCCCTACCTCCGGGAGCGACCTCAATGTTCTATGTAGTATTAAGGAGCACATTATCCCTCACTACCTCCGGGAGCGTCCTCAATGTTCTATGTAGTATTAAGGAGCACATTATCCCTCACTACCTCCGGGAGCGACCTCAATGTTCTATGCAGTATTAAGGAGAACATTATCCCTCCCTACCTCCGGGAGCGACCTCAATGTTCTATGTAGTATTAAGGAGCACATTATCCCTCACTACCTCCGGGAGCGACCTCAATGTTCTATGCAGTATTAAGGAGCACATTATCCCTCCCTACCTCCGGGAGCGACCTCAATGTGCTATGTAGTATTAAGGAGCACATTATCCCTCACTACCTCCGGGAGCGACCTCAATGTTCTATGTAGTATTAAGGAGCACATTATCCCTCACTACCTCCGGGAGCGACCTCAATGTTCTATGCAGTATTAAGGAGCACATTATACCTCACTACCTCCGGGAGCCACCTCAATGTTCTATGTAGTATTAAGGAGCACATTATCCCTCACTACCCCCAGGAGCGACCTCAATGTTCTATGTAGTATTAAGGAGCACATTATCCCTCACTACCTCCGGGAGCGACCTCAATGTTCTATGTAGTATTAAGGAGCACATTATCCCTCACTACCTCCGGGAGCCACCTCAATGTTCTATGTAGTATTAAGGAGCACATTATCCCTCACTACCTCCGGGAGCCACCTCAATGTTCTATGTAGTATTAAGGAGCACGTTATCCCTCACTACCTCGAGGAGCAACCTCAATGTTCTATGATGTATTAAGGAGCACATTATCCCTCACTACCTCCGGGAGCCACCTCAATGTTCTATGTAGTATTAAGGAGCACATTATCCCTCACTACCTCCGGGAGCCACCTCAATGTTCTATGTAGTATTAAGGAGCACATTATCCCTCACTACCTCCGGGAGCGACCTCAATCTTCTATGATGTATTAAGGAGCACATTATCCCTCACTACCTCTGGGAGCGACCTCAATGTCCTATGTAGTATTAAGGAGCACATTATCCCTCACTACCTCTGGGAGCGACCTCAATGTTCTATGTAGTATTAAGGAGCACATTATCCCCTAACTACCTCCGGGAGCCACCTCAATGTTCTATGTAGTATTAAGGAGCACATTATCCCTCACTACCTCCGGCAGCGACCTCAATGTTCTATGTAGTATTAAGGAGCACATTATCCCTCACTACCTCCGGGAGCGACCTCAATGTTCTATGTGGTATTAAGGAGCACATTACCCTCACTACCTCCGGGAGCGACCTCAATGTTCTACGTAGTACTAAGGAGCACATTATCCCTCACTACCTCCGGAAGCCACCTCAATGTCCTATGTAGTATTAAGGAGCACATTATCCCTCACTACCTCCGGAAGCCACCTCAATGTTCTATGTAGTATTAAGGAGCACATTATCCCTCACTACCTCCGGGAGCGACCTCAATGTTCTATGCAGTATTAAGGAGCACATTATCCCTCACTACCTCCGGGAGCGACCTCAATGTTCTATGTAGTATTAAGGAGCACATTATCCCTCACTACCTCTGGAAACTACCTCAATGTTCTATGTAGTATTAAGGAGCACATTATCACTCACTACCTCTGGAAACTACCTCAATGTTCTATGTAGTATTAAGGAGCACAATATCCCTCACTACCTCCGTGAGCGACCTCAATGTTCTATGTAGTATTAAGGAGCACGTTATCCCTCACTACCTCCGGGAGCAACCTCAATGTTCTATGTAGTATTAAGGAGCACATTATCCCTCACTACCTCCGGGAGCGACCTCAATGTTCTATGCAGTATTAAGGAGCACATTATCCCTCACTACCTCCGGGAGCGACCTCAATGTTCTATGTAGTATTAAGGAGCACATTATCCCTCACTACCTCTGGAAACTACCTCAATGTTCTATGTAGTATTAAGGAGCACATTATCCCTCACTACCTCTGGAAACTACCTCAATGTTCTATGTAGTATTAAGGAGCACATTATCCCTCACTACCTCCGTGAGCGACCTCAATGTTCTATGTAGTATTAAGGAGCACGTTATCCCTCACTACCTCCGGGAGCAACCTCAATGTTCTATGTAGTATTAAGGAGCACGTTATCCCTCACTACCTCCGTGAGCGACCTCAATGTTCTATGTAGTATTAAGGAGCACGTTATCCCTCACTACCTCCGGGAGCAACCTCAATGTTCTATGTAGTATTAAGGAGCACGTTATCCCTCACTACCTCCGGGAGCGACCTCAATGTTCTATGCAGTATTAAGGAGCACATTATCCCTCACTACCTCCGGAAGCCACCTCAATGTTCTATGCAGTATTAAGGAGCACATTATCCCTCACTACCTCCGGGAGCGACCTCAATGTTCTATGTAGTATTAAGGAGCACATTATCCCTCACTACCTCCGGGAGCGACCTCAATGTTCTATGTAGTATTAAGGAGCACATTATCCCTCACTACCTCCGGGAGCGACCTCAATGTTCTATGTAGTATTAAGGAGCACATTATCCCTCACTACCTCCGGGAGCGACCTCAATGTTCTATGTAGTATTAAGGAGCACATTATCCCTCACTACCTCCGGGAGCGACCTCAATGTTCTATGTAGTATTAAGGAGCACATTATCCCTCACTACCTCCGGGAGCGACCTCAATGTTCTATGTAGTATTAAGGAGCACATTATCCCTCACTACCTCCGGGAGCGACCTCAATGTTCTATGTAGTACTAAGGAGCACATTATCCCTCACTACCTCCGGGAGTGACCTCAATGTTCTATGTAGTATTAAGGAGCACATTATCCCTCACTACCTCCGGGAGCGACCTCAATGTTCTATGCAGTATTAAGGAGCAGATTATCCCTCACTGCCTCCGGGAGCGACCTCAATGTTCTATGTAGTATTAAGGAGAACATTATCCCTCACTGCCTCCGGAAGCGACCTCAATGTTCTATGTAGTATTTAGGAGCAGATTATCCCTCACTACCTCTGGGAGCGACCTCAATGTTCTATGTAGTATTAAGGAGCACATTATCCCTCACTACCTCCGGGAGCGACCTCAATGTTCTATGTAGTATTAAGGAGCACATTATCCCTCACTACCTCTGGGAGCGACCTCAATGTTCTATGTAGTATTAAGGAGCACATTATCCCTCACTACCTCCGGGAGCGACCTCAATGTTCTATGTAGTATTAAGGAGCACATTATCTCTCACTACCTCCGGGAGCGACCTCAATGTTCTATGTAGTATTAAGGAGCACATTATCCCTCACTACCTCTGGGAGCGACCTCAATGTTCTATGTAGTATTAAGGAGCACATTATCCCTCACTACCTCCGTGAGCGACCTCAGTGTTCTATGTAGTATTAAGGAGCACATTATCCCTCACCACCCCAGGAAGCGTCCTCAATGTTCTATGTAGTATTACGGAGCACATTATCCCTCACTACCTCCGGGAGCCACCTCAATGTTCTATGCAGTATTAAGGAGCAGATTATCCCTCACTACCTCCGGGAGTGACCTCAATGTTCTATGTAGTATTAAGGAGCACATTATCCCTCACTACCTCCGTGAGCGACCTCAATGTTCTATGTAGTATTAAGGAGCACATTTTCCCTCACTACCTCCGGGAGTGACCTCAATGTTCTATGTAGTATTAAGGAGCACATTATCCCTCACTACCTCCGGGAGCGACCTCAATGTTCTATGTAGTATTAAGGAGCAGATTATCCCTCACTGCCTCCGGGAGCCACCTCAATGTTCTATGTAGTATTAAGGAGCACGTTATCCCTCACTACCTCTGGGAGCGACCTCAATGTTCTATGTAGTATTAAGGAGCACATTATCCCTCACTCCCTCCGGGAGCGACCTCAATGTTCTATGCAGTATTAAGGAGCACATTATCCCTCACTACCTCCGGGAGCGACCTCAATGTTCTATGTAGTATTAAGGAGCACATTATCCCTCACTACCTCCGGGAGCAACCTCAATGTTCTATGTATTATTAAGGAGCACATTATCCCTCACTACCTCCGGAAGCCACCTCAATGTTCTATGTAGTATTAAGGAGCACATTATCCCTCACTACCTCCGGGAGCGACCTCAGTGTTCTATGTAGTATTACGGAGCACATTATCCCTCACTACCTCCGGGAGCAACCTCAATCTTCTATGATGTATTAAGGAGCACATTATCCCTCACTACCTCCGGGAGCCACCTCAATGTTCTATGTAGTATTAAGGAGCACATTATCCCTCACTACCTCCGGGAGCGACCTCAATGTTCTATGTAGTATTAAGGAGCACATTATCCCTCACTACCTCCGGGAGCCACCTCAATGTTCTATGTAGTATTAAGGAGCACATTATCCCTCACTACCTCCGTGAGCGACCTCAGTGTTCTATGTAGTATTAAGGAGCACATTATCCCTCACCACCCCAGGAAGCGTCCTCAATGTTCTATGTAGTATTACGGAGCACATTATCCCTCACTACCTCCGGGAGCCACCTCAATGTTCTATGCAGTATTAAGGAGCAGATTATCCCTCACTACCTCCGGGAGCGACCTCAATGTTCTATGTAGTATTAAGGAGCACATTATCCCTCACTACCTCCGGTAGCGACCTCAATGTTCTATGTAGTATTACGGAGCACATTATCCCTCACTACCTCCGTGAGCGACCTCAATATTATATGTAGTATTAAGGAGCACGTTATCCCTCACTACCTCCGGGAGCGACCTCAATGTTCTATGTAGCATTAAGGAGCACATTATCCCTCCCTACCTCCGGGAGCGACCTCAATGTTCTATGTAGTATTAAGGAGCACATTATCCCTCACTACCTCCGGGAGCGACCTCAATGTTCTATGCAGTATTAAGGAGCACATTATCCCTCCCTACCTCCGGGAGCGACCTCAATGTTCTATGTAGTATTAAGGAGCATATTATCCCTCACTACTGTACCTCCGGGAGCGTCCTCAATGTTCTATGTAGTATTAAGGAGCACATTATCCCTCACTACCTCCGGAAACCACCTCAATGTTATATGTAGTATTAAGGAGCACATTATCCCTCACTACCTCCGGGAGTGACCTCAATGTTCTATGTAGTATTAAGGAGCACATTATCCCTCACTACCTCCGGGAGCCACCTCAATGTTCTATGTAGTATTAAGGAGAACGTTATCCCTCACTACCTCCGGGAGCGACCTCAATGTTCTATGTAGTATTAAGGAGCACATTATCCCTCACTACCTCCGGGAGCGACCTCAATGTTCTATGTAGTATTAAGGAGCACATTATCCCTCACTACCTCCGGAAACCACCTCAATGTTATATGTAGTATTAAGGAGCACATTATCCCTCACTACCTCCGGGAGTGACCTCAATGTTCTATGTAGTATTAAGGAGCACATTATCCCTCACTACCTCCGGGAGCCACCTCAATGTTCTATGTAGTATTAAGGAGAACGTTATCCCTCACTACCTCCGGGAGCGACCTCAATGTTCTATGTAGTATTAAGGAGCACATTATCCCTCACTACCTCCGGGAGCCACCTCAATGTTCTATGTAGTATTAAGGAGCACATTATCTCTCACTATCTCCGGGAGCCACCTCAATGTTCTATGTAGTATTAAGGAGCACATTATACCTCACTACCTCCGGGAGCCACCTCAATGTTCTATGTAGTATTAAGGAGCACATTATCCCTCACTACCTCCGGGAGCGACCTCAGTGTTCTATGTAGTATTAAGGAGCACGTTATCCCTCACTACCTCCGGGAGCCACCTCAATGTTCTATGTAGTATTAAGGAGCACGTTATCCCTCACTACCTCCGGGAGCGACCTCAATGTTCTATGTAGTATTAAGGAGCACATTATCCCTCACTACCTCCGGGAGCCACCTCAATGTTCTATGATGTATTAAGGAGCACATTATCCCTCACTGCCTCCGGGAGCGACCTCAATGTTCTATGTAGTATTAAGGAGCACATTATCCCTCACTGCCTCCGGGAGCCACCTCAATGTTCTATGTAGTATTAAGGAGCACATTATCCCTCACTACCTCCGGGAGCGACCTCAATGTTCTATGTAGTATTAAGGAGCACATTATTCCTCACTACCTCCGGGAGCGACCTCAATGTTCTATGTAGTATTAAGGAGCACATTATCCCTCACTACCTCCGAGAGCGTCCTCAATGTTCTATGATGTATTAAGGAGCACATTATCCCTCACTACCTCCGGAAGCCACCTCAATGTTCTATGTAGTATTAAGGAGCACATTATCCCTCACTACCTCCGGGAGCGACCTCAATGTTCTATGTAGTATTAAGGAGCACATTATCCCTCACTACCTCCGGGAGCCACCTCAATGTTCTATGTAGTATTAAGGGGCACATTATCCCTCACTACCTCCGGGAGCGACCTCAGTGTTCTATGTAGTATTAAGAAGCACATTATCCCTCACTACCTCCGAGAGCGACCTCAATGTTCTATGATGTATTAAGGAGCACATTATCCCTCACTGCCTCCGGGAGTGACCTCAATGTTCTATGTAGTATTAAGGAGCACATTATCCCTCACTACCCCCAGGAGCGACCTCAATGTTCTATGTAGTATTAAGGAGCACATTATCCCTCACTACCTCCGGGAGCGACCTCAATGTTCTATGTAGTATTAAGGAGCACATTATCCCTCACTACCTCCGGGAGCGACCTCAATGTTCTATGTAGTATTAGGGGCACATTATCCCTCACTACCTCCGGCAGCCACCTCAATGTTCTATGTAGTATTAAGGAGCACATTATCCCTCACTACCTCCGGGAGCGACCTCAATGTTCTATGTAGTATTAAGGAGCACATTATCCCTAACTACCTCCGGGAGCCACCTCAATGTTCTATGTAGTATTAAGGAGCACATTATCCCTCACTACCTCCGGGAGCCACCTCAATGTTCTATGTAGTATTAAGGAGCACATTATCCCTCACTGCCTCTGGGAGCGACCTCAATGTTCTATGTAGTATTAAGGAGCACATTATCCCTCACTACCTCCGGGAGCCACCTCAATGTTCTATGTAGTATTAGGGAGCACATTATCCCTCACTACCTCCGGGAGCGACCTCAATGTTCTATGTAGTATTAAGGAGCACATTATCCCCTAACTACCTCCGGGAGCCACCTCAATGTTCTATGTAGTATTAAGGAGCACATTATCCCTCACTACCTCCGGCAGCGACCTCAATGTTCTATGTAGTATTAAGGAGCACATTATCCCTCACTACCTCCGGGAGCGACCTCAATGTTCTATGTAGTATTAAGGAGCACGTTATCCCTCACTACCTCCGGGAGCCACCTCAATGTTCTATGTAGTATTAAGGAGCACATTATCCCTCACTACCTCCGGGAGCAACCTCAATGTTCTATGTAGTATTAAGGAGCACATTATCCCTCACTACCTCCGGGAGCGACCTCAATGTTCTATGTAGTACTAAGGAGCACATTATCCCTCACTACCTCCGGGAGCGACCTCAATGTTCTATGTAGTATTAAGGAGCACATTATCCCTCACTACCTCCGGGAGCGACCTCAATGTTCTATGTAGTATTAAGGAGCACATTATCCCTCACTACCTCCGGGAGCGACCTCAATGTTCTATTCAGTACTAAGGAGCACATTATCCCTCACTACCTCCGGGAGCGACCTCAATGTTCTATGTAGTATTAAGGAGCACATTATCCCTCACTACCTCCGGGAGCGACCTCAATGTTCTATGATGTATTAAGGAGCACATGATCCCTCACTACCTCCGGAAGCCACCTCAATGTTCTATGATGTATTAAGGAGCACATGATCCCTCACTACCTCCGGAAGCCACCTCAATGTTCTATGTAGTATTAAGGAGCACATTATCTCTCACTACCTCCGGGAGCGACCTCAATGTTCTATGTAGTATTAAGGAGCACATTATCCCTCACTACCTCCGGGAGCGACCTCAATCTTCTATGATGTATTAAGGAGCACATTATCCCTCACTACCTCCGGGAGCGACCTCGATGTTCCATGTAGTATTAAGGAGCACATTATCCCTCACTACCTCCGGGAGCGACCTCAATGTTCTATGTAGTATTAAGGAGCACATTATCCCTCACTACCTCCGGGAGCCACCTCAATGTTCTATGTAGTATTAAGGAGCACATTATCCCTCACTACCTCCGGGAGCGACCTCAATGTTCTATGTAGTATTAAGGAGCACATTATCCCTCACTACCTCTGGGAGCGACCTCAATCTTCTATGATGTATTAAGGAGCACATTATCCCTCACTACCTCCGGGAGCGACCTCAATGTTCTATGCAGTATTAAGGAGTACATTATCCCTCACTACCTCCGGGAGCGTCCTCAATGTTCTATGTAGTATTAAGGAGCACATTATCCCTCACTACCTCCGGGAGCGACCTCAGTGTTCTATGTAGTATTAAGGAGCACATTATCCCTCACTACCTCCGGGAGCCACCTCAATGTTCTATGTAGTATTAAGGAGCACATTATCCCTCACTGCCTCCGGGAGCGACCTCAATGTTCTATGTAGTATTAAGGAGCACATTATCCCTCACTACCTCCGGGAGCGACCTCAATCTTCTATGATGTATTAAGGAGCACATTATCCCTCACTACCTCTGGGAGCGACCTCAATGTCCTATGTAGTATTAAGGAGCACATTATCCCTCACTACCTCTGGGAGCGACCTCAATGTTCTATGTAGTATTAAGGAGCACATTATCCCTCACTACCTCCGGGAGCGACCTCAATGTTCTACGTAGTATTAAGGAGCACATGATCCCTCACTACCTCCGGGAGCGACCTCAATGTTCTATGATGTATTAAGGAGCACATTATCCCTCACTACCCCAGGAAGCGACCTCAATGTTCTATGTGGTATTAAGGAGCACATTACCCTCACTACCTCCGGGAGCGACCTCAATGTTCTACGTAGTACTAAGGAGCACATTATCCCTCACTACCTCCGGAAGCCACCTCAATGTCCTATGTAGTATTAAGGAGCACATTATCCCTCACTACCTCCGGAAGCCACCTCAATGTTCTATGTAGTATTAAGGAGCACATTATCCCTCACTACCTCCGGGAGCGACCTCAATGTTCTATGCAGTATTAAGGAGCACATTATCCCTCACTACCTCCGGGAGCGACCTCAATGTTCTATGTAGTATTAAGGAGCACATTATCCCTCACTACCTCTGGAAACTACCTCAATGTTCTATGTAGTATTAAGGAGCACATTATCACTCACTACCTCTGGAAACTACCTCAATGTTCTATGTAGTATTAAGGAGCACAATATCCCTCACTACCTCCGTGAGCGACCTCAATGTTCTATGTAGTATTAAGGAGCACGTTATCCCTCACTACCTCCGGGAGCAACCTCAATGTTCTATGTAGTATTAAGGAGCACATTATCCCTCACTACCTCCGGGAGCGACCTCAATGTTCTATGCAGTATTAAGGAGCACATTATCCCTCACTACCTCCGGGAGCGACCTCAATGTTCTATGTAGTATTAAGGAGCACATTATCCCTCACTACCTCTGGAAACTACCTCAATGTTCTATGTAGTATTAAGGAGCACATTATCCCTCACTACCTCTGGAAACTACCTCAATGTTCTATGTAGTATTAAGGAGCACATTATCCCTCACTACCTCCGTGAGCGACCTCAATGTTCTATGTAGTATTAAGGAGCACGTTATCCCTCACTACCTCCGGGAGCAACCTCAATGTTCTATGTAGTATTAAGGAGCACGTTATCCCTCACTACCTCCGTGAGCGACCTCAATGTTCTATGTAGTATTAAGGAGCACGTTATCCCTCACTACCTCCGGGAGCGACCTCAATGTTCTATGTAGTATTAAGGAGCACGTTATCCCTCACTACCTCCGTGAGCGAACTCAATGTTCTATGCAGTATTAAGGAGCACGTTATCCCTCACTACCTCCGGGAGCGACCTCAATGTTCTATGCAGTATTAAGGAGCACATTATCCCTCACTACCTCCGGAAGCCACCTCAATGTTCTATGCAGTATTAAGGAGCACATTATCCCTCACTACCTCCGGGAGCGACCTCAATGTTCTATGTAGTATTAAGGAGCACATTATCCCTCACTACCTCCGGGAGCGACCTCAATGTTCTATGTAGTATTAAGGAGCACATTATCCCTCACTACCTCCGGGAGCGACCTCAATGTTCTATGTAGTATTAAGGAGCACATTATCCCTCACTACCTCCGGGAGCGACCTCAATGTTCTATGTAGTATTAAGGAGCACATTATCCCTCACTACCTCCGGGAGCGACCTCAATGTTCTATGCAGTATTAAGGAGCAGATTATCCCTCACTGCCTCCGGGAGCGACCTCAATGTTCTATGTAGTATTAAGGAGAACATTATCCCTCACTGCCTCCGGAAGCGACCTCAATGTTCTATGTAGTATTTAGGAGCAGATTATCCCTCACTACCTCTGGGAGCGACCTCAATGTTCTATGTAGTATTAAGGAGCACATTATCCCTCACTACCTCCGGGAGCGACCTCAATGTTCTATGTAGTATTAAGGAGCACATTATCCCTCACTACCTCCGGGAGCGACCTCAGTGTTCTATGTAGTATTAAGGAGCACATTATCCCTCACTACCTCCGGGAGCCACCTCAATGTTCTATGTAGTATTAAGGAGCACATTATCCCTCACTGCCTCCGGGAGCGACCTCAATGTTCTATGTAGTATTAAGGAGCACATTATCCCTCACTACCTCCGGGAGCGACCTCAATCTTCTATGATGTATTAAGGAGCACATTATCCCTCACTACCTCTGGGAGCGACCTCAATGTCCTATGTAGTATTAAGGAGCACATTATCCCTCACTACCTCTGGGAGCGACCTCAATGTTCTATGTAGTATTAAGGAGCACATTATCCCTCACTACCTCCGGGAGCGACCTCAATGTTCTACGTAGTATTAAGGAGCACATGATCCCTCACTACCTCCGGGAGCAACCTCAATGTTCTATGTAGTATTAAGGAGCACATTATCCCTCACTACCTCCGGGAGCGACCTCAATGTTCTATGTAGTACTAAGGAGCACATTATCCCTCACTACCTCCGGGAGCGACCTCAATGTTCTATGTAGTATTAAGGAGCACATTATCCCTCACTACCTCCGGGAGCGACCTCAATGTTCTATGTAGTATTAAGGAGCACATTATCCCTCACTACCTCCGGGAGCGACCTCAATGTTCTATTCAGTACTAAGGAGCACATTATCCCTCACTACCTCCGGGAGCGACCTCAATGTTCTATGTAGTATTAAGGAGCACATTATCCCTCACTACCTCCGGGAGCGACCTCAATGTTCTATGATGTATTAAGGAGCACATGATCCCTCACTACCTCCGGAAGCCACCTCAATGTTCTATGATGTATTAAGGAGCACATGATCCCTCACTACCTCCGGAAGCCACCTCAATGTTCTATGTAGTATTAAGGAGCACATTATCTCTCACTACCTCCGGGAGCGACCTCAATGTTCTATGTAGTATTAAGGAGCACATTATCCCTCACTACCTCCGGGAGCGACCTCAATCTTCTATGATGTATTAAGGAGCACATTATCCCTCACTACCTCCGGGAGCGACCTCGATGTTCCATGTAGTATTAAGGAGCACATTATCCCTCACTACCTCCGGGAGCGACCTCAATGTTCTATGTAGTATTAAGGAGCACATTATCCCTCACTACCTCCGGGAGCCACCTCAATGTTCTATGTAGTATTAAGGAGCACATTATCCCTCACTACCTCCGGGAGCGACCTCAATGTTCTATGTAGTATTAAGGAGCACATTATCCCTCACTACCTCTGGGAGCGACCTCAATCTTCTATGATGTATTAAGGAGCACATTATCCCTCACTACCTCCGGGAGCGACCTCAATGTCCTATGTAGTATTAAGGAGCACATTATCCCTCACTACCTCTGGGAGCGACCTCAATGTTCTATGTAGTATTAAGGAGCACATTATCCCTCACTACCTCCGGGAGCGACCTCAATGTTCTACGTAGTATTAAGGAGCACATGATCCCTCACTACCTCCGGGAGCGACCTCAATGTTCTATGATGTATTAAGGAGCACATTATCCCTCACTACCCCAGGAAGCGACCTCAATGTTCTATGTGGTATTAAGGAGCACATTACCCTCACTACCTCCGGGAGCGACCTCAATGTTCTACGTAGTACTAAGGAGCACATTATCCCTCACTACCTCCGGAAGCCACCTCAATGTCCTATGTAGTATTAAGGAGCACATTATCCCTCACTACCTCCGGAAGCCACCTCAATGTTCTATGTAGTATTAAGGAGCACATTATCCCTCACTACCTCCGGGAGCGACCTCAATGTTCTATGCAGTATTAAGGAGCACATTATCCCTCACTACCTCCGGGAGCGACCTCAATGTTCTATGTAGTATTAAGGAGCACATTATCCCTCACTACCTCTGGAAACTACCTCAATGTTCTATGTAGTATTAAGGAGCACATTATCACTCACTACCTCTGGAAACTACCTCAATGTTCTATGTAGTATTAAGGAGCACAATATCCCTCACTACCTCCGTGAGCGACCTCAATGTTCTATGTAGTATTAAGGAGCACGTTATCCCTCACTACCTCCGGGAGCAACCTCAATGTTCTATGTAGTATTAAGGAGCACATTATCCCTCACTACCTCCGGGAGCGACCTCAATGTTCTATGCTGTATTAAGGAGCACATTATCCCTCACTACCTCCGGGAGCGACCTCAATGTTCTATGTAGTATTAAGGAGCACATTATCCCTCACTACCTCTGGAAACTACCTCAATGTTCTATGTAGTATTAAGGAGCACATTATCCCTCACTACCTCTGGAAACTACCTCAATGTTCTATGTAGTATTAAGGAGCACATTATCCCTCACTACCTCCGTGAGCGACCTCAATGTTCTATGTAGTATTAAGGAGCACGTTATCCCTCACTACCTCCGGGAGCAACCTCAATGTTCTATGTAGTATTAAGGAGCACGTTATCCCTCACTACCTCCGTGAGCGACCTCAATGTTCTATGTAGTATTAAGGAGCACGTTATCCCTCACTACCTCCGGGAGCGACCTCAATGTTCTATGTAGTATTAAGGAGCACGTTATCCCTCACTACCTCCGTGAGCGACCTCAATGTTCTATGCAGTATTAAGGAGCACGTTATCCCTCACTACCTCCGGGAGCGACCTCAATGTTCTATGCAGTATTAAGGAGCACATTATCCCTCACTACCTCCGGAAGCCACCTCAATGTTCTATGCAGTATTAAGGAGCACATTATCCCTCACTACCTCCGGGAACGACCTCAATGTTCTATGTAGTATTAAGGAGCACATTATCCCTCACTACCTCCGGGAGCGACCTCAATGTTCTATGTAGTATTAAGGAGCACATTATCCCTCACTACCTCCGGGAGCGACCTCAATGTTCTATGTAGTATTAAGGAGCACATTATCCCTCACTACCTCCGGGAGCGACCTCAATGTTCTATGTAGTATTAAGGAGCACATTATCCCTCACTACCTCCGGGAGCGACCTCAATGTTCTATGCAGTATTAAGGAGCAGATTATCCCTCACTGCCTCCGGGAGCGACCTCAATGTTCTATGTAGTATTAAGGAGAACATTATCCCTCACTGCCTCCGGAAGCGACCTCAATGTTCTATGTAGTATTTAGGAGCAGATTATCCCTCACTACCTCTGGGAGCGACCTCAATGTTCTATGTAGTATTAAGGAGCACATTATCCCTCACTACCTCCGGGAGCGACCTCAATGTTCTATGTAGTATTAAGGAGCACATTATCCCTCACTACCTCTGGGAGCGACCTCAATGTTCTATGTAGTATTAAGGAGCACATTATCCCTCACTACCTCCGGGAGCGACCTCAATGTTCTATGTAGTATTAAGGAGCACATTATCTCTCACTACCTCCGGGAGCGACCTCAATGTTCTATGTAGTATTAAGGAGCACATTATCCCTCACTACCTCTGGGAGCGACCTCAATGTTCTATGTAGTATTAAGGAGCACATTATCCCTCACTACCTCCGTGAGCGACCTCAGTGTTCTATGTAGTATTAAGGAGCACATTATCCCTCACCACCCCAGGAAGCGTCCTCAATGTTCTATGTAGTATTACGGAGCACATTATCCCTCACTACCTCCGGGAGCCACCTCAATGTTCTATGCAGTATTAAGGAGCAGATTATCCCTCACTACCTCCGGGAGTGACCTCAATGTTCTATGTAGTATTAAGGAGCACATTATCCCTCACTACCTCCGTGAGCGACCTCAATGTTCTATGTAGTATTAAGGAGCACATTATCCCTCACTACCTCCGGGAGTGACCTCAATGTTCTATGTAGTATTAAGGAGCACATTATCCCTCACTACCTCCGGGAGCGACCTCAATGTTCTATGTAGTATTAAGGAGCAGATTATCCCTCACTGCCTCCGGGAGCCACCTCAATGTTCTATGTAGTATTAAGGAGCACGTTATCCCTCACTACCTCTGGGAGCGACCTCAATGTTCTATGTAGTATTAAGGAGCACATTATCCCTCACTCCCTCCGGGAGCGACCTCAATGTTCTATGCAGTATTAAGGAGCACATTATCCCTCACTACCTCCGGGAGCGACCTCAATGTTCTATGTAGTATTAAGGAGCACATTATCCCTCACTACCTCCGGGAGCAACCTCAATGTTCTATGTATTATTAAGGAGCACATTATCCCTCACTACCTCCGGAAGCCACCTCAATGTTCTATGTAGTATTAAGGAGCACATTATCCCTCACTACCTCCGGGAGCGACCTCAGTGTTCTATGTAGTATTACGGAGCACATTATCCCTCACTACCTCCGGGAGCAACCTCAATCTTCTATGATGTATTAAGGAGCACATTATCCCTCACTACCTCCGGGAGCCACCTCAATGTTCTATGTAGTATTAAGGAGCACATTATCCCTCACTACCTCCGGGAGCGACCTCAATGTTCTATGTAGTATTAAGGAGCACATTATCCCTCACTACCTCCGGGAGCCACCTCAATGTTCTATGTAGTATTAAGGAGCACATTATCCCTCACTACCTCCGTGAGCGACCTCAGTGTTCTATGTAGTATTAAGGAGCACATTATCCCTCACCACCCCAGGAAGCGTCCTCAATGTTCTATGTAGTATTACGGAGCACATTATCCCTCACTACCTCCGGGAGCCACCTCAATGTTCTATGCAGTATTAAGGAGCAGATTATCCCTCACTACCTCCGGGAGCGACCTCAATGTTCTATGTAGTATTAAGGAGCACATTATCCCTCACTACCTCCGGTAGCGACCTCAATGTTCTATGTAGTATTACGGAGCACATTATCCCTCACTACCTCCGTGAGCGACCTCAATATTATATGTAGTATTAAGGAGCACGTTATCCCTCACTACCTCCGGGAGCGACCTCAATGTTCTATGTAGCATTAAGGAGCACATTATCCCTCCCTACCTCCGGGAGCGACCTCAATGTTCTATGTAGTATTAAGGAGCACATTATCCCTCACTACCTCCGGGAGCGACCTCAATGTTCTATGCAGTATTAAGGAGCACATTATCCCTCCCTACCTCCGGGAGCGACCTCAATGTTCTATGTAGTATTAAGGAGCATATTATCCCTCACTACCTCCGGGAGCGTCCTCAATGTTCTATGTAGTATTAAGGAGCACATTATCCCTCACTACCTCCGGAAACCACCTCAATGTTATATGTAGTATTAAGGAGCACATTATCCCTCACTACCTCCGGGAGTGACCTCAATGTTCTATGTAGTATTAAGGAGCACATTATCCCTCACTACCTCCGGGAGCCACCTCAATGTTCTATGTAGTATTAAGGAGAACGTTATCCCTCACTACCTCCGGGAGCGACCTCAATGTTCTATGTAGTATTAAGGAGCACATTATCCCTCACTACCTCCGGGAGCCACCTCAATGTTCTATGTAGTATTAAGGAGCACATTATCCCTCACTATCTCCGGGAGCCACCTCAATGTTCTATGTAGTATTAAGGAGCACATTATACCTCACTACCTCCGGGAGCCACCTCAATGTTCTATGTAGTATTAAGGAGCACATTATCCCTCACTACCTCCGGGAGCGACCTCAGTGTTCTATGTAGTATTAAGGAGCACGTTATCCCTCACTACCTCCGGGAGCCACCTCAATGTTCTATGTAGTATTAAGGAGCACGTTATCCCTCACTACCTCCGGGAGCGACCTCAATGTTCTATGTAGTATTAAGGAGCACATTATCCCTCACTACCTCCGGGAGCCACCTCAATGTTCTATGATGTATTAAGGAGCACATTATCCCTCACTGCCTCCGGGAGCGACCTCAATGTTCTATGTAGTATTAAGGAGCACATTATCCCTCACTGCCTCCGGGAGCCACCTCAATGTTCTATGTAGTATTAAGGAGCACATTATCCCTCACTACCTCCGGGAGCGACCTCAATGTTCTATGTAGTATTAAGGAGCACATTATTCCTCACTACCTCCGGGAGCGACCTCAATGTTCTATGTAGTATTAAGGAGCACATTATCCCTCACTACCTCCGAGAGCGTCCTCAATGTTCTATGATGTATTAAGGAGCACATTATCCCTCACTACCTCCGGAAGCCACCTCAATGTTCTATGTAGTATTAAGGAGCACATTATCCCTCACTACCTCCGGGAGCGACCTCAATGTTCTATGTAGTATTAAGGAGCACATTATCCCTCACTACCTCCGGGAGCCACCTCAATGTTCTATGTAGTATTAAGGGGCACATTATCCCTCACTACCTCCGGGAGCGACCTCAGTGTTCTATGTAGTATTAAGAAGCACATTATCCCTCACTACCTCCGAGAGCGACCTCAATGTTCTATGATGTATTAAGGAGCACATTATCCCTCACTGCCTCCGGGAGTGACCTCAATGTTCTATGTAGTATTAAGGAGCACATTATCCCTCACTACCCCCAGGAGCGACCTCAATGTTCTATGTAGTATTAAGGAGCACATTATCCCTCACTACCTCCGGGAGCGACCTCAATGTTCTATGTAGTATTAAGGAGCACATTATCCCTCACTACCTCCGGGAGCGACCTCAATGTTCTATGTAGTATTAGGGGCACATTATCCCTCACTACCTCCGGCAGCCACCTCAATGTTCTATGTAGTATTAAGGAGCACATTATCCCTCACTACCTCCGGGAGCGACCTCAATGTTCTATGTAGTATTAAGGAGCACATTATCCCTAACTACCTCCGGGAGCCACCTCAATGTTCTATGTAGTATTAAGGAGCACATTATCCCTCACTACCTCCGGGAGCCACCTCAATGTTCTATGTAGTATTAAGGAGCACATTATCCCTCACTGCCTCTGGGAGCGACCTCAATGTTCTATGTAGTATTAAGGAGCACGTTATCCCTCACTACCTCCGGGAGCCACCTCAATGTTCTATGTAGTATTAGGGAGCACATTATCCCTCACTACCTCCGGGAGCGACCTCAATGTTCTATGTAGTATTAAGGAGCACATTATCCCCTAACTACCTCCGGGAGCCACCTCAATGTTCTATGTAGTATTAAGGAGCACATTATCCCTCACTACCTCCGGCAGCGACCTCAATGTTCTATGTAGTATTAAGGAGCACATTATCCCTCACTACCTCCGGGAGCGACCTCAATGTTCTATGTAGTATTAAGGAGCACGTTATCCCTCACTACCTCCGGGAGCCACCTCAATGTTCTATGTAGTATTAAGGAGCACATTATCCCTCACTACCTCCGGGAGCAACCTCAATGTTCTATGTAGTATTAAGGAGCACATTATCCCTCACTACCTCCGGGAGCGACCTCAATGTTCTATGTAGTACTAAGGAGCACATTATCCCTCACTACCTCCGGGAGCGACCTCAATGTTCTATGTAGTATTAAGGAGCACATTATCCCTCACTACCTCCGGGAGCGACCTCAATGTTCTATGTAGTATTAAGGAGCACATTATCCCTCACTACCTCCGGGAGCGACCTCAATGTTCTATTCAGTACTAAGGAGCACATTATCCCTCACTACCTCCGGGAGCGACCTCAATGTTCTATGTAGTATTAAGGAGCACATTATCCCTCACTACCTCCGGGAGCGACCTCAATGTTCTATGATGTATTAAGGAGCACATGATCCCTCACTACCTCCGGAAGCCACCTCAATGTTCTATGATGTATTAAGGAGCACATGATCCCTCACTACCTCCGGAAGCCACCTCAATGTTCTATGTAGTATTAAGGAGCACATTATCTCTCACTACCTCCGGGAGCGACCTCAATGTTCTATGTAGTATTAAGGAGCACATTATCCCTCACTACCTCCGGGAGCGACCTCAATCTTCTATGATGTATTAAGGAGCACATTATCCCTCACTACCTCCGGGAGCGACCTCGATGTTCTATGTAGTATTAAGGAGCACATTATCCCTCACTACCTCCGGGAGCGACCTCAATGTTCTATGTAGTATTAAGGAGCACATTATCCCTCACTACCTCCGGGAGCCACCTCAATGTTCTATGTAGTATTAAGGAGCACATTATCCCTCACTACCTCCGGGAGCGACCTCAATGTTCTATGTAGTATTAAGGAGCACATTATCCCTCACTACCTCTGGGAGCGACCTCAATCTTCTATGATGTATTAAGGAGCACATTATCCCTCACTACCTCCGGGAGCGACCTCAATGTTCTATGCAGTATTAAGGAGTACATTATCCCTCACTACCTCCGGGAGCGTCCTCAATGTTCTATGTAGTATTAAGGAGCACATTATCCCTCACTACCTCCGGGAGCGACCTCAGTGTTCTATGTAGTATTAAGGAGCACATTATCCCTCACTACCTCCGGGAGCCACCTCAATGTTCTATGTAGTATTAAGGAGCACATTATCCCTCACTGCCTCCGGGAGCGACCTCAATGTTCTATGTAGTATTAAGGAGCACATTATCCCTCACTACCTCCGGGAGCGACCTCAATCTTCTATGATGTATTAAGGAGCACATTATCCCTCACTACCTCTGGGAGCGACCTCAATGTCCTATGTAGTATTAAGGAGCACATTATCCCTCACTACCTCTGGGAGCGACCTCAATGTTCTATGTAGTATTAAGGAGCACATTATCCCTCACTACCTCCGGGAGCGACCTCAATGTTCTACGTAGTATTAAGGAGCACATGATCCCTCACTACCTCCGGGAGCGACCTCAATGTTCTATGATGTATTAAGGAGCACATTATCCCTCACTACCCCAGGAAGCGACCTCAATGTTCTATGTGGTATTAAGGAGCACATTACCCTCACTACCTCCGGGAGCGACCTCAATGTTCTACGTAGTACTAAGGAGCACATTATCCCTCACTACCTCCGGAAGCCACCTCAATGTCCTATGTAGTATTAAGGAGCACATTATCCCTCACTACCTCCGGAAGCCACCTCAATGTTCTATGTAGTATTAAGGAGCACATTATCCCTCACTACCTCCGGGAGCGACCTCAATGTTCTATGCAGTATTAAGGAGCACATTATCCCTCACTACCTCCGGGAGCGACCTCAATGTTCTATGTAGTATTAAGGAGCACATTATCCCTCACTACCTCTGGAAACTACCTCAATGTTCTATGTAGTATTAAGGAGCACATTATCACTCACTACCTCTGGAAACTACCTCAATGTTCTATGTAGTATTAAGGAGCACAATATCCCTCACTACCTCCGTGAGCGACCTCAATGTTCTATGTAGTATTAAGGAGCACGTTATCCCTCACTACCTCCGGGAGCAACCTCAATGTTCTATGTAGTATTAAGGAGCACATTATCCCTCACTACCTCCGGGAGCGACCTCAATGTTCTATGCAGTATTAAGGAGCACATTATCCCTCACTACCTCCGGGAGCGACCTCAATGTTCTACAGTATGTAGTATTAAGGAGCACATTATCCCTCACTACCTCTGGAAACTACCTCAATGTTCTATGTAGTATTAAGGAGCACATTATCCCTCACTACCTCTGGAAACTACCTCAATGTTCTATGTAGTATTAAGGAGCACATTATCCCTCACTACCTCCGTGAGCGACCTCAATGTTCTATGTAGTATTAAGGAGCACGTTATCCCTCACTACCTCCGGGAGCAACCTCAATGTTCTATGTAGTATTAAGGAGCACGTTATCCCTCACTACCTCCGTGAGCGACCTCAATGTTCTATGTAGTATTAAGGAGCACGTTATCCCTCACTACCTCCGGGAGCGACCTCAATGTTCTATGTAGTATTAAGGAGCACGTTATCCCTCACTACCTCCGTGAGCGACCTCAATGTTCTATGCAGTATTAAGGAGCACGTTATCCCTCACTACCTCCGGGAGCGACCTCAATGTTCTATGCAGTATTAAGGAGCACATTATCCCTCACTACCTCCGGAAGCCACCTCAATGTTCTATGCAGTATTAAGGAGCACATTATCCCTCACTACCTCCGGGAGCGACCTCAATGTTCTATGTAGTATTAAGGAGCACATTATCCCTCACTACCTCCGGGAGCGACCTCAATGTTCTATGCAGTATTAAGGAGCACATTATCCCTCACTACCTCCGGGAGCGACCTCAATGTTCTATGTAGTATTAAGGAGCACATTATCCCTCACTACCTCCGGGAGCGACCTCAATGTTCTATGTAGTATTAAGGAGCACATTATCCCTCACTACCTCCGGGAGCGACCTCAATGTTCTATGTAGTATTAAGGAGCACATTATCCCTCACTACCTCCGGGAGCGACCTCAATGTTCTATGTAGTATTAAGGAGCACATTATCCCTCACTACCTCCGGGAGCGACCTCAATGTTCTATGTAGTACTAAGGAGCACATTATCCCTCACTACCTCCGGGAGTGACCTCAATGTTCTATGTAGTATTAAGGAGCACATTATCCCTCACTACCTCCGGGAGCGACCTCAATGTTCTATGCAGTATTAAGGAGCAGATTATCCCTCACTGCCTCCGGGAGCGACCTCAATGTTCTATGTAGTATTAAGGAGAACATTATCCCTCACTGCCTCCGGAAGCGACCTCAATGTTCTATGTAGTATTTAGGAGCAGATTATCCCTCACTACCTCTGGGAGCGACCTCAATGTTCTATGTAGTATTAAGGAGCAAATTATCCCTCACTACCTCCGGGAGCGACCTCAATGTTCTATGTAGTATTAAGGAGCACATTATCCCTCACTACCTCTGGGAGCGACCTCAATGTTCTATGTAGTATTAAGGAGCACATTATCCCTCACTACCTCCGGGAGCGACCTCAATGTTCTATGTAGTATTAAGGAGCACATTATCTCTCACTACCTCCGGGAGCGACCTCAATGTTCTATGTAGTATTAAGGAGCACATTATCCCTCACTACCTCTGGGAGCGACCTCAATGTTCTATGTAGTATTAAGGAGCACATTATCCCTCACTACCTCCGTGAGCGACCTCAGTGTTCTATGTAGTATTAAGGAGCACATTATCCCTCACCACCCCAGGAAGCGTCCTCAATGTTCTATGTAGTATTACGGAGCACATTATCCCTCACTACCTCCGGGAGCCACCTCAATGTTCTATGCAGTATTAAGGAGCAGATTATCCCTCACTACCTCCGGGAGTGACCTCAATGTTCTATGTAGTATTAAGGAGCACATTATCCCTCACTACCTCCGTGAGCGACCTCAATGTTCTATGTAGTATTAAGGAGTACATTATCCCTCACTACCTCCGGGAGCGACCTCAATGTTCTATGTAGTATTAAGGAGCACATTATCCCTCACTACCTCCGGGAGCGACCTCAATGTTCTATGTAGTATTAAGGAGCAGATTATCCCTCACTGCCTCCGGGAGCCACCTCAATGTTCTATGTAGTATTAAGGAGCACGTTATCCCTCACTACCTCTGGGAGCGACCTCAATGTTCTATGTAGTATTAAGGAGCACATTATCCCTCACTACCTCCGGGAGCGACCTCAATGTTCTATGCAGTATTAAGGAGCACATTATCCCTCACTACCTCCGGGAGCGACCTCAATGTTCTATGTAGTATTAAGGAGCACATTATCCCTCACTACCTCCGGGAGCAACCTCAATGTTCTATGTATTATTAAGGAGCACATTATCCCTCACTACCTCCGGAAGCCACCTCAATGTTCTATGTAGTATTAAGGAGCACATTATCCCTCACTACCTCCGGGAGCGACCTCAGTGTTCTATGTAGTATTACGGAGCACATTATCCCTCACTACCTCCGGGAGCAACCTCAATCTTCTATGATGTATTAAGGAGCACATTATCCCTCACTACCTCCGGGAGCCACCTCAATGTTCTATGTAGTATTAAGGAGCACATTATCCCTCACTACCTCCGGGAGCGACCTCAATGTTCTATGTAGTATTAAGGAGCACATTATCCCTCACTACCTCCGGGAGCCACCTCAATGTTCTATGTAGTATTAAGGAGCACATTATCCCTCACTACCTCCGTGAGCGACCTCAGTGTTCTATGTAGTATTAAGGAGCACATTATCCCTCACCACCCCAGGAAGCGTCCTCAATGTTCTATGTAGTATTACGGAGCACATTATCCCTCACTACCTCCGGGAGCCACCTCAATGTTCTATGCAGTATTAAGGAGCAGATTATCCCTCACTACCTCCGGGAGTGACCTCAATGTTCTATGTAGTATTAAGGAGCACATTATCCCTCACTACCTCCGTGAGCGACCTCAATGTTCTATGTAGTATTAAGGAGCACATTATCCCTCACTACCTCCGGGAGCGACCTCAATGTTCTATGTAGTATTAAGGAGCACATTATCCCTCACTACCTCCGGGAGCGACCTCAATGTTCTATGTAGTATTAAGGAGTAGATTATCCCTCACTGCCTCCGGGAGCCACCTCAATGTTCTATGTAGTATTAAGGAGCATATTATCCCTCACTACCTCCGGGAGCCACCTCAATGTTCTATGTAGTATTAGGGAGCACATTATCCCTCACTACCTCCGGGAGCCACCTCAATGTTCTATGTAGTATTAAGGAGCACATTATCCCTCACTGCCTCCGGGAGCGACCTCAATGTTCTATGTAGTATTAAGGAGCACATTATCCCTCACTACCTCCGGGAGCGACCTCAATGTTCTATGTAGTATTAAGGAGCACATTATCCCTCACTACCTCCGGGAGCGACCTCAATGTTCTATGCAGTATTAAGGAGCACATTATCCCTCACTACCTCCGGGAGCGACCTCAATGTTCTATGCAGTATTAAGGAGCAGATTATCCCTCACTACCTCCGGGAGCGACCTCAATGTTCTATGTAGTATTAAGGAGCAGATTATCCCTCACTACCTCCGGGAGCCACCTCAATGTTCTATGTAGTATTAAGGAGCACATTATCCCTCACTGCCTCCGGGAGCGGCCTCAATGTTCTATGTAGTATTATAGAGCACGTTATCCCTCACTACCTCCGGGAGCGACCTCAATGTTCTATGTAGTATTAAGGAGCACATTATCCCTCACTACCTCCGGGAGCGACCTCAATGTTCTATGCAGTATTAAGGAGCACATTATCCCTCACTACCTCCGGGAGCGACCTCAATGTTCTATGTAGTATTAAGGAGCAGATTATCCCTCACTACCTCCGGGAGTGACCTCAATGTTCTATGTAGTATTAAGGAGCACATTATCCCTCACAACCTCCGGGAGCCACCTCAATGTTCTATGTAGTATTAAGGAGCACATTATCCCTCACTACCTCCGGGAGTGGCCTCAATGTTCTATGTAGTATTATAGAGCACGTTATCCCTCACTACCTCCGGGAGCGACCTCAATGTTCTATGTAGTACTAAGGAGCACATTATCCCTCACTACCTCCGGGAGCGACCTCAATGTTCTATGTAGTATTAAGGAGCACATTATCCCTCACTACCTCCGGGAGCGACCTCAATGTTCTATGTAGTATTACGGAGAACATTATCCCTCACTACCTCCGGGAGCGACCTCAATCTTCTATGTAGTATTAAGGAGCACATTATCCCTTACTACCTCCGGGAGCGACCTCAATGTTCTATGTAGTATTAAGGAGCACATTATCCCTCACTACCTCCGGGAGCGACCTCAATGTTCTATGTAGTATTAAGGCGCACATTATCCCTCACTACCTCCAGAAGCCGCCTCAATGTTCTATGTAGTATTAAGGAGCACGTTATCCCTCACTACCTCCGGGAGCGACCTCAATGTTCTATGTAGTATTAAGGAGCACGTTATCCCTCACTACCTCCGGGAGCGACCTCAATGTTCTATGTAGTACTAAGGAGCACGTTATCCCTCACTACCTCCGGGAGCAACCTCAATGTTCTATGTAGTATTAAGGAGAACATTATCCCTCACTGCCTCCGGGAGCGACCTCAATGTTCTATGTAGTATTAAGGAGCACATTATCCCTCACTACCTCCGGCAGCCACCTCAATGTTCTATGTAGTATTACGGAGCACATTATCCCTCACTACCTCCGTGAGCGACCTCAATGTTCTATGTAGTATTAAGGAGCACGTTATCCCTCACTACCTCCGGGAGCAACCTCAATGTTCTATGTAGTATTAAGGAGAACATTATCCCTCACTGCCTCCAGGAGCGACCTCAATGTTCTATGTAGTATTAAGGAGCACATTATCCCTCACTACCTTCGGGAGCGACCTCAATGTTCTATGTAGTATTACGGAGCACATTATCCCTCACTACCTCCGGGAGCGACCTCAATGTTCTACGTAGTATTAAGGAGCACATTATCCCTCACTACCTCCGGGAGCGCCCTCAATGTTCTACGTAGTATTAAGGAGCACATTATCCCTCACTACCTCCGGGAGCGTCCTCAATGTTCTATGTAGTACTAAGGAGCACATTATCCCTCACTACATCCGGGAGCGACCTCAATGTTCTACGTAGTATTAAGGAGCACATTATCCCTCACTACCTCCGGGAGCCACCTCAATGTTCTACGTAGTATTAAGGAGCACATTATCCCTCACTACCTCCGGGAGCCACCTCAATGTTCTATGTAGTATTAAGGAGCACATTATCCCTCACTACCTCCGGGAGCCACCTCAATGTTCTATGTAGTATTAAGGAGCACGTTATCCCTCACTACCTCCGGGAGCGACCTCAATGTTCTATGTAGTATTAAGGAGAACATTATCCCTCACTACCTCCGGGAGCGACCTCAATGTTCTATGTAGTATTAAGGAGAACATTATCCCTCACTGCCTCCGGGAGCGACCTCAATGTTCTATGTAGTATTAAGGAGCACATTATCCCTCACTACCTTCGGGAGCGACCTCAATGTTCTATGTAGTATTACGGAGCACATTATCCCTCACTACCTCCGGGAGCGACCTCAATGTTCTACGTAGTATTAAGGAGCACATTATCCCTCACTACCTCCAGGAGCGCCCTCAATGTTCTACGTAGTATTAAGGAGCACATTATCCCTCACTACCTCCGGGAGCGACCTCAATGTTCTACGTAGTATTAAGGAGCACATTATCCCTCACTACCTCCGGGAGCGACCTCAATGTTCTACGTAGTATTAAGGAGCACGTTATCCCTCACTACCTCCGGGAGCGACCTCAATGTTCTATGTAGTATTAAGGAGCACATTATCCCTCACTGCCTCCGGGAGCCACCTCAATGTTCTATGTAGTATTAAGGAGCACATTATCCCTCACTACCTCCGGGAGCGACCTCAATGTTCTATGTAGTATTAAGGAGCACATTATCCCTCACTACCTCCGGGAGCCACCTCAATGTTCTATGTAGTATTAAGGAGCACATTATCCCTCACTACCTCCGGGAGCGTCCTCAATGTTCTATGTAGTATTACGGAGCACATTATCCCTCACTACCTCCGGGAGCGACCTCAATGTTCTATGTAGTATTAAGGAGCACATTATCCCTCACTACCTCCGGAAGCGACCTCAATGTTCTATGTAGTATTAAGGAGCACGTTATCCCTTACTACCTCCGGGAGCGACCTCAATGTTCTATGTATTATGAAGGAGCACGTTATCCCTCACTACCTCCGGGAGCGACCTCAATGTTCTATGTAGTACTAAGGAGCACATTATCCCTCACTACCTCCGGGAGCGACCTCAATGTTCTATGTAGTATTAAGGAGAACATTATCCCTCACTACCTCCGGGAGCGACCTCAATGTTCTATGTAGTATTAAGGAGAACATTATCCCTCACTGCCTCCGGGAGCGACCTCAATGTTCTATGTAGTATTAAGGAGCACATTATCCCTCACTACCTTCGGGAGCGACCTCAATGTTCTATGTAGTATTACGGAGCACATTATCCCTCACTACCTCCGGGAGCGACCTCAATGTTCTACGTAGTATTAAGGAGCACATTATCCCTCACTACCTCCAGGAGCGCCCTCAATGTTCTACGTAGTATTAAGGAGCACATTATCCCTCACTACCTCCGGGAGCGACCTCAATGTTCTACGTAGTATTAAGGAGCACGTTATCCCTCACTACCTCCGGGAGCGACCTCAATGTTCTACGTAGTATTAAGGAGCACGTTATCCCTCACTACCTCCGGGAGCGACCTCAATGTTCTATGTAGTATTAAGGAGCACATTATCCCTCACTGCCTCCGGGAGCCACCTCAATGTTCTATGTAGTATTAAGGAGCACATTATCCCTCACTACCTCCGGGAGCGACCTCAATGTTCTATGTAGTATTAAGGAGCACATTATCCCTCACTACCTCCGGGAGCCACCTCAATGTTCTATGTAGTATTAAGGAGCACATTATCCCTCACTACCTCCGGGAGCGTCCTCAATGTTCTATGTAGTATTACGGAGCACATTATCCCTCACTACCTCCGGGAGCGACCTCAATGTTCTATGTAGTATTAAGGAGCACATTATCCCTCACTACCTCCGGAAGCGACCTCAATGTTCTATGTAGTATTAAGGAGCACGTTATCCCTTACTACCTCCGGGAGCGACCTCAATGTTCTATGTAGTATGAAGGAGCACGTTATCCCTCACTACCTCCGGGAGCGACCTCAATGTTCTATGTAGTACTAAGGAGCACATTATCCCTCACTACCTCCGGAAGCGACCTCAATGTTCTATGTAGTATTAAGGAGCACATTATCCCTCACTACCTCCGGGAGCGACCTCAATGTTCTATGTAGTATTACGGAGAACATTATCCCTCACTACCTCCGGGAGCGACCTCAATCTTCTATGTAGTATTAAGGAGCACATTATCCCTTACTACCTCCGGGAGCGACCTCAATGTTCTATGTAGTATTAAGGAGCACATTATCCCTCACTACCTCCGGGAGCGACCTCAATGTTCTACGTAGTATTAAGGAGCACGTTATCCCTCACTACCTCCGGGAGCGACCTCAATGTTCTACGTAGTATTAAGGAGCACATTATCCCTCACTGCCTCCGGGAGCCACCTCAATGTTCTATGTAGTATTAAGGAGCACATTATCCCTCACTACCTCCGGGAGCGACCTCAATGTTCTATGTAGTATTAAGGAGCACATTATCCCTCACTACCTCCGGGAGCCACCTCAATGTTCTATGTAGTATTAAGGAGCACATTATCCCTCACTACCTCCGGGAGCGACCTTAATGTTCTATGTAGTATTAAGGAGCACATTATCTCTCACTACCTCCGGAAGCGACCTCCATGTTCTATGTAGTATTAAGGAGCACATTATCCCTCACTACCTCCGGGAGCGACCTCAATGTTCTATGCAGTATTAAGGAGCACATTATCCCTCACTACCTCCGGAAGCGACCTCAATGTTCTATGTAGTATTAAGGAGCACATTATCCCTCACTACCTCCGGGAGCGTCCTCAATGTTCTATGTAGTATTACGGAGCACATTATCCCTCACTACCTCCGGGAGCGACCTCAATGTTCTATGTAGTATTAAGGAGCACGTTATCCCTCACTACCTCCGGAAGCGACCTCAATGTTCTATGTAGTATTAAGGAGCACGTTATCCCTTACTACCTCCGGGAGCGACCTCAATGTTCTATGTAGTATGAAGGAGCACGTTATCCCTCACTACCTCCGGGAGCGACCTCAATGTTCTATGTAGTACTAAGGAGCACATTATCCCTCACTACCTCCGGGAGCGACCTCAATGTTCTATGTAGTATTAAGGAGCACATTATCCCTCACTACCTCCGGGAGCGACCTCAATGTTCTATGTAGTATTACGGAGAACATTATCCCTCACTACCTCCGGGAGCGACCTCAATCTTCTATGTAGTATTAAGGAGCACATTATCCCTTACTACCTCCGGGAGCGACCTCAATGTTCTATGTAGTATTAAGGAGCACATTATCCCTCACTACCTCCGGGAGCGACCTCAATGTTCTATGTAGTATTAAGGAGCACATTATCCCTCACTACCTCTGGGAGCGACCTCAATGTTCTATGTAGTATTACGGAGCACATTATTCCTCACTACCTCCGGGAGCGACCTCAATGTTCTATGTAATATTACGGAGCACATTATCCCTCACTACCTCCGGGAGCGACCTCAATGTTCTATGTAGTATTACGGAGCACATTATTCCTCACTACCTCCGGGAGCGACCTCAGTGTTCTATGTAGTATTACCAATGGTATGCGGTTAGCAATTTTTACTTTGTTTTTTTTTTGGGGTGAAGCATTCTGCATTTTGACATGTGGTAAATAACAACTGTGGGGCCATGTACAAAGATCTTTGGCATTTCAATGACTAAACACACTGATATAGCAGCTACCTTCTCCCAGCATCAGGCAGCCCTACACCACTTCTCGACCCTGCACTAAGCCCACCACGGGTCCTCACACTACGACGGGGTGGGGGAGCCACTTATTGGGGTGCTGGATACACTGCTGAGGGTTGATGCAGTGCCACCTCTCACATTGCCTTCCTGCTGCTGTATTTGGGCCTGCATAGCTAGTAGGGCATTGGTCTGCGCTGTGCATGTTTGGGTTAGTGCTGTTAGACTTTGTGCCAGGCTTCCAATATGCATATTCTGCTCCCTTATTGCAGCAGTTAGTTCTGCAAAACGGGTGTCAATACTGTTGGCAATGCACACTTGAGTGCCTACACCTACCCGTACACTACGTGCAATTTTGCGTAACTGAAGGAAGGTGTCACGCATGTACCCCTGTATATTACCTATTTGGAGGCTTTGAGAGGCCATGAATTCTAACTGTTTGTCTTTGAAATTTACCAAGGAGTTAGCTACTTGGGAAGCAGTAGCTGCTGTATGGGGTGGGTGGGTGGTTGGGGGTGGGTTGGGAGACACCCCACTTGGGGGAAGATCACTCTATGACGAGGTCTGCATTTCTTCCTCTGCCGCAAAGGTGTCGACCGGATCAAGAATGATGTCCATTTCGTCTAGCACCACTATTGAAGAATCTGTTGTGTTGCTCCCTAGTTGTATAGCACCTGTGGATACAGATGAAGAGGTAAGTATTGATGCATATATAGGCCACACTGTCGTATACACTGTGTTACATAGGGCTATAGATGGCTGACGCACATACCTAGGGGTGTTATGCACTTACACATGTACCCCGATACAGCATGCAACATTGGCATTAAGAATATATCACATGCCTAGCTCAGATTACATTCATTTCTGTAGCAATGTAGCAGCAGGAGCTGAATGTAGTTTGAGATCTTGTTGATGTAACATGGGTGTGTGTACTGTATGTGTAATGGGGTGTGGTTTGTTCATTTACCTGCTTCCGCAGATTCAGCAGCAACGGGCCTTCTTCTCTTGGATGCCGCAGCACTTCGGGACGGACAATCTGTACAAGGAAAGATGGACAGGCATTATGGACATTGCTAAGGCTAAGCATTTTCTGAAAACATGCATTGAATTTACAATAATGGACAATACCCAATGGATAAGGACTGCATTATATCTTGACCACCTTTTTTTGGTTTATTGTCAATTATTTCATTTAAAGCTTAGTAGTAAACTAGTGTACACATGACAACTGTTGGTTAATCGGTGGTATGTAGGCATGGCAGCTAAACCACCAGTACACCACAGGGTTTTTCTACACATACATGTTAGTCTGCTAGAAAGAATGGTACACTGATAATCAATATGAGTAGTTGTGGAACTACAGGGCCCAGCATTATCAGCAATTTGAAAGTAGGAGCAGACATTTTCTTGTGCATGACCTTGCTGGGCTATGTAGTTCCACAGCAGCACTTTACAAAGCATAACAATACAAGTGCACATTACAGGTATAATACATTGGCATGTATGTTAAAGATTGCATGGGGTCACACTTACCAGCTCTCGGTGGCGTTTGTGGCCTGTCGGAATCCGCCACATGCATGCCAGGCAGGACCTCAGGTGGGATGATGCGCTTCAGCTTGACCTCATACGCATTGTAGCTGACAGTGGTGGGGCTTCCTCCTCCAGTCCTGGTGGCCTCCTCCATCTCCAGGGCCATTTTATGTTTTAACTGGCGTTTTATATCGTTAAACCGCTTCCATATAGCCCGTTTGCGCTGGGCAGTGGTCTTGTAGTTGCTTTTTCCAAGCAGACGCTCGAACACTGGCATGATAGCCCGGACAAGTGCCACATTTTCTTCATAGGAAAATCTCACCATCCGGCCACTTTTGTTGCGACCAGCTACCACCTCCTCCTCCTCCTCATTTTCACCACCAGACATGTCGCCCTCCTCCTCCATGCCAGGGTCTTCCTCCTCCTCACCAGCATCTTCCTCCACCTCTGACATGTGGCCCTCCTGCAGCTGGTGTGGGGTATGGTCTAGGGCTTGGCTGTAGGATGGGGATGCCAGCGGATCCTCAACCTCCTCCTGCTGGGGCTGGACGGCCAGGGTCTGGGCTGAGGCTGGCCTTGCTGTGGCCATGCTGCCTGCCACACTGCTGCCTCTCACACTTGACTGGCTGCTGCCACTGCTCCCTCTGCCACTGCTCCCTCTGCCACAGCTTCCTCTGCCACTGCTCCCTCTGCCACTGCTCCCTCTGCCACTGCTCCCTCTGCCACTGCTCCCTCTGCCACCAACACCTCTTCCTGAACTCACGCTTCCACTGCTCCTCTCCATGCTCCTTACTTCCTATCAAAGAGTGAAATGGCGCCAATGCCCCTTTATATAGGGGGTGTGATGCATAATGGATGGGACACAGGTGGGCCAATAGGTTCTGGGGTTCTTACTCATGCGGAGACAGTTTTGTAAATCGCACTCCGGTTGGTCCAAAACTCGCACATGACCGGCGGAAGAAATCGCACTTTTTGTTACTAAAAATCGCACCTCTTCGCCGCAAATCGCACCTCTTCGCACTTTTCAGCCTCAAATGCGCATCACATTAAATAATCGAATTTTGACTGAAAAGTGCGATTTTGAAAAAGGCGATTTGTGGCGATGTGGTGCGCGAATAAAACATGCGCATTTAGCGCAAACCATAGAATCTCACCCAGTATGTCTGAAAAAAGTGAATAAATTCCGAACCGAGATATTGAACTTGGAGAAGTGTCTCCAAGTACTTCCAAAAAACCCTATCAAATGCCCTATCCGCGTCGCAGGTAAGGATAACCGTGTGTTTACTGTGATTGGAGTGAGTTTTATATATGGCTGCAATCAAAGATCTGACATTATGGACTGAATGCCGATTCTTAAGGAACCCATTCCGTTGGGGTGTTAAAAGATAAGGAAGAATTTTCTGAAAACGAGAGGCCATTAATTTAGTAAATATTTAAAAATCTTGATTAAGTAAGGAAATGGGTCTATAAGAAGATATTATTGTAGGATCTTTGTTAGGTTTTGGAATAACAATTTTTCTGGCCTTATTGAAAGAGGTCAGGGTTTAGTTTCCCACTAGGATCGAATTATATTGTCGAGTTATTTCAGCTTTTAGTAATTTATAATAGGAGGTTGAGAAGCCCTCTGTCCCAGGGGTTTTGTGGAGAGGTAATGATTTAATAATATTCTATACTTTAAAATCAGTGACAGGTGGTATAAAAACTTCCCTGTGTTCAGCGGATAAATGTGGTAATTCTGCTTGATTAAGAAATTGTGAAGTATTCAAAGGATAATGTGGTGGCGCTTGGTTTAGTGACTTAAAGTAAGACAAAAAGGCGTCCTGATTTGAACTTGATCAGTGATCGTGGTTGAATCTATTTTTATTGAGGAGATAGTAAAAGCAGCCAAAGGCCATAAACCTAATGATGATTACCCCATCTAAAATATCTATTCTTCATGAATTGTAAATCTGAATTGGCCCGCTCTGTAACTATGGTATCATATGCTGATTTTGCATCTTTATATATTGAGCGAGTCCAATCTGATGGGTTGGTCAATATTCGGGAATATGCAGAGGAAACCTCTGAAGATGCTTTTTTTAATCAAGGTTGATATTTTTTCTTCTGTAAAGAGATATAGGCAAAAATATAACCCTGCATCACAGGTTTAGAGGCCTGCCACAACAAATGTATATCTCCACTGTGAATATTATTATCAGTGATATAATTAACATTTGAATCAAATTATTTTTAAAATCTAGTGAATTAGGGGCCCATTTATTAACATTATATTTACTGAAATAATGTGAAAATGGGTGTTTTCACACTCTTTTCGCATTATTTTAGTTTCACTTAAATGTACTAAAGTGGAATTGGAGAATTCGCAAAATTCTCCTCCAAAGGCCAATTATCGCATTTTTATTTTAGAAAGCATATCGCATTTCCCATAATTGTAATAAGAAATGCGATATGCTCAAATTAACTAACCTTGAATTGTAAAAAAAAAAAAAAAACAGAGTGGCTTATAACGCCAGCTTCAGGTGGCAGATAGAACTGCAGCTGCTGCAATGTCAGTGTGTGTGTGTGTCCAGGCAGGAAAGGGATAACAGTGCAGCTCCGTCAAACACCCCCTCTCCCCCTCCTGCCATCCACAGAGCACCGCACAGGCTGTCAGAAGTGACCTTTGTGTGAGCTCAGAGGGAGAGCTCATTACAGCACCATCCTCCGCTCTTCCCCTCCTGCTGTGGATCGTACATCATAAACAGGCAGGGAGAGTGTATTGTAGCTGACACCCATCACCCACTCTCCCCCCTCATGCCATGTATCCTAATCACAGGAGCTCTTCAAAGAGCACAGTCTATGTGCACAACAAAGTGCAGCACGCTCTGTTGTGATCTGTGTAGGGTGTTTTATTAACAGTGTTTCATTGCCTACTGCTCTACTTTTCATATGTACACTTGCCGACATTTTTTTTTCTTTGGCTGGCTTCTCCAGTCCCCACCCCCTCTCCTCCCTGCAGCTGGGCATGCGCAGACACAAGTGATACATTTTGCGATAGCCATAGGGGTGAGCAGGGAGATAATTTTGCAGGGACAGGGCTTTTTCGCATGCCCTGTTCAGGAATGTGAATAATAATACATTCATGCGATTTAAAAGGTAAATCACAATGCGAATTTAGGCGTTATTATCACCCAATAATCACAATTTAGTGAGATAATCTGGAAACCTCCGGTTAAAAGATTGTGTTATAGCCTTGTCTGGGCGGTGGAGGGACCCAGTCAATGATGCGGCACTTGATCGATGCCACCTGATGTTTCTGCACAACACAATGTTGTGCCACTGGTTTGTCCGATACTCTCTTCGATGATGCTTTATTGATGGAACTTTGATGGTTTGTCATTCTCTCTTGGAAAGTGCATTTGGTAATCCCTACGTAGCTCAATCCACAAGGGCAATGAAGCAAGTCTATGACAAAATCAGGAAGACAATGGAGCTTATATCTTAATCAGGTGGTCACTGTGCGGGTGGGGAAAACTGGCAGCAGGTATCAGTGAATTGCATGTAGTGTAGCCAGCACATTTGTAACATCCAGGTTTCCTTGTAAATAGCCAGGTAGGATCTTCAGGGGAAGGCTGTAGTTTATTCATAAGGAGTTGTATTAAATTTGTCTGTATGCCATCACTGGTTTCACTGGAAAGGAAATACCCAATGTTGGGTCAGAAGCTACTACTGGCCAATGTTTGCGTGTTGACCTTGAAATCACAGTGGACTTCCCATCAAACTGCGTGACGTAGACATTGGACGGCCCCTCACGTTGTACCTTAGAGGTCAATTTCTGTCGTGCCTTAAGTAAACAAGCATCAAGCAGTCTATTCAAATAACCCCTAACAAGAAAACGGGACCGCATCTCTTGGATCAGTACCTATTCTCTCATGGGGTCAGGATTGTTCCTAAAGACACGCAAAAACTGCGAAATAGGTAGGCTGTCTGAGATTTGGTGGGTGATTGCTGGTTGCAAAAAGGATAGAATTTATATCAGTCTCTTTGCAAAAAAGAGCGCTTCCCGGTGTATTACCACTCTTAAATACAGTGACATCTAGAAAATGTATTGATTCTGCATTGATTTAGCCCATAAATCAAACTGTGGTGGTCAAGCTACTGAGCTCAGAGAGCATGTTCTCAAATTCCACATTGGTGCCGCTCCACAATAAACAAATATCGTCAATAAAGCGTTTTAAGCATCCTTTGCAAAACATCTTTTATTTTAATGTATATAATAATGTGAGCAGTGCTGGCCTTTCTAAGGAAAAAACACACAGAAAAGGTTTTCATTGAGTAAATGATCCAGGACCATCATTTCCGGTCCCGAGTTGCATTCCACTTATAGCACTCATGGTGGGCACACGGCTGTGTGCAGGATACAATAAGGGTGTAAGTGTACCAACTTGTGATGGAGACATACAGTATATATATATATATATATATATATATATATATATATATATATATATATATATATACACAAAGACCGGCAACACTCACTGCTCCAACGCTGGAATACTTTGCTGGGTGCCCTTACTTTACAGATTGTAGGTAACTTGGAGGGCACGGCACTCTCAGGCAATAAGGCAATGGAAGGCTAGTGGGATAGCAATGTTTCAATGCTTTTATTGCATTGTCATCAGGCTCAACACAATTAAACAGTACACATACCTTTATACACCCACTACCATGCGCAAGGGAGACGCTGGCGCCGGCTGACCCGACTTCCGGGACAGCGGCTGATGACATGATCGCGCCTCCGGCTTTTACTAGTGTCAGTATCATCACCATGGAAACAGTACACAAATACAAATACAAATACAGAACAGGACGCACATTTAAAAACCAACACTGTGCGATACATGCTGAATGAACCCGGAGCTATGCACCGTCTCTGTGTGTACTTCAACATACCAGATGTTATGTATGTAAGATACGCAACTATATTAACATTAGAAAAACGATCTTTACTGATGACAATGATGCTGACAACATCATATGATATATACAAAAAGCCACTTGTTAATAATCGCAAATAGAAAAGTGGCAACTAAATTATCTGCGCATCTTAACACAAACGGCCGGTATGGAAAAGCTATAGGATATAAAACCAGGATGGTATACCAACTTATCAGAACCTAGGTAATGTGCCAAACGCTCATTTAAAATATCATATTGAGCAGAAATATATCGATAAATCGATCAATCATCTATCGATGGCTCTGAATTCACAACAATAGCACAAAAATATCACAGTAATGTCAAACGGCAGGTAAGGAATAAACAAATAATTAGCTGCGTGTTAAGCAGACAATGCCCAGATTCTCACTGAGCCCTTTGGGGGCCGATGTCTCTAAACGAGAAAATCCAGCGTGTTTCACATTCCAGAAGTGTAAGACCCCTATTACCTCCTCTTACATTAGGCGGAATGTGATCTATCTATTGCGATAGCGTAAAGAGGGTAAAGGGTGTTTCAGGGCTAGAAAATGTTTCGGGATGGGTAGTTCACATTTACCTCCTGCCAAAGCGGCACGAATGGTGGAACGATGTGATGTAATGTGTTCCTTAAAAGTCCTCTCGGTCTATATAGGAAAGACCGCAAGGACATATTAACTGACACACCACAAGTTTAGACTGACAGCTCAAGGTGTGCCCAATTGTGAACGTAGCCCCTGATAACGGATGGTAAAATGTGTTGCCCAGGATCATGCATGAACACGCCGTGCATGTGCACCGTATACATCCCCAAGGTGGGGGTTTTGGTGGAGAACCATAGTTTGTAATATCGGCTCTCACCAACATGTCACGGAAATTTGGGGGACGCCAGTAGCAAGATAGCAATCTAGAACCTGTCAGCCCTATTGCTTGATCTGAGCTAGTTATGGGCCAAAGATTTTTGGAGATTTTGTTAATAGCTGGGCTGGTGGAATTAAATTTGATAACCCATTGTAGGATAGGACTCTCCTCCATGGGAGTTGTGGGCTCCAAAAGCTGTTGCCTAGTCAGTAAAGAAACTCTGTCTGGCCTGTGCAAGAGACTCATTTCGATAACCCCTTTCTCTAAAGCGATCAATCAGGGCATCGATTTGGGTCTCAGCTAGAGATGGGTCGTTCGCGAATGAACCAAATCTTTTGAACGGATCCCATTCAAGGACGAACGAGCCGCCGATCCCAAAAAAGGTGATCCATTTCAGTTTACAATCCATTTTACTGATCTCAGTGCTGCCACCTGTGGCATCTGAGATGTACTACCTCTGTAGACACTGAATACAGTGCTGTGATTACAAGTGATAGAAAGATTAGCTGCCATCGGTGCAGGGATGGCCATCGGTGCAAACGGCATCGATGGTTGCCATCGATGGCGATTCTGCACCCAGCCATCGATCAGTGTTTTTACATGGTCATGTGTATTACCCTTTTTTTTTTCAAAAAGCGAGTCGAGGGCTCGGCGAAAAGATCCGTATCTTTTCACTGAGAGATCCGCCGGGCCCCGGCTCAACTTAATGACCCGTTTTGGCCATCTCTAGTCTCAGCTACTACCGGATCTGAAACAATTCTTTTGGTCCTTACCATTTGCGAATAAGGTAAGCCGGGAATTAAGCTGGAGGGTGGGCACTGGTAGCATAAAGGAGGTTATTTCTGTCAGTTTCCTTCTGAAATAAAGAAGTTGGAATATTTTCGTATTACAGTTAGAGGGATGATTCCGTTTCCATCCCCTATTTTCCAATTAAACGTACTTCACTTCTTTCCATAAATGGGCACAAAATGAATTTGCTACCTGGTGTACATCTAATTTGATTAATTGCATGTAAAAATGGCACATCGAGTGCCAAATCTAAAGTGAGCTCAAGGAGAATTGGGTCTGACGTCCTTAGGATAAGTCGGACTAGTGTATGGGCCTTTATGCAGATTCATTGTATTTATATATTTTCAGATGACTCCTAACAGACTTTACACACAGAACAATAGCTACTGAACATTTCCTCTTTATTGTATATTCAAGCATGGTACTGCAGTTATTTACAATATTGGATACAGCCGTAACCTTTATGTTCTGAAAACTACAATAAAGATACATTTAAAAAGTAAAAAGAATGATATATATTATTAAAAAATATTTTCAAAAAAGGAAAAAAATGCTATATATTATTTTTGAGAATGAAGCATGTTCTAACTTTATATTGGTGACATACTGTACATTTCAGCTACTGAATAATGAACTTATAACTTGGTAATACACTGTATGACTGAATATTTGACTTCAATAAAATATTGCTCTATCTCAGCTCAGGGAAAATGCCAAATCTCCTGTGTGTTCTCTGATGTGTCACAAGATTTGATTTCTGTGTAAAACATTTCCCACACTCAGAACATGAAAATGGCTTCTCACCTGTGTGGCTTCTCTGATGTTTAACAAGATCTGATTTGTGCGTAAAACATTTCCCACACTCGGAACATGAATATGGTTTCTCGCCTGTGTGACTTCTATGATGTTTAACAAGATCTGATTTGTGCGTAAAAGATTTCCCACACTCAGAACATGTATATGGTTTCTCACCTGTGTGACTTCTCTGATGTGTCACAAGATTTGCTTTCTGTGTAAAACATTTTCCACACTCAGAACATGGAAATGGCTTCTCACCTATGTGACGTTTCTTATGGCGAATAAGGTATTGTTCAAATGAAAACCTTTTCCCACACTCAGAACATGAATATGGTGTTTCACCTGTGTGACTTCTCTGATGTCTAACAAGATTTGATCTCTGTGCAAAACATTTGTCACACTCAGAACATTGATACGGTTTTTCACCTGTGTGCCTTCTCTGATGTCTAACAAATTGTGATTTGGATGTAAAACATTTCCCACACTCAGAGCATAACAATGGTCTCTCACATCTATGAGTCATCTGATGTCTAACAAGATCTGATTTCTGTTTAAAACATTTCCCACACTCAGAACATGGGAATGGCCTTTCACCTGTGTGACTTATCTGATGTCTAACCAGATCTGATTTCTGTTTAAAACATTTCCCACACTCAGAGCATGGATATGGTGTTTCACCTGTGTGACTTCTCCGATGTCTAACAAGATCTGATTTCTGTGTAAAACATTTCCCACACTCAGAACATGAATATGGTGTTTCACCTGTGTGACTTCTCTGATGTCGAACAAGAGCTGATTTCTGTGCAAAACACTTCTCACACGCAGAACATGTATATGGTGTTTCACCTGTGTGCCTTCTCTGATGTCTAACAACCTGTGATTTGGATGCAAAACATTTCCCACACTCAGAGCATGCATATAATTTATCACCCGTAGGAGCTGTACTATGTGTAGCAATATTTGAAGTATCAGGACAATTATTAATATTAGAGGCATCTGATGTTATATTAGAACTGTGAAGTACTGGATGTATAGTTTGGAGATGAGCGGTTTCTCCTGGGGAACCCCGTGTGTTGACGTTATCTTTAATGTCACAGTCTGGAGACACAGGGACAAATTCCTCCAAGGTATTCCTGCTGACGTGTCTGCCTGCAGGAAATAAAGGAAGGGAAATTAAGAACTTATTTTATATTAAGTAGCAGAAATTAATGTCCCCACAGTGTTTCATATTACTAATAAGTTCAAGGTGGTCTGTAATTACATATACAGGGTGGTCCGTAAGTGTGGTAACACCCTATAGGAATTAAATGAGTAAGGAAAAAGTAATACAATGTCTACACATATGATATGGGAGTGGGGGAAACCTTTTTTAGGGGTTGTCACCACTATGGCGGCCATCTTGAAATAGGCCATTTTGGATGCGACTATTTTTTCTTTTTATCGTTTTTAAAATAGTTTATACGATGGTTACGTCACACCGGGTGCCGATCACTAGAAATATACACGCAGTTTTTTCAATGAACTGTCCACACTGACAGGTCGTGCAAGCTGTCTGGGAAGGTAACACTCGGTTTGTCAAATACTTTGGTAATTGTTGACTGTTGAGCCGTAACCAAAGTTTCAATGTAAGGACCCTGTTTCCTGAAACACTTAACTCCCGTTTCAGGGAGGGAGGAAACCTATCGAAATAAAGTGTCTTCAAGAGAAGATTTTGGACTTCTAACAGAAAGGGTGTAGCGGTGTCATGTTTACGGACATATACCCGATTCAGTGCCCACAAAGTGTTGTCTTTGGGCCTGAGATCTATACCCTGTGAATCATTTCCATGTGAACCTCCTGTAATGAAGTAGAGTGTATTATGCCAAGAGTAATGGGGAATACCGTTCCGATATTGACGGCCGGTGGGTTCCAGCAAAAAGGAGGAGGAACAGATGGACGGTGTGCAGGGCGGGGGGGATGCTGCATAGAGCAGCCTGGAACGGTTTTTGATCTTCCAGATCAAGGCAGAATCACACTTACCAGGCAAATCTATTTATGCTTTCGATCCCGATGCCGCGGGGCCGCTCATTGGGATCGAATCTGGATCAAAGAGTTGTTTAAAGAAAATGTTTCAGATAGGTCAGAAAGGAGTAGAACTTGCCGCCCGGGTCAAATACGTTTCCAATCTTTTGTATACCCTTAGCTTTCAGTTGCAAATAATTGGGGATTACCCCAGAATGGGATTAAAGTAGAATGGGTAGGGTTCCTTTTCAGAATTTTGTTAATACGCCACCAGGTGTTATAGGTACAGGTATCTCTGAAGAACATTTCCTCTAGTATAGGGCGTGGTATTTTAGGTCTAGGGACATGGAATAAGGCACTAAGCGAGTAAGTGTAAGTAAGCGAGTAAGTAGCACAAACATCGCAATCCAGCGCATTGATAGTGTATACGTCTCATTCTGGTAACCAGTCCCCGATATATCTGAAGAAAACTAAATATGAAAAATAGGGATAAATTAGGTCAACGTCAAACCACCCGAAGAACAGGATAGGTACAATTTATTTCTGGCTATCTGAGAGCGTCAGTTTTCCCACTAAAGTTTTTAAACAATTATTTATTCTAACAACGTCTGATTTAGTGAGAAGAATTGGTAGCATCTGTACAGTGGATGATAATTTCGGGAAATCACTGATTCTATAACTGCTACTGAAGGAAGCAGCATCCAACTATCAATCTGTTTGGAAATGGAGTCTAGCAGAGGCGTAGACATCAACTCATACCGTTTATTAAGGTGACCGGGAACGTGTCTACCTAAATATGTGAAACAAGTGTGCACTATTTAACCCTATTGTAATGTATAATATAAATGATCCCAATGTACCATATCGAAGCCTTTTCTGAGTCTAAGGCAAGAACAGCCCTGGGCATAAATTGATTGGGGAGACTAGAATGACGTATGACTGTAAGAACCCTGCGGATGTTAACGACAGAGTTTCTACCCATAATGAATCCCGTCTGATCGGAATGTATAATGCCGGGGAGTTTGGCTTTCAACCCGTCAGCAAGTTTTTTGTTAGCATTTATCTATATTTAATAGAGAGATGAGCCTGTAAGAGCCTGGGTCCGAGAGATCCCTTCCAGGATTAGGAATAATATTAAGGGCGGCCATACTAAAATAATGTGGGATAGATCAGGAAGACAATAAATCGTTCTGGAACCAAACCAAAGTTGGAGTAATCTTAAGAGTCAAGAATTTATAAAATCAGCCGTAAAGCCATCCGGACCGGGGGCCTTACCCAATTTTATGTTGGCGATGGCACGGGATAATCGATAATACTATTAAGCGCATGTGGTAATGGCGCATCAAGTTCCAAATTGTAAGTGAGCTCTATATGTCCTTAGGCTAATCTGGACTAGTGTTTGGGGCCTTTATGCAGATTCATTGTATTTATATATTTTCAGATGACTCCTAACAGACTTTACACACAGAACAATAGCTACTGAACATTTCCTCTTTATTGTATATTCAAGCAAGGTACGGAAGTTATTTACAATATTGGATAAGGGTGTAACCTTTATGCTCTGAAAACTACATTAAAATACATTTAAAAAGAAAAAAAATGCTATATATGAGAATGAAACCTGTTCTAACTTTATGTTGGTGACATACTGTACATTTCAGCTATTGAAGAATAATGAACTTCTAACTTGGCAATAAATCGTATGACTGAATACATGAATTCCATAAAATATTGCCATATTCCAGCTCAGGGAAATTGTCTATCTCCTGTGTGTTCTCTGATGTCTAACTAAATCTGATTTCTGCATAAAACATTTCCCACACTCAGAACACAGATATGGTTTCTCAGCCGTGTGACTTTTTTGATGTGTAACAAGATTTGATTTCTGTGTAAAACATTTCCCACACTCAGAACATGGAAATGGCTTCTCTCCTGTGTGGCTTCTCTGATGTTTAACAAGATCTGATTTCTGCGTAAAACATTTCGCACACTCAGAACATGGAAATGGCTTCTCGCCTGTGTGACTTCTCTGATGTCTAACAACTTGTGATTTGGATATAAAATATTTCCCACACTCAGAACATGGATATGGTTTCTCACCTGTGTGGCTTCTCTGATGTAGAACCAGAGCTGATTTATGTGTAAAACATTTCCCACACTCAGAACATAGAAATGGCTTCTCATCTTTGCAACTTCTCTGATGTAGTCAAAAAGTTTAGATATCCAAGGGAGGATATCTGAAAAAGACTCCCGGGTGGGGCACAGCCTTCTAATGAAAATGGATTACTGTTAATACAGACTTTATTAGTTAAAACATGACCCTAATATGGGGTCAGGCAAAGACAAAAGACAAAGACAAACAGATAACACTGATGGACAATGTACATGAGAAATTGGTGAAATATTATTTCAAAATATATAAATTGACTACCGTTATATAGCGTAAAAATTATTGAACATAAAATTAATTATTACCAGAGTATCTATGCTGACCCTCTCTCTATAAAACTGTTTTCCATCTTACTTTGTCTTGCACAGGCAACCGTACCACCACCAATATACGTGCAAACTGAACTTCCTTCCACACTTCACTACCAGGGTGGTATCGCTCAACCTCTGTTCACTACAGTTATCCCTGTACGCAGAGGATAGCAGCAAACACCAGGGACAGGGTGAAGGAGTACCTTATACTTTATATCTACTCAGGGTTCTCTCATTTCTAGGGGACCCTGGATCCGACTCTGCGCTGTACTTTGTATAACAGAGCCGGACAGGTCACCCCTGGAAACAGCAGAAACTCCCTCATCTATATTCAGACACCTGTGACGCTCTCGGGGTCCGCTCAACTGCGCATTCACTGACCAACGTCACATGCACAGGCAGCAGCGACTCCCTTAGCATATCCATACTCAGGTGTCTCTTTACTCAGACTATACTGCTATCATTTAGTTACTCAGACCTACCCAGCCAAGAAAACTCTGTCACCTACAGGAAATACGGCCACTAACTGAATCAAGTTATTTTTGACATTTATCTCTCATATATATTGGTATTTGAGGCTTTTTACTGTCTTTTAGGATTCCATATGAGTATATGTACATACTGCTACTGATTGGAGCATTTCTTCCATCGAATCCCCAGACAGACTTATTTTGAAATAATATTTCACCAATTTCTCATGTACATTGTCCATCAGTGTTATCTGTTTGTCTTTGTCTTTTGTCTTTGCCTGACCCCATATTAGGGTCATGTTTTAACTAATAAAGTCTGTATTAACAGTAATCCATTTTCATTAGAAGGCTGTGCCCCACCCGGGAGTCTTTTTCAGATATCCTCCCTTGGATATCTAAACTTTTTGACTGCAATTACCCCACTCCCTGGGAGCACCTCCACAAGTTTATTATAATTTATACTTTATTACATTGATTGGAGTATGCCTTCTTACCCTCCGTCATTATAGCCCAGTGCCCTCGGCCTCTCCCTTCCCCCCTCCCCTCTTCTCTGTAACTTCTCTGATGTATAACAAGATCTGATTTGTGCGTAAAACATTTCCCAAACTCTAAACATGGATATAATTTATCACCCATAGGAGCTGTATTATGTGTATCAATATCTGAAGCACCTGGACATATATTATTAGAGGCATCAGATGTTATATTAGAACTGTGAAGTACTGGATGTATAGTTTGGAGATGAGCGGTTTCTCCTGGGGAACCCCGTGTGGTGACGATATCTTTAATGTCACAGTCAGGAGACAAAGGGACAAATTCCTCCACGGTATTCCTGCTGATGTGTCTGCCTGCAGGAAATAATGGAATGGAAATAAATAACTTATTTGATATTAAGTAGTAGAATTGAATGTCCCCAGTGTTTCATACAGATGTTTCCGCCAGCTCGCCATGGTGAAGGTTTTGGCGATCCACTTTTCTTCTGCGCTCCCATGCGCCGATGCACGCCATACAATATCCATGCAATACATATCGCCACCACTGGGTGACTAATGCTCCACCAATCTAGCGGCGGATTGATATACCGATGGAACTGCGCCATTCGCCAAGAGAGGGTCCCGCTTACTATACAGTATGTATGAGACACTCATGCGCCTCATTCCCGGGAACATCGCTACGGCTCCAACTGTACCGTACAATACAAGCAAATGCCCCATGTAGTGTCCCGGTCTAGGCAAATAATAACTGCCGCCTGCAGTTCACGTAGCGCGATGCTGAATATTGGGAACACAAAACTCATTCCCGGCAACCAGCATTACGGCTCTGGTAGATAACAAAGAGGAAAAGATGGTAACTGAATTGGTGCGCTAGGCAGCCCAGGCTCACTTCTATTACATGCAACACCTTGCATACAGTACCATAAACCAGACAGATAGGAATGTTCCGAGGCACCAAGGGATGTATCCATACGATTCTTTTCTCTGTGTATTCCCCTCAGAACACAATACCCAAAATGAAGAAAGAAAACAGAACCACAATAGTGAACCACAGTCTGTGATCTTTTTGAATTTTTTATCCTAACAGGTAGAGGATCAGGAGATCAAGTCCCGTACCGTTAATGTTGGTCTACATTAGGTAGACATATCAAGCGTGGGGGGGGGGGGGGGGGCGGGACATTTCCATCACTATAGGCACTCCAACTCAATGGGATAATTGCATGAAAAATAAAACGTGCAATAGTGTAATACAGTTTTATTATCAAGCACAAAATACAATAAAATGGAAAACTTTTGCAGTGCGACTCTCACCAAAAAGGTGAGAATTCTCTTAACTTGACAATGTTGTGACGTATAATTGGTAATAAATCACCATTTCCATTTTTCATTGTCGTTCTTCTCATTATTTCCATTATTATCCTTTTTCAGGGACAATAGGGATTCATATTTTAATATTTTTTATATATTTTTTTAGATGGATATGCAATATGGATAAAACCCGGTTCTTCAAATCCATTATCCATGACTTCCGGGAGAGAGATAGATGGATTGCAAATAAAAGAGCCTCCTGTGATACGCGGACCAGGATCTGCCGTGGTCCGGAAGCCCGGCACCCTGTGACATGCAAGCCGAGCCCCGAATCCGGAAGTTTATTAGAGGTGGAACGCAAAGTGTCACTTCCGCCGGCCGGGACTGGGTTCTGCCGCGATCCGGAAGTCCGGCACCCTGTGACACGCAAGCCGAGCACCGAATCCGGACGTTTATTAGAGGTGGAACGCAAAGTGTCACTTCCGCCGGCCAGGACTGGGTTCTGCCGCGATCCGGAAGCCCGGCACCCTTTGAAACGCAAGCTGAGCCCCAAAACCGGAAGTTTACTAGCGGAGCTACGCAAAGCGTCACTTCCGCCGGCCGGGACCGGAAGTATGATCAGCGGAAGCCGCGAGTTACAGGTGGACAAGATTACAAGTGCCAAAGTAAAGCAAACTGGGGATTAAAAGTCTGGAATATGAAAGGAGGTTGATAGGAGATTAGCGGTTAGGTAATTCCATGTCTGGTATTAGCTTCTTCAGGTCATTTGGTTCAGAGCCGGCCTTAGGCATAGGCAAACTAGGCAGTTGGGACCTAGTGGGGCGGCGCGGCGGTGGAGGGAGCAGGGGGAGGCTGGGGACGCTGCGGGGGACACAGGCGGCATAGAGCCAGGCAGGGGGAGCCGGGAGCTGTCAGTACTGAATAAAAAAAAAAAGCCCATACAATGAATGGGCGGCCTGTGATTGGCTGAGCGCTCTCTCAGCCAGTCAGCAATTGGCTGAGAGAGCGCTCAGCCAATCACAGGCTGCCCATTCATTGTATAGGCTTTTTTTTCTAGCACTGACAGCTCCCGGCTCCCTCTGCCCGGCTCTATGCCGCCTGTGTCCCACGCAGCGTCCCCAGCCCCCCCTGCTCCCACCAGCAGCCCTGCTCTGTAGGCCCCCCCCCCCTGCTCCCCGGGTTTTTTACATGTGATAAATCGAGACGATTTATCACATGTAAAAAATGGCACATCAAGTGCCAATCTAATCAAGCTCCCCGGGGAGCAGCCGGGGAAGCTCAGGGACAAGTCGGGGGCGACTTGTCCTAAGGACAAGTCGCCCTAGTGTATGGGGGCCTTAAGATTCTAGATTTATATTATTTGGACTTCTTATCTTATTTGCTATTTTCACCCTTATCTGTACTTGAACCTTGCTGTAACAATTGAAAATTTCTCCATTGTGAGACGAATAAAGGAATTCTATCTATCTAAATTACCCAGGCCAAAGTCTGAAGGGCCTAGTGGAGGCCCCGGGCCTCCTCCCCTTAAGTGACAGCAGCAGCTCTTCTCCTCTGCCCAGCACACACTGCTTTGTGCTGGGTTGCAGTGTGGCCATGGAGGTGCTTAAAATACAGTATTTTTTCAGGATTTTTTTCTAAGGGTATAATGTGAATAATGTGAGGAGTAATGTACATAAGGTAAAGTGGTACTACTGTGTGATGTAACGTGAATAAGGGACACCATCACATGATATAATGTGAATAAAGTTGCACTACTGTGTGGCATAATTTGAATTGGGGGTACTATTGTGTGGCCATGCCCCTTCCCAGCAAGAACACACCCCTGTTTGGGCTGCGCACCGAATGTGTGTGCTGTTTCTATTTAAAATATTGCGGCTAGGAGCACCAAAATGATGACTGCTATGATGAGGGTTGATGGTGCTGGAAAAGGGGAGCAGGGTCAGAGGCGGAACTAGTGGCGGTGCTAGGGGGCACCAGCCAAAATCTTGCCTAGGGCGTCATTTAGGCTAAGGCCGGCTCTGATTTGGTTGGGGTGGTATAAATATGGGGATGGGAGCCTATGCCCCCTATGCTTGATAGGTCTACCGAATGTAGACCAACATTAACGGTACGGGACTTGATCTCCTGATCCTCTACCTGTTAGGATAAAAAATTCAAAAAGATCACAGACTGTGGTTCACTATTGTGGTTCTGTTTTCTTTCTTCATTTTGGGTATTGTGCTCTGAGGGGAATACAAAGCATTATCGCTCTGTCTTGCTAGAAACTAGTGTTCGATTACAGTGTAAAATGTGTATTATTTTTAAATTTGTTAATTGAAACATGAAAGCTACATTTAATAAAACTAGGCACGCACACGCCAAATAGAAGTATTTTTGTGCGTCTCCACGTGCAAGAACCACACAGCATGCTGTGCAATATTTAGTACTGTACTATGCATTACGCACAGTGTCTGTATAGCGCTTTCCCCACAGCCAGACCGACTGAATCAGCCTCTTCCATTGCATTCTCTGTGAATAGTCTCCCAGGGAAGGGGGAAGGGAGGCGGAGGTTGGGGTGGGCTGAGTACGGTACCTTTACACTAACCCACAATGGGAGTGTCTAAAACGCTGCAGCTCGAACTGCGCTACAGCTGCCTCTGAACGGGAGCACTCCCTACATACACATCACCAAGTGGCGCAGGCTAGTGGATAACTGCGCAGCTATACACACTGGAAACCTGTGCTCCATTACTGTATCAAATTTGTATTATTATTTTTAATTGAAATATTTATGAAAGTTAAATTGAATAGAACTAGACAAACATAAAACCTGTTTGTATAAAAGTCTTTTTGTGCGACTCCAAGCGTAAAAACCACAGAGTAGGCCGCCTGACGGTTAGTACGCGGCATTATGCACCACGTATAATAATAAATTAAAATCAGCTTAAATTCTCATGTTTCGGTGGTCCAATCGGCTCAGAACTGGATTCTTACGGAAGGGGAGACATTTAGCTACAAGAGGATATGAACCCCAAGTTTCCGAGACCCCCAAAAGTCTAACTGCAAGTGTCAGAAACCATGGAGGGTCTGAATTAACGGGTCCATTCTAGTCTATGGGGAAAGATGTGTCCACTTTGCATCCAGATATCTCCGGTTCTATGTGTCCTAGAGACCTGAGACTAGTACCATATGAAAGAGGAGAATCTTGGCTTTCAAAGCAGACTGACTGGTTTACATGACATCAGGAAGGGAGGTGGCAAGCAACCATAGGTAGGGTCCCCTCCAATTGTCCGCCTAGCTTGCAGGGGTTTCTGGCTTCCTCTGCAGCCAGGGAGCCACCACTGGAATGCGGGGAGGTGACAGTGAGGAATCCTGCTCTCTAGTATGTCCGCTCCTGCCAGGTGCTCAGCTCCCTGTTTCACAGCAGGTGCTCCCAAACCTGGGCAGCGGTGCGGGTAGGGGACAGGAGCTGCAGGTTGATCACTGGACTTGGAGGCAATTAACAGTATACAAATTGGCTTTGTTCACTATGAATAGAGCAGTCTCCCAGGGGAGGGGGAGGGGGAGGGGAGAGGAGGGAATGACCAGTCAGTATTAATCTCTATTTTTGCTACAGTAAACTGCTCTTTGCACAAAGAAGGAGGTTGGCATGAATGCAAAAGAAGGGCCAATACAACAGTTACCCAGTGTGGCTGGGGAAGGCGCTACGGTATACTGCACAGTACTGTACTATACATTATAGCAGAGAAAGCATGAGCCCTGCTCAGCACATGCAGTCAGTGTGGCTGGGGGAAGGCGCTACGGTATACTGCATAGTACTGTACTATACATTATAGCAGAGAAAGCATGAGCCCTGCTCAGCACATGCAGTCAGTGTGGCTGGGGAAGGTGCTACGGTATACTGCATAGTACTGTACTATACATTCTAGTAGAGAAAGCATGGGCCCTGCTCAGCACATGGTCAGTGTGGCTGGGGGAAGGTGCTACGGTATACTGCACAGTACTGTACTATACGTTATAGCAGAGAAAGCATGGGCACTGCTCAGCACATGCAGTCAGTGTGGCTGGGAGAAGGCGCTTCGGTATACTGCACAGTACTGTACTATACATTATAGCAGAGAAAGCATGGGCCCTGCTCAGCACATGCAGTCAGTGTGGCTGGGGGAAGGCGCTACGGTATACTGCATAGTACTGTACTATACATTCTAGTAGAGAAAGCATGGGCCCTGCTCAGCAAATGCAGTCAGTGGTGCTGGGGGAAGGCGCTGCGGTATACTGCACAGTACTGTACATTATAGCAGAGAAAGCATGGGCACTGCTCAGCACATGCAGTCAGTGTGGCTGGGGGAAGGTGCTACGGTATACTGCACAGTACTGTACTATACATTATAGTATAGAAAGCATGGGCCCTGCTCAGCACATGCAGTCAGTGTGGCTGGGAGAAGGTGCTACGGTATACTGCACAGTACTGTACTATACATTATAGCAGAAAAAGCATGGGCATTGCTCAGCACATGCAGTCAGTGTGGCTGGGGAAAGGTGCTACGGTATACTGCACAGTACTGTACTATACATTATAGTATAGAAAGCATGGGCCCTGCTCAGCACATGCAGTCAGTGTGGCTGGGGGAAGGTGCTACGGTATACTGCACAGTACTGTACTATACATTATAGCAGAGAAAGCATGGGCACTGCTCAGCACATGCAGTCAGTGTGGCTGGGGGAAGGCGCTACGGTATACTGCACAGTACTGTACTACACATTATAGCAGAGAAAGCATGGGCACTGCTCAGCACATGCAGTCAGTGTAGCTGGGGCAAGGCGCTACGGTATACTGCACAGTACTGTACTATACATTATAGCAGAGAAAGCATGGGCCCTGCTCAGCAAATGCAGTCAGTGTGGCTGGGGGAAGGCGCTACAGTATACTGCACAGTACTGTACTATACATTATAGCAGAGAAAGCATGGGCCCTGCTCAGCTCATGCAGTCAGTGTGGCTGGGGGAAGGCGCTACGGTATACTGCACAGTACTGTACTATACATTATAGCAGAGAAAGCATGAGACCTGCTCAGCACATGCAGTCAGTGTGGCTGGGGGAAGGTGCTACGGTATACTGCACAGTACTGTACTATACATTATAGTATAGAAAGCATGGGCCCTGCTCAGCACATGCAGTCAGTGTGGCTGGGGGAAGGCGCTACGGTATACTGCACAGTACTGTACTATACATTATAGCGGAGAAAGCATGAGCACTGCTCAGCACGTGCAGTCAGTGTGGCTGGGGGAAGGCGCTACGATATACTGCACAGTACTGTACTGCACATTATAGCAGAGACAGCATGAGCATTGCTCAGCACATGCAGTCAGTGTGGCTGGGGGAAGGTGCTACGGTATACTGCACAGTACTGTACTATACATTATAGCACAGAAAGCATGGGCCCTGCTCAGCACGTGCAGTCAGTGTGGCTGGGGGAAAGCGCTACAGTATACTGCACAGTACTGTACTATACATTATAGCAGAGAAAGCATTGGCCCTGCTCAGCTCATGCAGTCAGTGTGGCTGGGGGAAGGTGCTACGGTATACTGCACAGTACTGTACTATACATTATAGCAGAGAAAGCATGAGACCTGCTCAGCACATGCAGTCAGTGTGGCTGGGGGAAGGCGCTACGGTATACTGCACAGTACTGCACTATACATTATAGCAGAGAAAGCATGGGCACTGCTCAGCACATGCAGTCAGTGTGGCTGGGGAAAGGCGCTACGGTATACTGCACAGTACTGCACTATACATTATAGCAGAGAAAGCATGGGCCCTGCTCAGCACATGCAGTCAGTGTGGCTGGGGAAAGGCGCTACGGTATACTGCACAGTACTGTACTATACATTATAGCAGAGAAAGCATGGGCACTGCTCAGCACATGCAGTCAGTGTGGCTGGGGGATAGGTGCTACGGTAAACTGCACAGTACTGTACTATACATTATAGCAGAGAAAGCATGAGCCCTGCTCAGCGCATGCAGTCAGTGTGGCTGGGGGAAGGCGCTACGGTATACTGCACAGTACTGTACTATACATTATAGCAGAGAAAGCATGGGCACTGCTCAGCTCATACAGTAAGTGTGGCTGGGGGAAGGCGCTACGGTATACTGCACAGTACTGTACTATACATTATAGCAGAGAAAGCATGAGCATTGCTCAGCACATGCAGTCAGTCTGGCTGGGGGAAGGCGCTACGGTATACTGCACAGTACTGTACTATACATTATAGCAGAGAAAGCATGGGCACTGCTCAGCACATGCAGTCAGTGTGGCTGGGGGAAGGCGCTACAGTATACTGCACAGTACTGTACTATACATTATAGCAGAGAAAGCATGGGCCCTGCTCAGCACATGCAGTCAGTGTGGCTGGGGAAAGGCGCTACGGTATACTGCACAGTACTGTACTATACATTATAGCAGAGAAAGCATGAGACCTGCTCAGCACATGCAGTCAGTGTGGCTGGGGGAAGGTGCTACGGTATACTGCACAGTACTGTACTATACATTATAGTATAGAAAGCATGGGCCCTGCTCAGCACATGCAGTCAGTGTGGCTGGGGGAAGGCGCTACGGTATACTGCACAGTACTGTACTATACATTATAGCGGAGAAAGCATGAGCACTGCTCAGCACGTGCAGTCAGTGTGGCTGGGGGAAGGCGCTACGGTATACTGCACAGTACTGTACTGCACATTATAGCAGAGACAGCATGAGCATTGCTCAGCACATGCAGTCAGTGTGGCTGGGGGAAGGTGCTACGGTATACTGCACAGTACTGTACTATACATTATAGCACAGAAAGCATGGGCCCTGCTCAGCACGTGCAGTCAGTGTGGCTGGGGGAAAGCGCTACAGTATACTGCACAGTACTGTACTATACATTATAGCAGAGAAAGCATGGGCCCTGCTCAGCTCATGCAGTCAGTGTGGCTGATGGAAGGTGCTACGGTATACTGCACAGTACTGTACTATACATTATAGCAGAGAAAGCGTGAGACCTGCTCAGCACATGCAGTCAGTGTGGCTGGGGGAAGGCGCTACGGTATACTGCACAGTACTGTACTATACATTATAGCAGAGAAAGCATGGGCACTGCTCAGCACATGCAGTCAGTGTGGCTGGGGAAAGGCGCTACGGTATACTGCAGAGTACTGCACTATACATTATAGCAGAGAAAGCATGGGCCCTGCTCAGAACATGCAGTCAGTGTGGCTGGGGAAAGGCGCTACGGTATACTGCACAGTACTGTACTATACATTATAGCAGAGAAAGCATGGGCACTGCTCAGCACATGCAGTCAGTGTGGCTGGGGGATAGGTGCTACGGTAAACTGCACAGTACTGTACTATACATTATAGCAGAGAAAGCATGAGCCCTGCTCAGCGCATGCAGTCAGTGTGGCTGGGGGAAGGCGCTACGGTATACTGCACAGTACTGTACTATACATTATAGCAGAGAAAGCATGGGCACTGCTCAGCTCATACAGTAAGTGTGGCTGGGGGAAGGCGCTACGGTATACTGCACAGTACTGTACTATACATTATAGCAGAGAAAGCATGAGCATTGCTCAGCACATGCAGTCAGTCTGGCTGGGGGAAGGCGCTACGGTATACTGCACAGTACTGTACTATACATTATAGCAGAGAAAGCATGGGCACTGCTCAGCACATGCAGTCAGTGTGGCTGGGGGAAGGCGCTACAGTATACTGCACAGTACTGTACTATACATTATAGCAGAGAAAGCATGGGCCCTGCTCAGCACATGCAGTCAGTGTGGCTGGGGAAAGGCGCTACGGTATACTGCACAGTACTGTACTATACATTATAGCAGAGAAAGCATGGGCACTGCTCAGCTCATACAGTAAGTGTGGCTGGGGGAAGGCGCTACAGTATACTGCACAGTACTGTACTATACATTATAGCAGAGAAAGCATGAGCATTGCTCAGCACATGCAGTCAGTCTTGCTGGGGGAAGGCGCTACGGTATACTGCACAGTACTGTACTATACATTATAGCAGAGAAAGCATGGGCACTGCTCAGCACATGCAGTCAGTGTGGCTGGGGGAAGGCGCTACAGTATACTGCACAGTACTGTACTATACATTATAGCAGAGAAAGCATGAGCCCTGCTCAGCACATGCAGTCAGTGTGGCTGGGGGAAGGTGCTACGGTATACTGCACAGTACTGTACTATACATTATAGTAGAGGAAGCATGAGACCTGCTCAGCTCATGCAGTCAGTGTGGCTGGGGGAAGGCGCTACGGTATACTGCACAGTACTGTAATATACATTATAGTAGAGGAAGCATGAGACCTGCTCAGCTCATGCAGTCAGTGTGGCTGGGGGAAGGTGCTACGGTATACTGCACAGTACTGTACTATACATTATAGTAGAGGAAGCATGAGACCTGCTCAGCGCATGCAGTCAGTGTGGCTGGGGGATAGGTGCTACGGTAAACTGCACAGTACTGTACTATACATTATAGCAGAGAAAGCATGGCCACTGCTCAGCACATGCAGTCAGTGTGGCTGTGGAAAGGCGCTACGGTATACTGCACAGTACTGCACTATACATTATAGCAGAGAAAGCATGGGCCCTGCTCAGCACATGCAGTCAGTGTGGCTGGGGAAAGGCGCTACGGTATACTGCACAGTACTGTACTATACATTATAGCAGAGAAAGCATGGGCACTGCTCAGCTCATACAGTAAGTGTGGCTGGGGGAAGGCGCTACGGTATACTGCACAGTACTGTACTATACATTAAAGCAGAGAAAGCATGAGCATTGCTCAGCACATGCAGTCAGTCTGGCTGGGGGAAGGCGCTACGGTATACTGCACAGTACTGTACTATACATTATAGCAGAGAAAGCATGGGCACTGCTCAGCACATGCAGTCAGTGTGGCTGGGGGAAGGCGCTACAGTATACTGCACAGTACTGTACTATACATTATAGCAGAGAAAGCATGGGCCCTGCTCAGCAAATGCAGTCAGTGTGGCTGGGGGAAGGCGCTACAGTATACTGCACAGTACTGTACTATACATTATAGCAGAGAAAGCATGAGCACTGCTCAGCACATGCAGTCAGTGTGGCTGGGGGAAGGTGCTACGGTATACTGCACAGTACTGTACTATACATTATAGTAGAGAAAGCATGAGCCCTGCTCAGCACATGCAGTCAGTGTGGCTGGGGGAAGGCGCTACGGTATACTGCACAGTACTGTAATATACATTATAGTAGAGGAAGCATGAGACCTGCTCAGCTCATGCAGTCAGTGTGGCTGGGGGAAGGCGCTACGGTATACTGCACAGTACTGTAATATACATTATAGTAGAGGAAGCATGAGACCTGCTCAGCTCATGCAGTCAGTGTGGCTGGGGGAAGGTGCTACGGTATACTGCACAGTACTGTACTATACATTATAGTAGAGGAAACATGAGACCTGCTCAGCGCATGCAGTCAGTGTGGCTGGGGGATAGGTGCTACAGTAAACTGCACAGTACTGTACTATACATTATAGCAGAGAAAGCATGGCCACTGCTCAGCACATGCAGTCAGTGTGGCTGTGGAAAGGCGCTACGGTATACTGCACAGTACTGCACTATACATTATAGCAGAGAAAGCATGGGCCCTGCTCAGCACATGCAGTCAGTGTGGCTGGGGAAAGGCGCTACGGTATACTGCACAGTACTGTACTATACATTATAACAGAGAAAGCATGGGCACTGCTCAGCTCATACAGTAAGTGTGGCTGGGGGAAGGCGCTACGGTATACTGCACAGTACTGTACTATACATTATAGCAGAGAAAGCATGAGCATTGCTCAGCACATGCAGTCAGTCTGGCTGGGGGAAGGCGCTACGGTATACTGCACAGTACTGTACTATACATTATAGCAGAAAAAAGCATGGGCACTGCTCAGCACATGCAGTCAGTGTGGCTGGGGGAAGGCGCTACAGTATACTGCACAGTACTGTACTATACATTATAGCAGAGAAAGCATGGGCCCTGCTCAGCAAATGCAGTCAGTGTGGCTGGGGGAAGGCGCTACAGTATACTGCACAGTACTGTACTATACATTATAGCAGAGAAAGCATGAGCACTGCTCAGCACATGCAGTCAGTGTGGCTGGGGGAAGGTGCTACGGTATACTGCACAGTACTGTACTATACATTATAGTAGAGAAAGCATGAGCCCTGCTCAGCACATGCAGTCAGTGTGGCTGGGGGAAGGCGCTACGGTATACTGCACAGTACTGTACTATACATTATAGCAGAGAAAGCATGGGCCCTGCTCAGCTCATGCAGTCAGTGTGGCTGGGGGAAGGCGCTACGGTATACTGCACAGTACTGTACTATACATTATAGTAGAGGAAGCATGAGACCTGCTCAGCACATGCAGTCAGTGTGTCTGGGGGAAGGCGCTACGGTATACTGCACAGTACTGTACTATACATTATAGCAGAGAAAGCATGGGCCCTGCTCAGCTCATGCAGTCAGTGTGGCTGGGGGAAGGTGCTACGGTATACTGCACAGTACTGTACTATACATTATAGCAGAGAAAGCATGGGCCCTGCTCAGCACATGCAGTCAGTGTGGCTGGGGGAAGGCGCTACAGTATACTGCACAGTACTGTACTATACATTATAGCAGAGAAAGCATGGGCCCTGCTCAGCACATGCAGTCAGTGTGGCTGGGGAAAGGCGCTACGGTATACTGCACAGTACTGTACTATACATTATAGCAGAGAAAGCATGGGCCCTGCTCAGCACATGCAGTCAGTGTGGCTGGGGGAAGGCGCTACAGTATACTGCACAGTACTGTACTATACATTATAGCAGAGAAAGCATGGGCCCTGCTCAGCACATGCAGTCAGTGTGGCTGGGGGAAGGTGCTACGGTATACTGCACAGTACTGTACTATACATTATAGCAGAGAAAGCATGAGCACTGCTCAGCACATGCAGTCAGTGTGGTTGGGGGAAGGCGCTACGGTATACTGCACAGTACTGTACTATACATTATAGTATAGAAAGCATGGGCCCTGCTCAGCTCATGCAGTCAGTGTGGCTGGGGGAAGGCGCTACGGTATACTGCACAGTACTGTACTATACATTATAGCAGAGAAAGCATGAGCCCTGCTCAGCACATGCAGTCAGTGTGGCTGGGGGAAGGCGCTGCGGTATACTGCACAGTACTGTACTACACATTATAGCAGAGAAAGCATGAGCATTGCTCAGCACATGCAGTCAGTGTGGCTGGGGGAAGGCACTACGGTATACTGCACAGTACTGTACTATACATTATAGCAGAGAAAGCATGAGACCTGCTCAGCATGTGCAGTCAGTGTGGCTGGGGGAAGGTGCTTCGGTATACTGCACAGTACTGTACTGTACATTATAGCAGAGAAAGCATGGGCCCTGCTCAGCACATGCAGTCAGTGTGGCTGGGGGAAGGCACTACGGTATACTGCACAGTACTGTACTATACATTATAGCAGAGAAAGCATGAGACCTGCTCAGCACATGCAGTCAGTGTGGCTGGGGGAAGGCGCTACGGTATACTGCACAGTACTGTACTATACATTATAGCAGAGAAAGCATGAGCCCTGCTCAGCACATGCAGTCAGTGTGGCTGGGGGAAGGCGCTGCGGTATACTGCACAGTACTGTACTATACATTATAGCAGAGAAAGCATGGGCACTGCTCAGCACATGGTCAGTGTGGCTGGGGGAAGGTGCTACGGTATACTGCACAGTACTGTACTATACATTATAGCAGAGAAAGCATGGGCCCTGCTCAGCTCATGCAGTCAGTGTGGCTGGGGGAAGGCGCTACAGTATACTGCACAGTACTGTACTATACATTATAGCAGAGAAAGCATGGGCCCTGCTCAGCTCATGCAGTCAGTGTGGCTGGGTTAAGGTGCTACGGTATACTGCACAGTATTGTACTATACATTATAGCAGAGAAAGCATGGGCACTGCTCAGCACATGCAGTCAGTGTGGCTGGGGGAAGGTGCTACGGTATACTGCACAGTACTGTACTATACATTATAGCGGAGAAAGCATGAGCCCTGCTCAGCACATGCAGTCAGTGTGGCTGGGGGAAGGCGCTACGGTATACTGCACAGTACTGTACTATACATTATAGCAGAGAAAGCATGGGCACTGCTCAGCACATGCAGTCAGTGTGGCTGGGGGAAGGTGCTACGGTATACGGCACAGTACTGTACTATACATTATAGCGGAGAAAGCATGGGCCGTGCTCAGCACATGCAGTCAGTGGCGCTGGGGGAAGGTGCTACGATATACTGCACAGTACTGTACTATACATTATAGCATAGAAAGCATGGGCCCTGCTCAGCACATGCAGTCAGTGTGGCTGGTTGAAGGTGCTACGGTATACTGCACAGTACTGTACTATACATTATAGCAGAGAAAGCATGGGCCCTGCTCAGCACATGCAGTCAGTGTGGCTGGGGGAAGGTGCTACGGTACACTGCAAAGTACTGTACTATACATTATAGCAGAGAAAGCATGGGCCCTGCTCAGCACATGCAGTCAGTGTGGCTAGGGGAAGGCACTACGGTATACTGCACAGTACTGTACTATACATTATAGCAGAGAAAGCATGGGCCCTGCTCAGCACATGCAGTCAGTGTGGCTGGGGGAAGGCACTACGGTATACTGCACAGTACTGTACTATACATTATAGCAGAGAAAGCATGAGACCTGCTCAGCACATGCAGTCAGTGTGGCTGGGGGAAGGCCCTACGGTATACTGCACAGTACTGTACTATACATTATAGCAGAGAAAGCATGGGCCCTGCTCAGCACATGCAGTCAGTGTGGCTGGGGGAAGGTGCTACGGTATACTGCACAATACTGTACTATACATTATAGCAGAGAAAGCATGGGCACTGCTCAGCACATGCAGTCAGTGTGGCTGGGGAAAGGCGCTACGGTATACTGCACAGTACTGTACTATACATTATAGCAGAGAAAGCATGGGCACTGCTCAGCACATGCAGTCAGTGTGGCTGGGGAAAGGCTCTACGGTATACTGCACAGTACTGCACTATACATTATAGCAGAGAAAGCATGGGCCCTGCTCAGCACATGCAGTCAGTGTGGCTGGGGAAAGGCGCTACGGTATACTGCACAGTACTGTACTATACATTATAGTAGAGGAAGCATGAGACCTGCTCAGCTCATGCAGTCAGTATGGCTGGGGGAAGGCGCTACGGTATACTGCACTGTACTATACATTATAGCAGAGAAAGCATGGGCACTGCTCAGCACATGCAGTCAGTGTGGCTGGGGAAAGGCGCTACAGTATACTGCACAGTACTGTACTATACATTATAGCAGAGAAAGCATGGGCACTGCTCAGCACATGCAGTCAGTGTGGCTGGGGAAAGGCGCTACGGTATACTGCACAGTACTGTACTATACATTATAGCAGAGAAAGCATGGGCACTGCTCAGCACATGCAGTCAGTGTGGCTGGGGGAAGGTGCTACGGTATACTGCACAGTACTATACTATACATTATAGCAGAGAAAGCATAAGACCTGCTCAGCACATGCAGTCAGTGTGGCTGGGGGAAGGCGCTACGGTATACTGCACAGTACTGTACTATACATTATAGCAGAGAAAGCATGGGCACTGCTCAGCACACGCAGTCAGTGTGGCTGGGGAAAGGCGCTACGGTATACTGCACAGTACTGTACTATACATTATAGCAGAGAAAGCATGGGCACTGCTCAGCTCATGCAGTCAGTGTGGCTGGGGGAAGGCGCTACGGTATACTGCACAGTACTGTACTATACATTATAGTAGAGGAAGCATGAGACCTGCTCAGCACATGCAGTCAGTGTGGCTGGGGGAAGGTGCTACGGTATACTGCACAGTACTGTACTATACATTATAGCAGAGAAAGCATGGGCCCTGCTCAGCACATGCAGTCAGTGTGGCTGGGGGAAGGCGCTACAGTATACTGCAAAGTACTGTACTATACATTATAGCAGAGAAAGCATGAGACCTGCTCAGCTCATGCAGTCAGTGTGGCTGGGGGAAGGCGCTACGGTATACTGCACAGTACTATACTATACATTATAGCAGAGAAAGCATGAGACCTGCTCAGCACATGCAGTCAGTGTGGCTGGGGGAAGGCGCTACGGTATACTGCACAGTACTGTACTATACATTATAGCAGAGAAAGCATGGGCACTGCTCAGCACATGCAGTCAGTGTGGCTGGGGAAAGGCGCAACGGTATACTGCACAGTACTGTACTATACATTATAGCAGAGAAAGCATGGGCACTGCTCAGCTCATGCAGTCAGTGTGGCTGGGGGAAGGCGCTACGGTATACTGCACAGTACTGTACTATACATTATAGTAGAGGAAGCATGAGACCTGCTCAGCACATGCAGTCAGTGTGGCTGGGGGAAGGTGCTACGGTATACTGCACAGTACTGTACTATACATTATAGCAGAGAAAGCATGAGACCTGCTCAGCACATGCAGTCAGTGTGGCTGGGGGAAGGCGCTACGGTATACTGCACAGTACTGTACTATACATTATAGCAGAGAAAGCATGGGCCCTGCTCAGCACATGCAGTCAGTGTAGCTGGGGGAAGGCGCTGTGGTATACTGCACAGTACTGTACTATACATTATAGCAGAGAAAGCATGGGCCCTGCTCAGCACATGCAGTCAGTGTGGCTGGGGGAAGGCGCTACAGTATACTGCAAAGTACTGTACTATACATTATAGCAGAGAAAGCATGGGCCCTGCTCAGCTCATGCAGTCAGTATGGCTGGGGGAAGGCGCTACGGTATACTGCACAGTACTATACTATACATTATAGCAGAGAAAGCATGAGACCTGCTCAGCACATGCAGTCAGTGTGGCTGGGGGAAGGTGCTACGGTATACTGCACAGTACTGTACTATACATTATAGCAGAGAAAGCATGGGCACTGCTCAGCACATGCAGTCAGTGTGGCTGGCGAAAGGCGCTACGGTATACTGCACAGTACTGTACTATACATTATAGCAGAGAAAGCATGGGCACTGCTCAGCACATGGTCAGTGTGGCTGGGGGAAGGCACTACGGTATACTGCACAGTATTGTACTATACATTATAGCAGAGAACACAGGAGAACTGCTCAGCACATGCAGTCAGTGTGGCTGGGGGAAGGTGCTACGGTATACTGCACAGTACTGTACTATACATTATAGCAGAGAAAGCATGTGCCCTGCTCAGCTCATGCAGTCAGTGTGGCTGGGGGAAGGCGCTACAGTATACTGCACAGTACTGTACTATACATTATAGCGGAGAAAGCATGGGCCGTGCTCAGCACCTGCAGTCAGTGGCGCTGGGGGAAGGTGCTACGATATACTGCACAGTACTGTACTATACATTATAGCAGAGAAAGCATGGGCCCTGCTCAGCACATGCAGTCAGTGTGGCTGGGGGAAGGTGCTACGGTATACTGCACAGTACTGTACTATACATTATAGCAGAGAAAGCATGGGCCCTGCTCAGCACATGCAGTCAGTGTGGCTGGGGGAAGGTGCTACGGTATACTGCAAAGTACTGTACTATACATTATAGCAGAGAAAGCATGGGCCCTGCTCAGCTCATGCAGTCAGTATGGCTGGGGGAAGGCGCTACGGTATACTGCACAGTACTGTACTATACATTATAGCAGAGAAAGCATGGGCCCTGCTCAGCTCATGCAGTCAGTGTGGCTGGGGGAAGGCACTACGGTATACTGCACAGTACTGTACTATACATTATAGCAGAGAAAGCATGAGACCTGCTCAGCACATGCAGTCAGTGTGGCTGGGGGAAGGCACTACGGTATACTGCACAGTACTGTACTATACATTATAGCAGAGAAAGCATGGGCCCTGCTCAGCTCATGCAGTCAGTGTGGCTGGGGGAAGGTGCTACGGTATACTGCACAGTACTGTACATTATAGCAGAGAAAGCATGGGCACTGCTCAGCTCATGCAGTCAGTGTGGCTGGGGGAAGGCACTACGGTATACTGCACAGTACTGTACTATACATTATAGTAGAGGAAGCATGAGACCTGCTCAGCACATGCAGTCAGTGTGGCTGGGGGAAGGCGCTACAGTATACTGCACAGTACTGTACTATACATTATAGCGGAGAAAGCATGGGCCGTGCTCAGCACCTGCAGTCAGTGGCGCTGGGGGAAGGTGCTACGATATACTGCACAGTACTGTACTATACATTATAGCAGAGAAAGCATGGGCCCTGCTCAGCACATGCAGTCAGTGTGGCTGGGGGAAGGTGCTACGGTATACTGCACAGTACTGTACTATACATTATAGCAGAGAAAGCATGGGCCCTGCTCAGCACATGCAGTCAGTGTGGCTGGGGGAAGGTGCTACGGTATACTGCAAAGTACTGTACTATACATTATAGCAGAGAAAGCATGGGCCCTGCTCAGCTCATGCAGTCAGTATGGCTGGGGGAAGGCGCTACGGTATACTGCACAGTACTGTACTATACATTATAGCAGAGAAAGCATGGGCCCTGCTCAGCTCATGCAGTCAGTGTGGCTGGGGGAAGGCACTACGGTATACTGCACAGTACTGTACTATACATTATAGCAGAGAAAGCATGAGACCTGCTCAGCACATGCAGTCAGTGTGGCTGGGGGAAGGCGCTACGGTATACTGCACAGTACTGTACTATACATTATAGCAGAGAAAGCATGGGCCCTGCTCAGCTCATGCAGTCAGTGTGGCTGGGGGAAGGTGCTACGGTATACTGCACAGTACTGTACATTATAGCAGAGAAAGCATGGGCACTGCTCAGCTCATGCAGTCAGTGTGGCTGGGGGAAGGCACTACGGTATACTGCACAGTACTGTACTATACATTATAGTAGAGGAAGCATGAGACCTGCTCAGCACATGCAGTCAGTGTGGCTGGGGGAAGGTGCTACGGTATACTGCACAGTACTGTACTATACATTATAGCAGAGAAAGCATGAGACCTGCTCAGCACATGCAGTCAGTGTGGCTGGGGGAAGGCGCTACGGTATACTGCACAGTACTGTACTATACATTATAGCAGAGAAAGCATGGGCCCTGCTCAGCACATGCAGTCAGTGTAGCTGGGGGAAGGCGCTGTGGTATACTGCACAGTACTGTACTATACATTATAGCAGAGAAAGCATGGGCCCTGCTCAGCACATGCAGTCAGTGTGGCTGGGGGAAGGCGCTACAGTATACTGCAAAGTACTGTACTATACATTATAGCAGAGAAAGCATGGGCCCTGCTCAGCACATGCAGTCAGTGTGGCTGGCGAAAGGCGCTACGGTATACTGCACAGTACTGTACTATACATTATAGCAGAGAAAGCATGGGCACTGCTCAGCACATGGTCAGTGTGGCTGGGGGAAGGCACTACGGTATACTGCACAGTATTGTACTATACATTATAGCAGAGAACACAGGAGAACTGCTCAGCACATGCAGTCAGTGTGGCTGGGGGAAGGTGCTACGGTATACTGCACAGTACTGTACTATACATTATAGCAGAGAAAGCATGTGCCCTGCTCAGCTCATGCAGTCAGTATGGCTGGGGGAAGGCGCTACGGTATACTGCACAGTACTATACTATACATTATAGCAGAGAAAGCATGAGACCTGCTCAGCACATGCAGTCAGTGTGGCTGGGGGAAGGCGCTACGGTATACTGCACAGTACTGTACTATACATTATAGCAGAGAAAGCATGGGCACTGCTCAGCACATGCAGTCAGTGTGGCTGGCGAAAGGCGCTACGGTATACTGCACAGTACTGTACTATACATTATAGCAGAGAAAGCATGGGCACTGCTCAGCACATGGTCAGTGTGGCTGGGGGAAGGCACTACGGTATACTGCACAGTATTGTACTATACATTATAGCAGAGAACACAGGAGAACTGCTCAGCACATGCAGTCAGTGTGGCTGGGGGAAGGTGCTACGGTATACTGCACAGTACTGTACTATACATTATAGCAGAGAAAGCATGTGCCCTGCTCAGCTCATGCAGTCAGTGTGGCTGGGGGAAGGCGCTACAGTATACTGCACAGTACTGTACTATACATTATAGCGGAGAAAGCATGGGCCGTGCTCAGCACCTGCAGTCAGTGGCGCTGGGGGAAGGTGCTACGATATACTGCACAGTACTGTACTATACATTATAGCAGAGAAAGCATGGGCACTGCTCAGCACATGCAGTCAGTGTGGCTGGGGGAAGGCACTACGGTATACTGCACAGTACTGTACTATACATTATAGCAGAGAAAGCATGGGCCCTGCTCAGCTCATGCAGTCAGTGTGGCTGGGGGAAGGTGCTACGGTATACTGCACAGTACTGTACATTATAGCAAAGAAAGCATGGGCACTGCTCAGCTCATGCAGTCAGTGTGGCTGGGGGAAGGCACTACGGTATACTGCTCAGTACTGTACTATACATTATAGCAGAGAAAGCATGGGGACTGCTCAGCACATGCAGTCAGTGTGGATGGGGGAAGGCGCTACGGTATACTGCACAGTACTGTACTATACATTATAGCAGAGAAAGCATGGGCACTGCTCAGCACATGCAGTCAGTGTGGATGGGGGAAGGCGCTACGGTATACTGCACAGCACTGTACTATACATTATAGCAGAGAAAGCATGGGCCCTGCTCAGCACATGCAGTCAGTGTAGCTGGGGGAAGGTGCTACAGTATACTGCACAGTACTGTACTATACATTATAGCAGAGAAAGCATGGGCCCCGCTCAGCACATGCAGTCAGTGTGGCTGGGGGAAGGCGCTACAGTATACTGCACAGTACTATACTATACATTACAGCAGAGAAAGCATGAGACCTGCTCAGCACATGCAGTCAGTGTGGCTGGGGGAAGATGCTACGGTATACTGCACAGTACTGTACTATACATTATAGCAGAGAAAGCATGGGCACTGCTCAGCACATGCAGTCAGTGTGGCTGGGGGAAGGTGCTACGGTATACTGCACAGTACTGTACTATACATTATAGCAGAGAAAGCATGGGCACTGCTCAGCACATGCAGTCAGTGTGGCTGGGGGAAGGCGCTACGGTATACTGCACAGTACTGTACTATACATTATAGCAGAGAAAGCATGGGCACTGCTCAGCACATGCAGTCAGTGTGGCTGGGGGAAGGCGCTACGGTATACTGCACAGTACTGTACTATACATTATAGCAGAGAAAGCATGGGCCCTGCTCAGCACATGCAGTCAGTGTGGCTGGGGGAAGGCGCTAAGGTATACTGCACAGTACTGTACTATACATTATAGCAGAGAAAGCATGGGCCCTGCTCAGCACATGCAGTCAGTGTGGCTGGGGGAAGGCGCTACGGTATACTGCACAGTACTGTATATTATAGCAGAGAAAGCATGGGCCCTGCTCAGCTCATGCAGTCAGTATGGCTGGGGGAAGGCGCTACGGTATACTGCACAGTACTGTACTATACATTATAGCAGAGAAAGCATGGGCCCTGCTCAGCCCTTGCAGTCAGTGTGGCTGGGGGAAGGCACTACGGTATACTGCACAGTACTGTACTATACATTATAGCAGAGAAAGCATGAGACCTGCTCAGCACATGCAGTCAGTGTGGCTGGGGGAAGGCACTACGGTATACTGCACAGTACTGTACTATACATTATAGCAGAGAAAGCATGGGCCCTGCTCAGCTCATGCAGTCAGTGTGGCTGGGGGAAGGTGCTACGGTATACTGCACAGTACTGTACATTATAGCAGAGAAAGCATGGGCACTGCTCAGCTCATGCAGTCAGTGTGGCTGGGGGAAGGCACTACGGTATACTGCACAGTACTGTACTATACATTATAGCAGAGAAAGCATGGGCCCTGCTCAGCACATGCAGTCAGTGTGGCTGGGGGAAGGTGCTACGGTATACTGCTCAGTACTGTAATATACATTATAGCAGAGAAAGCATGGGCACTGCTCAGCACATGCAGTCAGTGTGGATGGGGGAAGGCGCTACGGTATACTGCACAGTACTGTACTATACATTATAGCAGAGAAAGCATGGGCACTGCTCAGCACATGCAGTCAGTGTGGATGGGGGAAGGCGCTACGGTATACTGCACAGCACTGTACTATACATTATAGCAGAGAAAGCATGGGCCCTGCTCAGCACATGCAGTCAGTGTAGCTGGGGGAAGGCGCTACGGTATACTGCACAGTACTGTATATTATAGCAGAGAAAGCATGGGCCCTGCTCAGCTCATGCAGTCAGTGTGACTGGGGGAAGGCGCTACGGTATACTGCACAGTACTGTACTATACATTATAGCAGAGAACACAGGAGCACTGCTCAGCACATGCAGTCAGTGTGGCTGGGGGAAGGTGCTACGGTATACTGCACAGTACTGTACTATACATTATAGCACAGAAAGCATGAGCCCTGCTCAGCACATGCAGTCAGTGTGGCTGAGGGAAGGCGCTACGGTATACTACACAGTACTGTACTATACATTATAGCAGAGAAAGCATGGGCATTGCTCAGCACATGCAGTCAGTGTGGCTGGGGGAAGGCGCTACGGTATACTGCACAGTACTGTACTATACATTATAGCAGAGAAAGCATGGGCCCTGCTCAGCTCATGCAGTCAGTATGGCTGGGGGAAGGTGCTACGGTATACTGCACAGTACTGTACTATACATTATAGCAGAGAAAGCATGGGCACTGCTCAGCACATGCAGTCAGTGTGTCTGGGGGAAGGCGCTACGGTATACTGCACAGTACTGTACTATACATTATAGCAGAGAAAGCATGGGCCCTGCTCAGCTCATGCAGTCAGTATGGCTGGGGGAAGGCGCTACGGTATACTGCACAGTACTGTACTATACATTATAGCAGAGAAAGCATGGGCCCTGCTCAGCACATGCAGTCAGTGTGGCTGGGGGAAGGCACTACGGTATACTGCACAGTACTGTACTATACATTATAGCAGAGAAAGCATGAGACCTGCTCAGCACATGCAGTCAGTGTGGCTGGGGGAAGGCACTACGGTATACTGCACAGTACTGTACTATACATTATAGCAGAGAAAGCATGGGCCCTGCTCAGCTCATGCAGTCAGTGTGGCTGGGGGAAGGTGCTACGGTACACTGCACAGTACTGTACATTATAGCAGAGAAAGCATGGGCACTGCTCAGCTCATGCAGTCAGTGTGGCTGGGGGAAGGCACTACGGTATACTGCACAGTACTGTACTATACATTATAGCAGAGAAAGCATGGGCCCTGCTCAGCACATGCAGTCAGTGTGGCTGGGGGAAGGTGCTACGGTATACTGCTCAGTACTGTACTATACATTATAGCAGAGAAAGCATGGGCACTGCTCAGCACATGCAGTCAGTGTGGATGGGGGAAGGCGCTACGGTATACTGCACAGTACTGTACTATACATTATAGCAGAGAAAGCATGGGCACTGCTCAGCACATGCAGTCAGTGTGGATGGGGGAAGGCGCTACGGTATACTGCACAGCACTGTACTATACATTATAGCAGAGAAAGCATGGGCCCTGCTCAGCACATGCAGTCAGTGTAGCTGGGGGAAGGCGCTACAGTATACTGCACAGTACTATACTATACATTACAGCAGAGAAAGCATGAGACCTGCTCAGCACATGCAGTCAGTGTGGCTGGGGGAAGATGCTACGGTATACTGCACAGTACTGTACTATACATTATAGCAGAGAAAGCATGGGCACTGCTCAGCACATGCAGTCAGTGTGGCTGGGGGAAGGTGCTACGGTATACTGCACAGTACTGTACTATACATTATAGCAGAGAAAGCATGGGCACTGCTCAGCACATGCAGTCAGTGTGGCTGGGGGAAGGCGCTACGGTATACTGCACAGTACTGTACTATACATTATAGCAGAGAAAGCATGGGCACTGCTCAGCACATGCAGTCAGTGTGGCTGGGGGAAGGCGCTACGGTATACTGCACAGTACTGTACTATACATTATAGCAGAGAAAGCATGGGCCCTGCTCAGCACATGCAGTCAGTGTGGCTGGGGGAAGGCGCTAAGGTATACTGCACAGTACTGTACTATACATTATAGTAGAGAAAGCATGGGCCCTGCTCAGCACAGGCAGTCAGTGTGGCTGGGGGAAGGCGCTACGGTATACTGCACAGTACTGTACTATACATTATAGTAGAGAAAGCATGGGCCCTGCTCAGCACATGCAGTCAGTGTGGCTGGGGGAAGGCGCTACGGTATACTGCACAGTACTGTATATTATAGCAGAGAAAGCATGGGCACTGCTCAGCACGTGCAGTCAGTGTGTCTGGGGGAAGGCGCTGCGGTATACTGCACAGTACTGTACTATACATTATAGTAGAGAAATCATGGGCACTGCTCAGCACATGCAGCCAGTGTGGCTGGGGGAAGGTGCTACGGTATACTGCACAGTACTGTATATTATAGCAGAGAAAGCATGGGCACTGCTCAGCACATGCAGCCAGTGTGGCTGGGGGAAGGTGCTACGGTATACTGCACAGTACTGTATATTATAGCAGAGAAAGCATGGGCACTGCTCAGCACGTGCAGTCAGTGTGTCTGGGGGAAGGCGCTGCGGTATACTGCACAGTACTGTACTATACATTATAGTAGAGAAAGCATGGGCACTGCTCATCACATGCAGCCAGTGTGGCTGGGGGAAGGTGCTACGGTATACTGCACAGTACTGTACTATACATTATAGTAGAGAAAGCATGGGCCCTGCTCAGCACAGGCAGTCAGTGTGGATGGGGGAAGGCGCTACGGTATACTGCACAGTACTGTACTATACATTATAGCAGAGAAAGCATGGGCACTGCTCAGCATGTGCAGTCAGTGTGGCTGGGGGAAGACGCTGCGGTATACTGCACAGTACTGTACTATACATTATAGCAGAGAAAGCATGAGCCCTGCTCAGCACATGCAGTCAGTGTGGATGAGGGAAGGCGCTGCAGTATACTGCACAGTACTGTACTATACATTATAGCAGAGAAAGCATGAGCCCTGCTCAGCACATGCAGTCAGTGTGGCAGGGGGAAGGCGCTACGGTATACTGCACAGTACTGTACTATACATTATAGTAGAGAAAGCATGGGCACTGCTCAGCACATGCAGCCAGTGTGGCTGGGGGAAGGTGCTACGGTATACTGCACAGTACTGTATATTATAGCAGAGAAAGCATGGGCACTGCTCAGCATGTGCAGTCAGTGTGTCTGGGGGAAGGCGCTGCGGTATACTGCACAGTACTGTACTATACATTATAGTAGAGAAAGCATGGGCACTGCTCAGCACATGCAGCCAGTGTGGCTGGGGGAAGGTGCTACGTTATACTGCACAGTACTGTATATTATAGCAGAGAAAGCATGGGCACTGCTCAGCATGTGCAGTCAGTGTGGCTGGGGGAAGACGCTGCGGTATACTGCACAGTACTGTACTATACATTATAGCAGAGAAAGCATGAGCCCTGCTCAGCACATGCAGTCAGTGTGGATGAGGGAAGGCGCTGCCGTATACTGCACAGTACTGTACTATACATTATAGCAGAGAAAGCATGAGCCCTGCTCAGCACATGCAGTCAGTGTGGCAGGGGGAAGGCGCTACGGTATACTGCACAGTACTGTACTATACATTATAGCAGAGAAAGCATGGGCCCTGCTCAGCTCATGCAGTCAGTGTGACTGGGGGAAGGTGCTACAGTATACTGCACAGTACTGTACAATACTTTATAGCAGAGAAAGCATGGGCCCTGCTCAGCTCATGCAGTCAGTGTGGCTGGGGGAAGGTGCTACGGTATACTGCACAGTACTGTACTATACATTATAGCAGAGAAAGCATGAGCCCTGCTCAGCACATGCAGTCAGTGTGGCTGGGGGAAGGCGCTACGGTATACTGCACAGTACTGTACTATACATTATAGCAGAGAAAGCATGGGCACTGCTCAGCACATGCTGTCAGTGGCGCTGGGGGTAGGTGCTGCGGTATACTGCACAGTACTGTACTATACATTATAGTAGAGAAAGCAGGAGCACTGCTCAGCTCATGCAGTCAGTGTGGCTGGGGGAAGGTGCTACGGTATACTGCACAGTGCTGTATTGTACATTATAGTATAGAAAGCATGAGCCCTGCTCAGCACATGCAGTCAGTGTGGCTGGGGGAAGGCGCTACGGTATACTGCACAGTAATGTACTATACATTATAGCAGAGAAAGCATGGGCACTGCTCAGCACATGCAGTCAGTGTGGCTGGGCAAAGGCGCTACTGTATACTGCACAGTACTGTAGTATACATTATAGCAGAGAAAGCATGGGCCCTGCTCAGCACATGCAGTCAGTGTGGCTGTGGAAAGGCGCTACGGTATACTGCACAGTACTGTACTATACATTATAGCAGAGAAAGCATGGGCCCTGCTCAGCACATGCAGTCAGTGTGGCTGGGGAAAGGTGCTACGGTAAACTGCACAGTTCTGTACTATACATTATAGAAGAGAAAGCATGGGCCCTGCTCAGCACATGCAGTCAGTGTGGCTGGGGGAAGGTGCTACGGTATGCTGCACAGTACTGTACTATACATTATAGCAGAGAAAGCATGGGCCCTGCTCAGCACGTGCAGTCAGTGTGGCTAGGGGAAGCCGCTACGGTATACTGCACAGTACTGTACTATACATTATAGCAGAGAAAGCATGAGCCCTGCTCAGCACATGCAGTCAGTGTGTCTGGGGGAAGGCACTACGGTATACTGCACAGTACTGTACTATACGTTATAGCAGAGAAAGCATGAGCATTGCTAAGCACGTGCAGTCAGTGTGGCTTGGGGAAGGCACTACGGTATACTGCACAGTACTGTACTACACATTATAGTAGAGAAAGCATGGGCCCTGCTCAGCACATGCAGTCAGTGTGTCTGGGGGAAGGCGCTACGGTATACTGCACAGTACTGTACTGTACTGTACATTATAGTAGAGAAAGCAGGAGCCCTGCTCAGCACATGCGGTCAGTGGGGCTGGGGGAAGGTGCTACGGTATACTGCACAGTACTGTACTATACATTATAGCAGAGAAAGCATGAGCCCTGCTCAGCACGTGCAGTCAATGTGGCTGGGGGAAGGTGCTGCAGTATACTGCACAGTACTGTACTGTACATTATAGCCGATAAAACATGGGCCCTGCTCAGCTCATGCAGTCAGTGTGGCTGGGGGAAGGCGCTACGGTATACTGCACAGTACTGTACTATACATTATAGCAGAGAAAGCATGAGCCCTGCTCAGCACGTGCAGTCAATGTGGCTGGGGGAAGGTGCTGCGGTATACTGCACAGTACTGTACTGTACATTATAGCCGATAAAACATGGGCCCTGCTCAGCTCATGCAGTCAGTGTGTCTGGGGGAAGGCGCTGCGGTATACTGCACAGTACTGTACTATACATTATAGTAGAGAAAGCATGGGCACTGCTCAGCACATGCAGCCAGTGTGGCTGGGGGAAGGTGCTACGGTATACTGCACAGTACTTTATATTATAGCAGAGAAAGCATGGGCACTGCTCAGCATGTGCAGTCAGTGTGGCTGGGGGAAGACGCTGCGGTATACTGCACAGTACGGTACTATACATTATAGCAGAGAAAGCATGAGCCCTGCTCAGCACATGCAGTCAGTGTGGATGAGGGAAGGCGCTGCAGTATACTGCACAGTACTGTACTATACATTATAGCAGAGAAAGCATGAGCCCTGCTCAGCACATGCAGTCAGTGTGGCAGGGGGAAGGCGCTACGGTATACTGCACAGTACTGTACTATACATTATAGTAGAGAAAGCATGGGCACTGCTCAGCACATGCAGCCAGTGTGGCTGGGGGAAGGTGCTACGGTATACTGCACAGTACTGTATATTATAGCAGAGAAAGCATGGGCACTGCTCAGCACGTGCAGTCAGTGTGTCTGGGGGAAGGCGCTGCGGTATACTGCACAGTACTGTACTATACATTATAGTAGATAAAGCATGGGCACTGCTCAGCACATGCAGCCAGTGTGGCTGGGGGAAGGCACTACGGTATACTGCACAGTACTGTACTATACGTTATAGCAGAGAAAGCATGAGCATTGCTAAGCACGTGCAGTCAGTGTGGCTTGGGGAAGGCACTACGGTATACTGCACAGTACTGTACTACACATTATAGTAGAGAAAGCATGGGCCCTGCTCAGCACATGCAGTCAGTGTGTCTGGGGGAAGGCGCTACGGTATACCGCACAGTACTGTACTGTACTGTACATTATAGTAGAGAAAGCAGGAGCCCTGCTCAGCACATGCGGTCAGTGGGGCTGGGGGAAGGTGCTACGGTATACTGCACAGTACTGTACTATACATTATAGCAGAGAAAGCATGAGCCCTGCTCAGCACGTGCAGTCAATGTGGCTGGGGGAAGGTGCTGCGGTATACTGCACAGTACTGTACTGTACATTATAGCCGATAAAACATGGGCCCTGCTCAGCTCATGCAGTCAGTGTGGCTGGGGGAAGGCGCTACGGTATACTGCACAGTACTGTACTATACATTATAGCAGAGAAAGCATGAGCCCTGCTCAGCACGTGCAGTCAATGTGGCTGGGGGAAGGTGCTGCGGTATACTGCACAGTACTGTACTGTACATTATAGCCGATAAAACATGGGCCCTGCTCAGCTCATGCAGTCAGTGTGTCTGGGGGAAGGCGCTGCGGTATACTGCACAGTACTGTACTATACATTATAGTAGAGAAAGCATGGGCACTGCTCAGCACATGCAGCCAGTGTGGCTGGGGGAAGGTGCTACGGTATACTGCACAGTACTTTATATTATAGCAGAGAAAGCATGGGCACTGCTCAGCATGTGCAGTCAGTGTGGCTGGGGGAAGACGCTGCGGTATACTGCACAGTACGGTACTATACATTATAGCAGAGAAAGCATGAGCCCTGCTCAGCACATGCAGTCAGTGTGGATGAGGGAAGGCGCTGCAGTATACTGCACAGTACTGTACTATACATTATAGCAGAGAAAGCATGAGCCCTGCTCAGCACATGCAGTCAGTGTGGCAGGGGGAAGGCGCTACGGTATACTGCACAGTACTGTACTATACATTATAGTAGAGAAAGCATGGGCACTGCTCAGCACATGCAGCCAGTGTGGCTGGGGGAAGGTGCTACGGTATACTGCACAGTACTGTATATTATAGCAGAGAAAGCATGGGCACTGCTCAGCACGTGCAGTCAGTGTGTCTGGGGGAAGGCGCTGCGGTATACTGCACAGTACTGTACTATACATTATAGTAGAGAAAGCATGGGCACTGCTCAGCACATGCAGCCAGTGTGGCTGGGGGAAGGTGCTACGTTATACTGCACAGTACTGTATATTATAGCAGAGAAAGCATGGGCACTGCTCAGCATGTGCAGTCAGTGTGGCTGGGGGAAGACGCTGCGGTATACTGCACAGTACTGTACTATACATTATAGCAGAGAAAGCATGAGCCCTGCTCAGCACATGCAGTCAGTGTGGATGAGGGAATGTGCTGCCGTATACTGCACAGTACTGTACTATACATTATAGCAGAGAAAGCATGAGCCCTGCTCAGCACATGCAGTCAGTGTGGCAGGGGGAAGGCGCTACGGTATACTGCACAGTACTGTACTATACATTATAGCAGAGAAAGCATGGGCCCTGCTCAGCTCATGCAGTCAGTGTGACTGGGGGAAGGTGCTACAGTATACTGCACAGTACTGTACAATACTTTATAGCAGAGAAAGCATGGGCCCTGCTCAGCTCATGCAGTCAGTGTGGCTGGGGGAAGGTGCTACGGTATACTGCACAGTACTGTACTATACATTATAGCAGAGAAAGCATGAGCCCTGCTCAGCTCATGCAGTCAGTGTGGCTGGGGGAAGGCGCTACGGTATACTGCACAGTACTGTACTATACATTATAGCAGAGAAAGCATGGGCACTGCTCAGCACATGCAGTCAGTGCCGCGGGTTGTAGGTGCTGCGGTATACTGCACAGTACTGTACTATACATTATAGTAGAGAAAGCAGGAGCACTGCTCAGCACATGCAGTCAGTGTGGCTGGGGAAAGGTGCTACGGTATACTGCACAGTGCTGTATTGTACATTATAGTATAGAAATCATGAGCCCTGCTCAGCACATGCAGTCAGTGTGGCTGGGGGAAGGCGCTACGGTATACTGCACAGTAATGTACTATACATTATAGCAGAGAAAGCATGGGCACTGCTCAGCACATGCAGTCAGTGTGGCTGGGCGAAGGCGCTACTGTATACTGCACAGTACTGTAGTATACATTATAGCAGAGAAAGCATGGGCCCTGCTCAGCACATGCAGTCAGTGTGGCTGTGGAAAGGCGCTACGGTATACTGCACAGTACTGTACTATACATTATAGCAGAGAAAGCATGGGCCCTGCTCAGCACATGCAGTCAGTGTGGCTGTGGAAAGGCGCTACGGTATACTGCACAGTACTGTACTATACATTATAGCAGAGAAAGCATGGGCCCTGCTCAGCACATGCAGTCAGTGTGGCTGGGGAAAGGTGCTACGGTAAACTGCACAGTTCTGTACTATACATTATAGTAGAGAAAGCATGGGCCCTGCTCAGCACGTGCAGTCAGTGTGGCTGGGGGAAGCCGCTACGGTATACTGCACAGTACTGTACTATACATTATAGCAGAGAAAGCATGAGCCCTGCTCAGCACATGCAGTCAGTGTGTCTGGGGGAAGGCACTACGGTATACTGCACAGTACTGTACTATACGTTATAGCAGAGAAAGCATGAGCATTGCTAAGCACGTGCAGTCAGTGTGGCTTGGGGAAGGCACTACGGTATACTGCACAGTACTGTACTACACATTATAGTAGAGAAAGCATGGGCCCTGCTCAGCACATGCAGTCAGTGTGTCTGGGGGAAGGCGCTACGGTATACTACACAGTACTGTACTGTACTGTACATTATAGTAGAGAAAGCAGGAGCCCTGCTCAGCACATGCGGTCAGTGGGGCTGGGGGAAGGTGCTACGGTATACTGCACAGTACTGTACTATACATTATAGCAGAGAAAGCATGAGCCCTGCTCAGCACGTGCAGTCAATGTGGCTGGGGGAAGGTGCTGCGGTATACTGCACAGTACTGTACTGTACTGTACATTATAGCCGATAAAACATGGGCCCTGCTCAGCTCATGCAGTCAGTGTGGCTGGGGGAAGGCGCTACGGTATACTGCACAGTAATGTACTATACATTATAGCAGAGAAAGCATGGGCACTGCTCAGCACATGCAGTCAGTGTGGCTGGGCGAAGGCGCTACTGTATACTGCACAGTACTGTAGTATACATTATAGCAGAGAAAGCATGGGCCCTGCTCAGCACATGCAGTCAGTGTGGCTGTGGAAAGGCGCTACGGTATACTGCACAGTACTGTACTATACATTATAGCAGAGAAAGCATGGGCCCTGCTCAGCACATGCAGTCAGTGTGGCTGGGGAAAGGTGCTACGGTAAACTGCACAGTTCTGTACTATACATTATAGTAGAGAAAGCATGGGCCCTGCTCAGCACGTGCAGTCAGTGTGGCTGGGGGAAGCCGCTACGGTATACTGCACAGTACTGTACTATACATTATAGCAGAGAAAGCATGAGCCCTGCTCAGCACATGCAGTCAGTGTGTCTGGGGGAAGGCACTACGGTATACTGCACAGTACTGTACTATACGTTATAGCAGAGAAAGCATGAGCATTGCTAAGCACGTGCAGTCAGTGTGGCTTGGGGAAGGCACTACGGTATACTGCACAGTACTGTACTACACATTATAGTAGAGAAAGCATGGGCCCTGCTCAGCACATGCAGTCAGTGTGTCTGGGGGAAGGCGCTACGGTATACTACACAGTACTGTACTGTACTGTACATTATAGTAGAGAAAGCAAGAGCCCTGCTCAGCACATGCGGTCAGTGGGGCTGGGGGAAGGTGCTACTGTATACTGCACAGTACTGTACTATACATTATAGCAGAGAAAGCATGATCCCTGCTCAGCACGTGCAGTCAATGTGGCTGGGGGAAGGTGCTGCGGTATACTGCACAGTACTGTACTGTACTGTACATTATAGCCGATAAAACATGGGCCCTGCTCAGCTCATGCAGTCAGTGTGGCTGGGGGAAGGCGCTACGGTATACTGCACAGTACTGTACTATACATTATAGCAGAGAAAGCATGAGCCCTGCTCAGCACATGCAGTCAGTGTGGCGGTGAGAAGGCACTACAGTATACTGCACAGTACTGTACTATATATTATAGCAGAGAACACAGCAGCAGTGCTCAGCACAAGCAGTCAGTGTGGCTGGGGAAGGCGCTACGGTATACTGCACAGTACTGTACTATACATTATAGCAGAGAAAGCATGGGCAATGCTCAGCACATGCAGTCAGTGTGGCTGTGGAAAGGCGCTACGGTATACTGCACAGTACTGTACTATACATTATAGCAGAGAAAGCATGGGCCCTGCTCAGCACATGCAGTCAGTGTGGCTGGGGAAAGGTGCTACGGTAAACTGCACAGTTCTGTACTATACATTATAGCAGAGAAAGCATGGGCCCTGCTCAGCACATGCAGTCAGTGTGGCTGGGCGAAGGCGCTACTGTATACTGCACAGTACTGTAGTATACATTATAGCAGAGAAAGCATGGGCCCTGCTCAGCACATGCAGTCAGTGTGGCTGTGGAAAGGCGCTACGGTATACTGCACAGTACTGTAGTATACATTATAGCAGAGAAAGCATGGGCCCTGCTCAGCACATGCAGTCAGTGTGGCTGTGGAAAGGCGCTACGGTATACTGCACAGTACTGTACTATACATTATAGCAGAGAAAGCATGGGCCCTGCTCAGCACATGCAGTCAGTGTGGCTGGGGAAAGGTGCTACGGTAAACTGCACAGTTCTGTACTATACATTATAGTAGAGAAAGCATGGGCCCTGCTCAGCACGTGCAGTCAGTGTGGCTGGGGGAAGCCGCTACGGTATACTGCACAGTACTGTACTATACATTATAGCAGAGAAAGCATGAGCCCTGCTCAGCACATGCAGTCAGTGTGTCTGGGGGAAGGCACTACGGTATACTGCACAGTACTGTACTATACGTTATAGCAGAGAAAGCATGAGCATTGCTAAGCACGTGCAGTCAGTGTGGCTTGGGGAAGGCACTACGGTATACTGCACAGTACTGTACTACACATTATAGTAGAGAAAGCATGGGCCCTGCTCAGCACATGCAGTCAGTGTGTCTGGGGGAAGGCGCTACGGTATACTACACAGTACTGTACTGTACTGTACATTATAGTAGAGAAAGCAGGAGCCCTGCTCAGCACATGCGGTCAGTGGGGCTGGGGGAAGGTGCTACGGTATACTGCACAGTACTGTACTATACATTATAGCAGAGAAAGCATGAGCCCTGCTCAGCACGTGCAGTCAATGTGGCTGGGGGAAGGTGCTGCGGTATACTGCACAGTACTGTACTGTACTGTACATTATAGCCGATAAAACATGGGCCCTGCTCAGCTCATGCAGTCAGTGTGGCTGGGGGAAGGCGCTACGGTATACTGCACAGTAATGTACTATACATTATAGCAGAGAAAGCATGGGCACTGCTCAGCACATGCAGTCAGTGTGGCTGGGCGAAGGTGTGAAGACTCCCGGGCTCATGGGTGCATGGAGGGACCTATCGCTCGTATCCGCCTTGAGAAAGGCAGTGTTTACAGCATTTGCACAGTCCCGGGAGAACCTCGGTTCGCGGATCACACAGTAAGGCCACAAAAGCAAGGTACAAAACGCACCTTTATTTCATATTAACAGTACATGAAAACCATAACCACACCACTAACACTACACAATACAGGTAGCCTACAATATACACAGCACACACTAACTATATCAGAACCACACAAAGGTGAACACCTCCCCTTCCCTTCCACAGTCAATAGTCACCTTGGGCAGTCTCTGAGCTGAGGCTGGTGGGGCCTTGGTGAGGGGGGAATGCAGAACCCCAGCGGAGGTACGGGCTCCACTGAGCCAAGGTCGATGCCCGCTGCCGGTCCTGCAGGTGATGAATCCCAGCCGCTTGGCCTGTGGGTGCCGTTGGGGTGCTGGCACGCTGGATGCAACCGCTGGCTGTGGTATGGGGTCCACTGCGCCAGGGCCGACTGCCCACTGCTGGTCCTGCAGGTGATGAATCCCAGCCGCTTGGCCTGTGGGTGCCGTCCGGGTGCTGGCACGCTGGATGCAACCGCTGGCTGTGGTATGGGGTCCACTGCGCCAGGGCCGACTGCCCACTGCTGATGTTCTGGTGGGGTTTGGAGGGAACTCAGCTTCCTCCCCTGGGATCCTGCCTCGCCGGGTCAGGGATCCTGGATGGATGCAGAAAGAAGATTTTTTTTTTTTTTACAAAAGTATTACCTTTATTTTACACACGGGTTATACATGTAAAATCAGCAATTACAGTCTATATACATTATATACAGAAAGGCCATCAGTATTAGTCACGTTATCAGAACCTTACCACGTTACCTTCAGATTAAGCTCAGATGGGCAGGACACGCTAGTCCACGACTCCCAGCGCTGGCTCTCATTCACATCTCTCCCTCTCTCCCTGCAAACACCAACTTACATCCCAAAAGCACCCCTCTCCCCCTCCCTCAGGAATTCTTAACCCTTCCTATGCTGGGTGCAGTTGCATGAATGTAACAGGGTCTCCTATTACCTGTCCATTGGCTGATTAACTCACTCCGTTCATCTGGCTTTGAAGCTTGTGTACGTGAGGGATTTCACACCTTCATGTGAACAGATCTCTTCTCTGGAGACTGACCCTGGTGTTATCCATCCTTTAGCTTCTTGTTATTTGGGGGGGAAGTGTATGTCTCTGCCACTACCTGTTGTCTCTGTTACTAAACAGCCTATAAAGAGGCCCTTTGATCCCTGAACCTAAGACTACACAAAATAAACACATTCCAATCTAAGCATTTGGTCCATTCTAGCCGGACCATTTGTCTCCACATATACAGTTGCATTATTTGAGTAATATACATTTGGGAAGACTGCCATAATTAACTTCATAGTCACAAATCCCTTATTCATGATACCATCGCAGTTTACTAAGAACAGGACCTGGAGGCAGTGACGTAACCACGGGCAACGCTGATCCTCCCTACCAGTTTCTCCTGTGCCCAGAAAACTATCTTCTTGCCTTCATATGCATATGTTACAGTATGGGATACAGTATACAAAGCTTTGGGAACATATTACAGTCATTTACATAACATGAGGGAATAGTTCCCTCCAGTAGCACACATACTCAGCCTAATGGAATAACCTGTTTGGATTATTCAGTATAACATCCTATTATTGTCCGACATACCGCCCTGTGATGTCCCCTGTATACAGCAGTCTGGGGAACACAGCTCAGATATGATTACAGTCAGTATAACATCCTATTATTGTCCGACATACAGCCCTGTGATGTCCCCTGTATACAGCAGTCTGGGGAACACAGCTCAGATATGAATACAGTCAGTGATAATATCCGGTTATCGCCGGCATTTTGCAATTCTCTTTGCTGAAGCGCAGAAAGAGGCGGGAGAACAACATATGACGGAAAGGGGCGTGGCCTGGTTCCGTCACACAGCACCCCTGTTGTTTACCGCCGCTGCGATTCACGGCTACACAATGTCCCTGCGTATTGCTTATCCCTGGCCCTCCTGGGCTCAGCCATTCACAGTTTGGCGCACAACCTCCAGTACTCCTGGTACAGGGTTTTCCACTGTCAGGTGGGAATGTTTCCTCCTCGCCTTCCCTTTTGGTTGTTCCTCCTCCCTCCGCCTCTGGCGCAACTGGGAGGGGCCCGATGTGCGCACGCAGACCAGCATCCGGGAACCTGGCCGCTCTTAACAATAGTGCTGATGTTGGCTGCAGAGGAGTGGCGGGTACCGACAATGTCCCTCCCTCAAACGCCTTCACATCCACCCCACTTGGGTCTGAAACCTCCCCCAGCCCCTGAAGCTGCTGGGCCTCCCCTGGGCAACCTTCCATCCATGTCTGTTCATCCACCTTGCAGGGCCTCAGCACACTCTGCCCCCACCTGCCCTCAGCACTAGGCAGTGGCCCAGGGAATTCTCCTTCACACCATGGCTGCAGAAGAGCAAGGGGTATCCGCAATCCTTCCCTGGCTCTTCCCTCAAAAGCCCCCACAAACACCTCCCCCAGTTCTAGATGGTCCTCTGGACCCTTACGTGATGCTTGAAGGGCCTTGCTGGTGGGATCCTTCTCCCCCACCTCCCAGGGCCTGAGCACACCCAGCCTCCACCTGCCCTCAGCAGCAGGCAGCGGTCCTGGGGATTCTCCTTCACACCATGGCTGCAGAGAAGCAGGGGGTATCCGCAAGTCTCCCCCTGATTTTCCCACAATCCCCCCCCTTGGGTCAAACACCTCCCCCAGCCCTTTGAACAATAACTGCTGGGCCTCCCCTGGGCAAACTTCCATCTTCCCCAGGGTGCACTGCTTCCCCAGCCTGGCTATGAGAGGGACTGGTGGGGTGGCATTGTACGGCAGCACTGCTGGCATCTCCCTTACAGCCCCAGGTGCAAACTCACATTCTCTTGCTCGTGCCATGCTGGGTGGTGAGGTGTCTTCCTCTGAGGCGCAGGGGGGTGCTGAGCTATGCCTCTGACCATCCCCTCCATGTTTGCTTGCTTGGCTGCCTGTTTGCTGCAGCGGCTCCCCGGGCACATAATTACAGTCAGTCACTCTTGCAGGGGACTCACAGTAGCGCTGCACCCCAGCCTCTTCTCCCTGCTCTGGCACCCCAGTCCCTGGTCCCTCCCCAGTCACATACCTGCCTTTTGACTTCAGCTCCTCCTGGCTCTGATGGCTAAGTGGGAACAGTCCTGGATAATCCTCCTGGGGTGGTAGAGTGGCAGAGCACACACCAGACACATTTCCTTCCATCTCCCCCTGCTGAATATGCTGGGGCTCCTGGGGCAAGATGCCCCCATTCGCTGGGCCGCTGGTGGTCATGTAGGGGAGAAGTACTGCCCCCTCTGCTGGGGCACAATCATTGTAGACCCCCTGGCCGCTAGTTTCAAAGTCTCCATCTCCCATATCTGCAAAAGGGAAGATGTACTGCCATTCTTCCTGGGGTGCCATTTTTGGGTGCACCCCCATCCTTTGGCTAGCTGCTTGGAGCAGTGGCTGACCACTGCTTTGTACCTCCTGTGGCGAGGACTCAGCCATCACAGTCCCAGCCTCCAAGATCTGCTCTGCTCTGGGGCTATTCTCTGGGGCAGCCCCTGCACTGTATACTGGCACTGCTCCATCTATCACGGGCTCCGTGTGCACCAGTCCATCATCACCATGTGGGGCCACAGTGCCCAGCTCCGCCACACTACTTGGCACAATGCAGGGGGAATAAATATCCCCTTCCCAATGTCCATCTGCAACAGACACAGTCCATGATGATAGGGCTCCTTTAGAGTCCCGGGTCCCTGGTGCGATATCACAGGGGCACTCCACAGCTAGTTCCTCATTTCCCAACTCACTGAATGGGAACAGTTCTGTGATTTCTCCCTGTGTCAGTGGGGGATCTAGTTCTGTGGCTCTCTGAGGATGCATAAGCTGCAGCAGCCGACGTTCCTCTGCCTCCACCCTCTGACACTGGTCCAGCCACTCTGAAGAATTCAGCTGTCCCTGTGCCAGGGCGACCCTCTCTGCATTATCATAACAGTGCAGGAGACACTGCAACTGCTCCTGGACACTTCTCAGTTCTCCTGGACACAGGACATAGTTCCTATACACGCTGAATGCATGTAGCGGGTCCTCTTGTTGCTCATACACCCATCGGATAAGAGTGCAGTGTGAGCGGCCTTCAGGGGGTGTGCTGCATCGTAGCCTCCATTCGTCAGTTAGGTCCTCCAGACTCATTCTCGCTAATGGAGCTCCAGATTCTGCAGGCCACAGTTCCTCTGCCTCCCCCCCTGGGATCTCGGTAGTGGACCCCTCGGTCATCCACCCCGGTGGCACCATCAACTCCTCCTCCCTTTGAGTTCTCTTTGCGGGCTCCTTCCCAGGACCCATGTTACCCGGTGCTGGCACGCTGGCCTCAGCGATCCGGCTTCTATGCATTAGCTGATGCGTGGCGTTACTTACTTCTGTGACAAAAGCCTTCCACGCCACCGTATGCAGCAGGTTTCCTGCAGCAGCCTCAGATACATACTGCTTAAATTCATCGGTCAGGTAAGCTGCTTTCTCCTCTGTAGTAGCTCCTGTCCATACATTAATCCACCGATATGCTGCTTCCCAATCCTCCCAGAGGGGCTGCATCAGCGTGGATGGGCTTCTCCAGTCCCATTCCTCAGCCAGAAGACTCCATGACGATTCCTCATCTATGAGCCTCACTGCTCTGGGTGACTGTGGGCACCTCTTGCCTCTCTTTGGACGTCTCTGTCCTTTTCCTGGAGCCATTCTCCACACGGGCTGCACTCGTAGAGCTTGGTCAGCGTCACTTGCTGGACCCCCTTACGTCAGCTTCCGTTTCTGGGCCACGGCACACTCCGCCGTTCCCTCGCTTGCAGGGATTGTCCCCTGGACAAGCCGGCACTTAAGCGGAATTCTTCCCTCGCTTAATGCCCTCACAAATTATCCTTTTTCTCCTCCCCGGCATCCCTGCTAGGGTTACAAGAGCTCACCTCTGTGTGGTTCTATACTACTGGTTATGGGCTATTGCGCCAACAGAACCTGGCCGTATAACGATACGGGCCCCTGGTTCTGCCTGGTCTACAGGACTGTGTGATCCCCACTGCTTGCCACCAATTGTGAAGACTCCCGGGCTCATGGGTGCATGGAGGGACCTATCGCTCGTATCCGCCTTGAGAAAGGCAGTGTTTACAGCATTTGCACAGTCCCGGGAGAACCTCGGTTCGCGGATCACACAGTAAGGCCACAAAAGCAAGGTACAAAACGCACCTTTATTTCATATTAACAGTACATGAAAACCATAACCACACCACTAACACTACACAATACAGGTAGCCTACAATATACACAGCACACACTAACTATATCAGAACCACACAAAGGTGAACACCTCCCCTTCCCTTCCACAGTCAATAGTCACCTTGGGCAGTCTCTGAGCTGAGGCTGGTGGGGCCTTGGTGAGGGGGGAATGCAGAACCCCAGCGGAGGTACGGGCTCCACTGAGCCAAGGTCGATGCCCGCTGCCGGTCCTGCAGGTGATGAATCCCAGCCGCTTGGCCTGTGGGTGCCGTTGGGGTGCTGGCACGCTGGATGCAACCGCTGGCTGTGGTATGGGGTCCACTGCGCCAGGGCCGACTGCCCACTGCTGGTCCTGCAGGTGATGAATCCCAGCCGCTTGGCCTGTGGGTGCCGTCCGGGTGCTGGCACGCTGGATGCAACCGCTGGCTGTGGTATGGGGTCCACTGCGCCAGGGCCGACTGCCCACTGCTGATGTTCTGGTGGGGTTTGGAGGGAACTCAGCTTCCTCCCCTGGGATCCTGCCTCGCCGGGTCAGGGATCCTGGATGGATGCAGAAAGAAGATTTTTTTTTTTTTTACAAAAGTATTACCTTTATTTTACACACGGGTTATACATGTAAAATCAGCAATTACAGTCTATATACATTATATACAGAAAGGCCATCAGTATTAGTCACGTTATCAGAACCTTACCACGTTACCTTCAGATTAAGCTCAGATGGGCAGGACACGCTAGTCCACGACTCCCAGCGCTGGCTCTCATTCACATCTCTCCCTCTCTCCCTGCAAACACCAACTTACATCCCAAAAGCACCCCTCTCCCCCTCCCTCAGGAATTCTTAACCCTTCCTATGCTGGGTGCAGTTGCATGAATGTAACAGGGTCTCCTATTACCTGTCCATTGGCTGATTAACTCACTCCGTTCATCTGGCTTTGAAGCTTGTGTACGTGAGGGATTTCACACCTTCATGTGAACAGATCTCTTCTCTGGAGACTGACCCTGGTGTTATCCATCCTTTAGCTTCTTGTTATTTGGGGGGGAAGTGTATGTCTCTGCCACTACCTGTTGTCTCTGTTACTAAACAGCCTATAAAGAGGCCCTTTGATCCCTGAACCTAAGACTACACAAAATAAACACATTCCAATCTAAGCATTTGGTCCATTCTAGCCGGACCATTTGTCTCCACATATACAGTTGCATTATTTGAGTAATATACATTTGGGAAGACTGCCATAATTAACTTCATAGTCACAAATCCCTTATTCATGATACCATCGCAGTTTACTAAGAACAGGACCTGGAGGCAGTGACGTAACCACGGGCAACGCTGATCCTCCCTACCAGTTTCTCCTGTGCCCAGAAAACTATCTTCTTGCCTTCATATGCATATGTTACAGTATGGGATACAGTATACAAAGCTTTGGGAACATATTACAGTCATTTACATAACATGAGGGAATAGTTCCCTCCAGTAGCACACATACTCAGCCTAATGGAATAACCTGTTTGGATTATTCAGTATAACATCCTATTATTGTCCGACATACCGCCCTGTGATGTCCCCTGTATACAGCAGTCTGGGGAACACAGCTCAGATATGATTACAGTCAGTATAACATCCTATTATTGTCCGACATACAGCCCTGTGATGTCCCCTGTATACAGCAGTCTGGGGAACACAGCTCAGATATGAATACAGTCAGTGATAATATCCGGTTATCGCCGGCATTTTGCAATTCTCTTTGCTGAAGCGCAGAAAGAGGCGGGAGAACAACATATGACGGAAAGGGGCGTGGCCTGGTTCCGTCACAGAAGGCGCTACTGTATACTGCACAGTACTGTAGTATACATTATAGCAGAGAAAGCATGGGCCCTGCTCAGCACATGCAGTCAGTGTGGCTGTGGAAAGGCGCTACGGTATACTGCACAGTACTGTACTATACATTATAGCAGAGAAAGCATGGGCCCTGCTCAGCACATGCAGTCAGTGTGGCTGGGGAAAGGTGCTACGGTAAACTGCACAGTTCTGTACTATACATTATAGTAGAGAAAGCATGGGCCCTGCTCAGCACGTGCAGTCAGTGTGGCTGGGGGAAGCCGCTACGGTATACTGCACAGTACTGTACTATACATTATAGCAGAGAAAGCATGAGCCCTGCTCAGCACATGCAGTCAGTGTGTCTGGGGGAAGGCACTACGGTATACTGCACAGTACTGTACTATACGTTATAGCAGAGAAAGCATGAGCATTGCTAAGCACGTGCAGTCAGTGTGGCTTGGGGAAGGCACTACGGTATACTGCACAGTACTGTACTACACATTATAGTAGAGAAAGCATGGGCCCTGCTCAGCACATGCAGTCAGTGTGTCTGGGGGAAGGCGCTACGGTATACTACACAGTACTGTACTGTACTGTACATTATAGTAGAGAAAGCAGGAGCCCTGCTCAGCACATGCGGTCAGTGGGGCTGGGGGAAGGTGCTACTGTATACTGCACAGTACTGTACTATACATTATAGCAGAGAAAGCATGATCCCTGCTCAGCACGTGCAGTCAATGTGGCTGGGGGAAGGTGCTGCGGTATACTGCACAGTACTGTACTGTACTGTACATTATAGCCGATAAAACATGGGCCCTGCTCAGCTCATGCAGTCAGTGTGGCTGGGGGAAGGCGCTACGGTATACTGCACAGTACTGTACTATACATTATAGCAGAGAAAGCATGAGCCCTGCTCAGCACATGCAGTCAGTGTGGCGGTGAGAAGGCACTACAGTATACTGCACAGTACTGTACTATATATTATAGCAGAGAACACAGCAGCAGTGCTCAGCACAAGCAGTCAGTGTGGCTGGGGAAGGCGCTACGGTATACTGCACAGTACTGTACTATACATTATAGCAGAGAAAGCATGGGCACTGCTCAGCACATGCAGTCAGTGTGGCTGGGCGAAGGCGCTACTGTATACTGCACAGTACTGTAGTATACATTATAGCAGAGAAAGCATGGGCCCTGCTCAGCACATGCAGTCAGTGTGGCTGTGGAAAGGCGCTACGGTATACTGCACAGTACTGTACTATACATTATAGCAGAGAAAGCATGGGCCCTGCTCAGCACATGCAGTCAGTGTGGTGGGGAAAGGTGCTACGGTAAACTGCACAGTTCTGTACTATACATTATAGTAGAGAAAGCATGGGCCCTGCTCAGCACGTGCAGTCAGTGTGGCTGGGGGAAGCCGCTAAGGTATACTGCACAGTACTGTACTATACATTATAGCAGAGAAAGCAGGAGCCCTGCTCAGCGCATGCAGTCAGTGTGGCTGGGGGAAGGCGCTACGGTATACTGCACAGTACTGTACTATACATTATAGCAGAGAAAGCATGAGCCCTGCTCAGCACATGCAGTCAGTGTGTCTGGGGGAAGGCACTACGGTATACTGCACAGTACTGTACTATACGTTATAGCAGAGAAAGCATGAGCATTGCTAAGCACGTGCAGTCAGTGTGGCTTGGGGAAGGCACTACGGTATACTGCACAGTACTGTACTACACATTATAGTAGAGAAAGCATGGGCCCTGCTCAGCACATGCAGTCAGTGTGTCTGGGGGAAGGCGCTACGGTATACTGCACAGTACTGTACTGTACTGTACATTATAATAGAGAAAGCAGGAGCCCTGCTCAGCACATGCGGTCAGTGGGGCTGGGGGAAGGTGCTACGGTATACTGCACAGTACTGTACTATACATTATAGCAGAGAAAGCATGAGCCCTGCTCAGCACGTGCAGTCAATGTGGCTGGGGGAAGGTGCTGCGGTATACTGCACAGTACTGTACTGTACATTATAGCCGATAAAACATGGGCCCTGCTCAGCTCATGCAGTCAGTGTGGCTGGGGGAAGGCGCTACGGTATACTGCACAGTACTGTACTGTACATTATAGCAGAGAAAGCATGAGCCCTGCTCAGCACATGCAGTCAGTGTGGCTGGGAGAAGGCACTACAGTATACTGCACAGTACTGTACTATATATTATAGCAGAGAACACAGCAGCAGTGCTCAGCACAAGCAGTCAGTGTGGCTGGGGAAGGCGCTACCGTATACTGCACAGTACTGTACTATACATTATAGCAGAGAAAGCATGGGCATTGCTCAGCACATGCAGTCAGTGTGGCTGGGGGAAGGCGCTACAGTATACTGCACAATACTGTACATTATCGCAGAGAAAGCATGGGCCCTGCTCAGCACATGCAGTCAGTGTGGCTGAGGGTAAGTGCTACGGTATATTGCACAGTACTGTACATTATAGCAGAGAAAGCATGAGCCCTGCTCAGCACATGCAGTCAGTGTGGCTGGGGAAAGGTGCTACGGTATTCTGCACATGACTGTACTATACAATATAGCAGAGAAAGCATGGGCCCTGCTCAGCACATGCAGTCAGTGTCGCTGGGGGAATGCGCTGCGGTATACTGCACAGTACTGTACTATACATTATAGTAGAGAAAGCATGGGCCCTGCTCAGCACATGCAGTCAGTGTAGCTGGGGCAAGGTGCTATGGTATACTTCACAGTACTGTACTAGACAATATAGCAGAGAAAGCATGAGCCCTGCTCAGCACGTGCAGTCAGTGTAGCTGGGGGAAGGTGCTATGGTACACTGCATAGTACTGTACTATACATTATAGCAGAGAAAGCATGGGCACTGCTCAGCACATGCAGTCAGTGTGGCTTGGGGAAGGTGCTACGGTATACTGCACAGTACTGTACTATACATTATAGCAGAGAAAGCATGAGCCCTGTGCTCAGCTCATGCAGTCAGTGTGGCTGGGGGGCGGTGCTACGGTATACTGCACAGTACTGTACTATACATTATAGCAGAGAAAGCATGAGCCCTGTGCTCAGCTCATGCAGTCAGTGTGGCTGGGGGAAGGTGCTATGGTATACTGCACAGTACTGTACTATACATTATAGCAGAGAAAGAATGAGCCCTGTACCCAGGTCAGTCAGGGTTTACGCCAGAAAGAAATATAACCCATAATTTGCGGCGCCTATAATATCACTTACAGAGGAGTCATATCTTAAAGACAGTGGCCTTGGTTGAGTCTTTGGACGCAACCAAGGCCTTTGACACAGTCCAGTGGAATTATATGTGGGCTGTCTTTCGAAAACTAGCATTTGGACCCCATTTTATTAAATGGATCCAGATGCTATATGCTTCTCAGGTGGCAAGAGTTTCGGTAAATGGACACACTTCAAATCCATTTAATCTGAAAATGGGTACTCGACAAGGCTGCCCATTGTCCCCGGCTCTGTTTTTAATGGCAATAGATGGCATGTTTAGTACGTTTTGACCCAGAAATAAGAGGCATTAAAATAGGAGGGATTGAGGACGATATTGCCCTATACGAAAAATGTTCTTTCTGCAAGACGCTGGGAAATCTTTATAGCAAATGCTCAACGTAGTAAATAGCTTTGGGGATTTCTCAGGATTACTTATAAACTGGGATAAATCCAGTATACTACCAATTCCGGGCTATATCCCAGAGGACCAACAGCTTACACACCCAATAAAGTGGACTGTGCAATTTAAATATTTAGGCATATGGATAACCCCTTGCCCACAACGTTATGTGGAATTTAATGTACACCCAGTGACAACAGTATTTATAGTGCGTATGCATTTATGGAAAAAAACTACCAATAACACTTACTGGGCGCATAAACATGTTTAAGATGGTAATACAGCCAAAATCTTTTATATATTTAGCCAGATCTGTCACTCATCCCCTGTGTGTATAACGTTCCCGCCCAGCGGGATACACAAACCCACCCCCCTAGGGAAAAGACCAGTGTTCTACACACCACAACTCCCTTGACATCACCTCTCCCACCCAGCCAGGGCTACAGTACATACCCACCATCCACCATGGTGTAGATGAGCAGCAAACCCCACCCCCCTGGACCCCCGCGACCCCCCCTCCCGTGATTCATGGGCTCCCCCCTCCCGCAATTCACGCCCCCCACGACCCCCTTCCCGCGATTCACGGCACCCCCGCGCACCCCCTCCCGCGATTCGCGGCCACCTGCGTCCCTCCCACAATTCGCAGATCCCCACGACCCCCCTCTCGCGATTCTCGGTCCCCCCTCCCGTGATTCACAGCACCCCCCGCGACCCCCCTCACGCGATTTGAACCCCCCCCCCCGTGATTTGCGGACCCCCGCCCCCTGCAGCAATTCACGGACCCCCGCAACCCACCCTCCCATGATTCAAGTGCCCCATCCCACGATTCGCGGCCCCCCTGCGACCTCCACTCTTGCAATTCGCGGCCCCCCATGACCTCCCCTCCCGTGACTCACGTGCCCCCCCCCCTGCGCGCGATTCACGGACCCCCACGCCCCCCCTACCTTTCGCAGTTTGCAGACCCCCCTGACCCCCTTCCGGCAATTCCCCACCAGCGGACCCCCGCTCCCGCATTTCACGTACCCCCATGAGAATGGGGGATCCTGTACCGCCACAAGCAGGTGCCGCCCCTAGGGAAACCCAGCCCTGGCTGCCGCACTGCAGGTTCCCCCACTGCCAGAAGTGTCCCCACGGTCCTCTGCACCAGCGCCACAACTTTTATCAATGTCTTGCTCATATACCCCTATTATACAGCCTCCTGCTCTCATGCACCCTCACTCCCTCCCAGTGGAAGGAGATGCTCACCCACTGCTGGGAGATGCATACTGTCCCCCACCCTCCTCTCAGCTAACACATGCACCCAGTGACGTCATTGCCTCCCGGCGCCATCTCAGAGCAGTGTCCGCAGAGAAGCCAGAACACAACACTTCTCCGCTACAATTGAGAACCAGAGCTAACCTCGCTCCGGAGGTACTGTACACACAGTGGGTGTCCCTGCTCTCATATCACCAGTGCCGCATAGCTACCTCAAGCGCTACCCCCCCCCCCCCCCCCCCGTGCCCCCCCTCTCCTTACCTGCACCAGAAAGCCTGCATACTCCTGTCTCAGACCCCAGCACATCTGTAGGATTAATAGGGACAAAACACATTTAAAGAGGTCAGAGAGGGTCTACAAATACCTCCATAACCCCCTTACTGGCACCGCACAGATCTGGAAGTAGTGGAGAACTTTTCCTTCCTCTTCCCATTAATGTGCATTTAACAGGAGCAGAGATACCCTGCATCAACACACTGCTCCCGAAACAGTCAGTCACTGTAACATTTCCCAAAATACAAAGGGCCTATACAGATATTGCTAGCACAGATGGAAACATTCCTCTCAGCAGGGATACCACATAAACAAGTTCCAACAAGGAACGAGAAACGCAGAGCATAATATGGCACCAGAAGAAGAGGATGACATCTCTCCCCTCTCTCCTGCTTCTAAGCAATCGGCCGCTACGCAAGGTGACTCTGATATACCTCAGATCCATAGAGATCCTGAGTCCCCTGTGACTTACGGAGACATTGTGGATGCTATAAAGTCCACTATGGCTCCTTTATTATCTAATGCAGTTCAAGAGATATCCCAACAACTACAACAACTCACCACTAGAGTATCCACTAATGAGAATAGATTGGGCACACTATCCCATGATATGCATACAGTGCAAAAAGATGTTATCAGACACCAAAGGATAATTACCACCTCTGGAATAAACTTGACGAGATGGAAAACCGTTCCAGAAGGAACAATATCAGAGTGGACTTGTCACTTAGAAACTTCCCGACTTGCTAGGCATAACATCTGAATGCAAGGATCTGGTTGTCGAAAGAGTGCACCATGTAGGATATCTACCTAAACATAATGATCCTAGGCAAAGACCTGTCCTGTTTCGATGTTTAAATTACCTACATAAAGTGGCCTTCTGGAGAGCCTTTCGTAAAAACCAAACTCTTATGTGGGAAGGAAAACGCTTACGCATATTTCAATTTTCATATTTCCGCAGAATTATCTAAGCAGAGGAAAGCATTCTCCCCTATATGTACTCAGTTGGTTGATAATAAACTGAAATTTGCGCTGATGTATCCTGCCCGCTTGAGAATCTTCACCGATGATACTCACTATGACTTTTCGAACCCAGAAGAAGCCAGTGGATTGCTTCGAGAAAAACTTTCCGCAACATCAGCAGACATAATGGATAAGTAATCCAAATGCATTATACAAGGAACTCCTTCTATATTTGGACTTATTACCCCCAGATGACCTTCATTGCTTCAGCCTTGGCAATCTTGATTTGACACTCTGTGAAATACCTGCCTCTACCAAATCCCTCCCATTTCCCTCCCCTTCCCTTCCCTTTCCTCCCCCCCCCCCTCTCCACACACACACACACACACACACACATCTTCCCTAGGTTAACTATATCTCTATATACTAATTATGGCATTAGTTAATTCTTTTTCGCGGAATGTCCATGTTCTGGACTGCCTAAAAAGTGCATGGATCGCACTACTTTTCAATACTCGATTGTTGCTCCCCCTGTCTTGTGTGTATATATGTTTTCCTCCCTTGCTTCTTCCCCAATGTGTCTGCACGTTGCCGGAGTAAGAGATTTAGAGACGAGATTCCACGCCAGCTTGTTGTTCTTCACACCCGTCCACCCTGATACTCATGACTGAGATCAAAATGGTTACTCTTAATGTCGGAGGCTTCCACTCACCGGCTAAACGAGGTAAGGTATTGGTCTACTTACAAAAACAGGCATTAGACATTGTATGTCTCCTGGAGACGCATTTATTACCACCAGAAGTTCTAAAACTTCAAATGATGAAATGGAAGATTCTAGCCTACAATTCTAAATCAAGAGGCATTGTGATTTTGGTTTCTAGATCCCTTTCAAGTGAGGTCACATCAGTGCAGGCTGACATTGAGGGCAGCTATCTTATAGTAGCAGTAACAATCGCTGGCAAGCCGTATGTCATATGTTCTATTTACGCACCTAACACATACTCTCATTCTTTTTTCAAGAAAATCATCACTCTACTCACCCCACATGTCTCCTCACCCCTAATCCTATGTGGAGACTTTAACCTTACTGCACACCCCATCCCAGACCGATCTAATATTATAAGTAAAAATAGACATTCCCCCAGAATAAACATCCCATTTTTATTAAAAAGTCTACAATTGACAGATGTATGGAGGGCTCTCCATCTGACACAGAGAGTATACATGTATATCAGCAGCACATCACACCTTATCATGTATAGATTTCATTTTTATTTATACTAATCTTTCACCCCAGATAAAAATGGCAAAGATCCACCCCATTATAATGTCAGATCACACATTGATTTTTACAAAATGTATTCAGACAGAATTGCCCCCATCCTCACCTCAGTTTTTAACTATATACTGGTCAATAACTCTATTCCCCCCTATTTTAACTCGGCGATCATCAAACTGATCCCCAAACCAAGCCGAGACCTGACGCTCCCAGGATCATACCGTCCAATCTCATTATTAAATTGCGACTATAAGTTGCTTACGAAGATTCTGGCCGAAAGGTTGAACCCTATTCTCCCACATATAATTCACCGTGACCAGACTGGATTTATATCGGGACGTCACTCAGTCAGGAACGTTAGGAAAGTTCTGGCCACCACCCAACACTCGATCTCCCAAACACATCCTATCGCCCCTAAACTGATTTTAGCGATAGATGCGGAGAAAGCATTCAATATGGTGAAATGGCCACATCTCTTCAACACCATGTCAAAATTTGGTATTCCTCAACAAATCATATCTTTTCCCCGAACTCTATACATTGCCCCCACATCCCAAATTGCGTGCAACGGTTTTCTATCCCCTCCATTTGATGTCCAGAGAGGTACGAGAAAGGTTTGCCCCCTTTCTCCCCTTCTCTTTGCACTGGCCATAGAGCCCCTTACCATTGCTCTAAGATCTTCCCAATTATATACAGGTATACATGTCCGCAGAGAAGAATTAAAACTAGCTCTATTTGTAGACGATTTGCTACTATTTGTGTCCGACCCACTGACGTCCATTCCTGCTATAATGACTAATAGACTCTTTCGGCCCTATTTCAGGATACAAGTTAAACGCCGTCAAAACTGAAATCTTACCCCTCACTCCGTTGACACCAGAATTAGCTACACACCCCACCATCACACAATTCAAAATTCAACCTGACAACATTAAATATCTTGGTATAACCATCACTAAAAGCCCATACTCCATGTATAAAGAAACCTTTACACCATTAATAAATAAAATCTCCTCACAACTAGAAAAATCACTCCTAGGCCGAGCAGCAGTTCTTATAAGTATAAGAAAAATATTTTACCAATTACAAATTATTCCTTATATCATCCCAACCCCTGATATACGACTACTTGAAAAACTGATGTCTAGATTTCTATGGGCAGGAAAAAAATCCAGGATGTCGCTCCACAAACTAAGGAGGCCTCAAAATTCCTAATTTCTCATTGTACTCCTGCTCTAACCATTTTCGGTACATTGCTGACTGGATGTACAATAACTCTACATATGTCAACCCTAGATTAGATGAAAACATCTTCCATCCTTACTCTCCAAGTGCATTATTACACTCTCCCTTATCAAAATTACCCCAACATATCCAAAACCTTATTCTTTTTAAAGGTACTTACAATGCATGGTCTCTGATAAACAGAAAGCTTCAAAGGAATCCTCTTATTTCCCCCTTTATTCTAATCTGGGGAAATCCCAACTTTCCACCTTCACTGACTAACCCACAATACAAAGAATGGTGTCATAAAGGTCTTGACTTAGCTACCAAACTCTTTGACCCAGGAGGATCCCTCTTTTCAAACATTGCAAGATAAATACGATCTACAAAAGACACAGTTATATATGTATCTTCAGACCCGTCATTACGTGAATACATTATCCTCACTTATTATAACCCTACCACATCCAGACCCCCTGGACCAGACATTTATGAAGTTATATCACTCCAGATTTAAAACATCTTTCATTTATGACGTATATATATTAGTATATAATACACCAGGTTTATCAGACAAATACTACCAGCTGAGATGGAAATGTTCATAGTCCAATAAGATATTGATAAAGGAAATGTTCTAACTCGACTGAAGTTGTAAAAGAGAGGAGACCGACACAAGTTATTTTGGTTAATTATTACTCTTATATACTATCAATTGCTTGACTGTATAACACATTTCACAATTGCAAAAAAGAATAATAAATTGTTAAAACAAAAATTAATGCTTCGAAGGTTGGGTAGTAGTGTTCGGGTATCTAGATTATACAATACTATAAATACACGACAGCACCAGCTCCTAACAGAGCGAATAAGAATGAAATGGGAGATAGATCTGGGCCCATTAACAACAGAGAATTGGGAGGATATATTAGGATCTATTAAGCTTGCAACATCTTCAGTTAGATACCAACAAATTCACTTCTTTATACTCCACAGGATCTATCGCACCCCAGTGGGGATGCATAGAGCAGGTCTAAGAGAATATGATAGATGTCCAAGATATGCGGCAACAGAGGCAGGCTTCAAGCACATGTTGTGGGACTGCCCTAAAGTGCATTCTTTCTGGGAACAAGTGTGGAATGATCTTAAGATGACAATTCCTTTAATAGCACAAATGGGTCCTAGAGCCTGCTTGCTTGGAGTGGAAATTGGGGGGGGGATCGTTCACCAATGCTCCACCCTTATGTTATTAGCTTGACCACTCTGGCAAAGGTGGTGATAGCCCATGTGTGGTTCTCGCCTAAGCGCCCAGCAATGTCAAAATGGAGAGCATTGGTCAACGATGTGATGAAACACAAAAGATATATGTTTTATTCAAAGAACACACAAAAGAAATTCCACGATAAGTGGGACAGATGGCGGAAATCGCACTTAGCAAGGCTAGGCGACGAAGAGATAACAACCTAATCAAGAAAGTGTTAAGGGCACAGAATCAAAATCGGTACGATTAGTTTAACCACTACAGGGCACATATATAAATCCTTTTTATCCTTTCCTTTTTGTTTTTAGAAAGGAAAATGTTTGCAGGTTTCGTGTGAATGACTTATAGTATAACTATTAAAATCACAGAAAAGAGGCACAGAAAAAATGACTATTTATTCACAATCTAACTTACAGAAATACATAGCTCACTTAGTAAGAATAGTTAAGAGATAGATAGCGGTCACCAGATACCAGATGCGCAGATGTCCACTAAAGAAATGATATTAGTCAATATAAAGCTGATAAACGATATACGAGATGTAAGTAAGATTTACCACTGTAAGAGTTAAGTATAAATAGTAAAATAAAGATATAACACTATAAGTACACTGGAAATTGGTTTACTGAAGTTAATGAATAACAGGGATAATAAGTACTGAACTGACAATAATGAAGAGCACAAATACTGTCGAACAGACTTGATGACCTACTGTAGATATGCATGTTATGTGTAATAGTGTTTGTGAAATGTATCTGTTTGTCTCCTAATTGTGATATAATTGGAAGCAGTGGTCGAAGTGGAAATTTTGAAGTGGGGGTATGGAAATTTTGAAGTGGGGGTATGGAAAAGTAAAGAGTGAATATAGTGCGCACCTTCGGACACCCCCCTGTCCATCAACATCCCCTGCCAGACTGCCCCGTTGTACAGGGGTATAACAAAAGCACAATATGCGCTGCTGAGTGATCAGAGAGCATCCTGAGGGGGAAAAAAAGTTTTTTTTTTTATCTTCAGATTAAAGTGGCGGTATGGCATACCCCCGTATACCACCCCACTTCAACCACTGATTGGAAGTAAATGTGCTGTAATTTTATATGTAATTTTATATGGAAAAATTGGAATAAAGACGATTGAATTAAAAAAAAAATGTTACAATGAAAAACACGTAACAGATGAATGAAACATAACTCACAAGCACAAAAAAACAATTATACTTGCCTCCTACAACACTAGCACACCCAGTGGCATAAGTTTGCCCCAGTCGCCCGGAGGCATGATTAATGTTGGTGCCCCCCTACACACACATTTTATATATCAATCTCTCACTCGGACGCACACACTCCTTTTACTCATATACACACAGACACACCTTTCACTCAGACCTCTCACACAGACACACACACACACACCTTTCACTCAGACACACACACACGCACCTCTCAATCAGAAACACACACACGCCTTTCACTCAGAAACACACACACACTTCTCACTCAGACACACACACACACACACACACACACACACACACCTCTTTCACTCAGACACACACACCTTTCAGGCAGACACACGCACGCCTCTCACTCAGACACACACACACCACTCACACACACACCTTTTTCACTCACACACCTCTCACTGAGATGCACACACCTGTTTTACAAAAAAAACAAAAAACACACACTCCTATTTCAACTAAATAAACACAACTTTTCCTAGGAAAACAAACACACACCTCACTTAAAAATCTACGAACATATAAAATCATTGTGCCCCCCCCCCCACCCCCACCCCCACTGCAACATGAAGCAGCAGGGGCTGTCAGTGCCTACCTGTGTGTGGCTATATTCCCCCACACGCGGTGCAGGAGAGTGCTTCAGCCATCTACGACGTAATGTACAGCCTGGAAGGAGCTGGGCGCACCTGCTCCCCCTAGTGTCAGTCGGCTGCCAGCTCAGTCTCTGTGTGAGAAGAGAAGGCAGCTTCCGTGCCTCAACTCTTCCGTCGGCTAATGTACAACTGCGGGGATGAATCGGCGGACAGCAGGAGACAATGGAGAAGCGCCCCCTGAAGACCAAAAACCCGGCGGCAGCTGACTCCATTGCCTCCTGCAGTTCCGCCACTGAGCACACCCCTGACAGTTGTGTGGTATTATACTTGCCTCCTACAACACTAGCACACCCCTGACAGTTGTGTGGTATAGTAATACTAAGCACAATCCTGCTAGGTGCTATTTTCACTGCAATATTAAATGGGACAGTAGCTACAAACACATGTGATGTGTTCCCTTTATACACTAGCAACATGTTACCTGCCAAATGGGCCACATAATTAGGTTGACATGGTAACAGGGACACATGGGGTGAGGTACAGTGGGTGATTACGTGGACACAACAATATCAAGGAGATGCCCACATACATTTAACAATGACATCCACAAATATTTTAAAAACTACAAAAAAATAAAAAATAAACCAGGGTGGTATTTAATAAGATGGAAGGGCCATTTAACCAGGTGTGTTTATTTTAAACCAAAAAAATAAATAAAATAATAAAATGGATTGTAATTAATTTCTCACCTTCTAGAAGACAGTATAGATAATGAGGTTGGTTTGGCAAAGCAACAGACCATGTCCTATACTCCTGCCATCATTTACAATTGCCCACATTGAATGGGCACACAAAGATGAATACAAATAACCCCCACACAACATTATTATACACAACAATGCAAAGGTGCCATTGTAACCTGCAAATCAATCATTACCCTGTATGGGCCTAAACAACATGACATAGGGGTTTATTCTAGTTCATTCTTTCTGACAAAATCCTTCTTAGATGGACAAAACCATGTGCACTGCAGGGGGGCAGATGTAACATGTGCAGAGAGAATTAGATTTGGGTGAGTTATTTTGTTTCTGTGCAGGGTAAATACTGGCTGCTTTATTTTACACTGCAATATAGATCTCACTTTGAAGAAAAACCCCACCCAAATCTAATTCTCTCTGCACAAGTTACATCTGCCCCACCCGCAGTGCACATGGGTTTGTCCATCTAAGAAGGATTTTGTCAGAAAGAATGGACAAGAATAACCCCCATATTTCATTATCCAATCACATGGTCAGCAATACTCAGCAGAATGGCGTGCACCGGAGTCTATTACGCCAGGGGGAGCAATCACCTCTGGTGCGATGAGTAATACCATCTGGCGCTCATACGACAGGAACTTTACGTCAACGGGCACAGTATCACCGTAGCAGCGCTTGTACTTTTCCTCCCGAGCAAGCTTTCGCTTAACCAGGCGCTTCACGTCATAGAAACGCTTGCTGCAGCTTTGGTATGTCCGGACTGAGGTCCCCACAGCATTCACGGCCTCCACAGCTTTTTCCCAGATTGCTCTTTCACGAGCACTGGACACTTTTAGCTCAAAAAGCTGGCGCCAATGTTGTAAAATTACCCGCACCAAAGCACAGCTCTCTGCATTTTGGCCCTGAGAGCCCCCAGCAGCATCAGCCCCATCACCAGCATCCTCATCACCACCAGACACCTCACCAACATCCTCCTCACCCACGTCAAACAAAGTCTCCTCTAACTCCTCCACCCCCACCTCACTAAACTCACTTTCAGACATCCCACTTACAGACACTGAGAAATAAAAAGACAAACAAACACAAAACACCCTCCTGCTCCTTCCTTCACACACACAAACAAGCACTCACAAATGTACACTAAAAACACCAATACTATAAAGAGACAAACAAACACAGAACACCCTCCTGCTCCTTCCCTCACACACACAAACAAGCGCTCACAAATGTACACTAAAAACACCAATACTATAAAGAGACAAACACAAAACACCCTCCCGCTCCTTCCCTCACACACACACACACAAACAAGCGCTCACAAATGTACACTAAAAACACCAATACTATAAAGAGACAAACAAACACAAAACACCCTCCCGCTCCTTCCCTCACACACACAAACAAGCACTCACAAATGTACACTAAAAACACCAATACTATAAAGAGACAAACTAACACAAAACACCCTCCTGCTCCTTCCCTCACACACACACAAACAAGCACTCACAAATGTACACTAAAATCACCAATACTATAAAGACAAACAAACACAAAACACCCTCCTGCTCCTTCCCTCACACACACAAACAAGCGCTCACAAATGTACACTAAAAACACCAATACTATAAAAGACAAACAAACACAAAACACCCTCCTGCTCCTTCCCTCACACACACAAACACACACAAACACTCACAAATGTACACTAAAAACACCAATACTATAAAGAGACAAACAAACACAAAACACCCTCCTGCTCCTTCCCTCACACACACAAACAAGCACTCACAAATGTACACTAAAAACACCAATACTATAAAGAGACAAACAAACACAAAACACCCTCCTGCTCCTTCCCTCACATACACACAAACAAGCGCTCACAAATGTACACTAAAATCACCAATACTATAAAGACAAACAAACACAAAACACCCTCCTGCTCCTTCCCTCACACACACAAACAAGCGCTCACAAATGTACACTAAAATCACCAATACTATAAAGACAAACAAACACAAAACACCCTCCTGCTCCTTCCCTCACACACACAAACAAGCGCTCACAAATGTACACTAAAAACACCAATACTATAAAGAGACAAACAAACACAAAACACCCTCCTGCTCCTTTCCTCACACACACAAACAAGCACTCACAAATGTACACTAAAAACACCAATACTATAAAAGACAAACAAACACAAAACACCCTCCCGCTCCTTCCCTCACACACACAAACAAGCACTCACAAATGTACACTAAAAACACCAATACTATAAAGAGACAAACAAACACAAAACACCCTCCTGCTCCTTCCCTCACATACACACAAACAAGCGCTCACAAATGTACACTAAAATCACCAATACTATAAAGACAAACAAACACAAAACACCCTCCTGCTCCTTCCCTCACACACACAAACAAGCGCTCACAAATGTACACTAAAAACACCAATACTATAAAGAGACAAACAAACACAAAACACCCTCCTGCTCCTTCCCTCACACACACAAACAAGCACTCACAAATGTACACTAAAAACACCAATACTATAAAGAGACAAACAAACACAAAACACCCTCCTGCTCCTTCCCTCACACACACAAACAAGCACTCACAAATGTACACTAAAAACACCAATACTATAAAAGACAAACAAACACAAAACACCCTCCTGCTCCTTCCCTCACACACACAAACAAGCGCTCACAAATGTACACTAAAAACACCAATACTATAAAAGACAAACAAACACAAAACACCCTCCTGCTCCTTCCCTCACACACACAAACAAGCACTCACAAATGTACACTAAAAACACCAATACTATAAAAGACAAACAAACACAGAACACCCTCCTGCTCCATCCCTCACACACACAAACAAGCACTCACAAATGTACACTAAAAACACAAATACTATAAAGACAAACACAAAACACCCTCCTGCTCCTTCCCTCACACACACAAACAAGCACTCACAAATGTACACTAAAAACACCAATACTATAAAGAGACAAACAAACACAAAACACCCTTCTGCTCCTTCCCTCACACACACAAACAAGCACTCACAAATGTACACTAAAAACACCAATACTATAAAGAGACAAACAAACACAAAACACCCTCCTGCTCCTTCCCTCACATACACACAAACAAGCGCTCACAAATGTACACTAAAATCACCAATACTATAAAGACAAACAAACACAAAACACCCTCCTGCTCCTTCCCTCACACACACAAACAAGCGCTCACAAATGTACACTAAAAACACCAATACTATAAAGAGACAAACAAACACAAAACACCCTCCTGCTCCTTCCCTCACACACACAAACAAGCACTCACAAATGTACACTAAAAACACAAATACTATAAAGACAAACACAAAACACCCTCCTGCTTCTTCCCTCACACACACAAACAAGCACTCACAAATGTACACTAAAAACACCAATACTATAAAGAGACAAACAAACACAAAACACCCTCCTGCTCCTTCCCTCACACACACAAACAAGCACTCACAAATGTACACTAAAAACACCAATACTATAAAGAGACAAACAAACACAAAACACCCTCCTGCTCCTTCCCTCACACACACAAACAAGCACTCACAAATGTACACTAAAAACACCAATACTATAAAGAGACAAACAAACACAAAACACCCTCCTGCTCCTTCCCTCACACACACAAACAAGCACTCACAAATGTACACTAAAAACACCAATACTATAAAAGACAAACAAACACAAAACACCCTCCTGCTCCTTCCCTCACACACACAAACAAGCGCTCACAAATGTACACTAAAAACACCAATACTATAAAGAGACAAACGAACACAAAACACCCTCCTGCTCCTTCCCTCACACACACAAACAAGCACTCACAAATGTACACTAAAAACACCAATACTATAAAGAGACAAACAAACACAAAACACCCTCCTGCTCCTTCCATCACACACACAAACAAGCACTCACAAATGTACACTAAAAACACCAATACTATAAAGAGACAAACAAACACAAAACACCCTCCTGCTCCTTCCCTCACACACACAAACAAGCGCTCACAAATGTACACTAAAAACACCAATACTATAAAGAGACAAACGAACACAAAACACCCTCCTGCTCCTTCCCTCACACACACAAACAAGCACTCACAAATGTACACTAAAAACACCAATACTATAAAGAGACAAACAAACACAAAACACCCTCCTGCTCCTTCCCTCACACACACAAACAAGCGCTCACAAATGTACACTAAAAACACCAATACTATAAAGACAAACAAACACAAACACCCTCCTGCTCCTTCACTCACACACACAAACAAGCACTCACAAATGAAAACTAAAAACACCAATACTATAAAGAGACAAACAAACACCCTCCTGCTCCTTCCCTCACACACACAAACAAGCACTCACAAATGTACACTAAAAACACCAATACTATAAAGAGACAAACAAACACAAAACACCCTCCTGCTCCTTCCCTCACACACACACAAGCACTCACAAATGTACACTAAAAACACCAATACTATAAAGAGACAAACAAACACAAAACACCCTCCTGCTCCTTCCCTCACACACACACACAAGCACTCACAAATGTACACTAAAAACACCAATACTATAAAGAGACAAACAAACACAAAACACCCTCCTGCTCCTTCCCTCACACACACAAACAAGCACTCACAAATGTACACTAAAAACACCAATACTATAAAAGACAAACAAACACAAAACACCCTCCTGCTCCTTCCCTCACACAAACAAGCGCTCACAAATGTACACTAAAAACACCAATACTATAAAGACAAACACAAAACACCCTCCTGCTCCTTCCCTCACACACACAAACAAGCACTCACAAATGTACACTAAAAACACCAATACTATAAAGAGACAAACAAACACAAAACACCCTCCTGCTCCTTCCCTCACACACACAAACAAGCACTCACAAATGTACACTAAAAACACCAATACTATAAAGACAAACAAACACAAAACACCCTCCTGCTCCTTCCCTCACACACACAAACAAGCACTCACAAATGTACACTAAAAACACCAATACTATAAAGACAAACAAACACAAAACACCCTCCTGCTCCTTCCCTCACATACACAAACAAGCACTCACAAATGTACACTAAAAACACAAATACTATAAAGAGACAAACAAACACAAAACACCCTCCTGCTCCTTCCCTCACACACATAAACAAGCACTCACAAATGTACACTAAAAACACCAATACTATAAAGAGACAAACAAACACAAAACACCCTCCTGCTCCTTCCCTCACACACACAAACAAGCACTCACAAATGTACACTAAAAACACCAATACTATAAAGAGACAAACAAACACAGAACACCCTCCTGCTCCTTCCCTCACACACACAAACAAGCGCTCACAAATGTACACTAAAAACACCAATACTATAAAGAGACAAACAAACACAAAACACCCTCCTGCTCCTTCCCTCACACACACAACCAAGCACTCACAAATGTACACTAAAAACACCAATACTATAAAAGACAAACAAACACCAAACACCCTCCTGCTCCTTCCCTCACACACACAACCAAGCACTCACAAATGTACACTAAAAACACCAATACTATAAAAGACAAACAAACACCAAACACCCTCCTGCTCCTTCCCTCACACACACACACACACACAAACAAGCACTCACAAATGTACACTAAAAACACCAATACTATAAAGAGACAAACAAACACAAAACACCCTCCTGCTCCTTCCCTCACACACACACAAGCACTCACAAATGTACACTAAAAGCACCAATACTATAAAGAGACAAACAAACACAAAACACCCTCCTGCTCCTTCCCTCACACACACACAAGCACTCACAAATGTACACTAAAAACACCAATACTATAAAGAGACAAACAAACACAAACACCCTCCTGCTCCTTCCCTCACACACACAAACAAGCACTCACAAATGTACACTAAAAACACCAATACTATAAAGAGACAAACAAACACAAAACACCCTCCTGCTCCTTCCCTCACACACACACAAGCACTCACAAATGTACACTAAAAACACCAATACTATAAAGAGACAAACAAACACAAAACACCCTCCTGCTCCTTCCCTCACACACACACACAAGCACTCACAAATGTACACTAAAAACACCAATACTATAAAGAGACAAACAAACACAAAACACCCTCCTGCTCCTTCCCTCACACACACAAACAAGCACTCACAAATGTACACTAAAAACACCAATACTATAAAAGACAAACAAACACAAAACACCCTCCTGCTCCTTCCCTCACACAAACAAGCGCTCACAAATGTACACTAAAAACACCAATACTATAAAGACAAACAAACACAAAACACCCTCCTGCTCCTTCCCTCACACACACAAACAAGCACTCACAAATGTACACTAAAAACACCAATACTATAAAGAGACAAACAAACACAAAACACCCTCCTGCTCTTTCCCTCACACACACAAACAAGCACTCACAAATGTACACTAAAAACACCAATACTATAAAGACAAACAAACACAAACACCCTCCTGCTCCTTCCCTCACACACACAAACAAGCGCTCACAAATGTACACTAAAAACACCAATACTATAAAGACAAATAAACACAAACACCCTCCTGCTCCTTCCCTCACACACACAAACAAGCACTCACAAATGTACACTAAAAACACCAATACTATAAAGACAAACAAACACAAACACCCTCCTGCTCCTTCCCTCACACACAAACAAGCACTCACAAATGTACACTAAAAACACCAATACTATAAAGACAAACAAACACAAAACACCCTCCTGCTCCTTCCCTCACATACACAAACAAGCACTCACAAATGTACACTAAAAACACAAATACTATAAAGAGACAAACAAACACAAAACACCCTCCTGCTCCTTCCCTCACACACACAAACAAGCACTCACAAATGTACACTAAAAACACCAATACTATAAAGAGACAAACAAACACAAAACACCCTCCTGCTCCTTCCCTCACACACACAAACAAGCGCTCACAAATGTACACTAAAAACACCAATACTATAAAGACAAATAAACACAAACACCCTCCTGCTCCTTCCCTCACACACACAAACAAGCACTCACAAATGTACACTAAAAACACCAATACTATAAAGACAAACAAACACAAACACCCTCCTGCTCCTTCCCTCACACACAAACAAGCACTCACAAATGTACACTAAAAACACCAATACTATAAAGACAAACAAACACAAAACACCCTCCTGCTCCTTCCCTCACATACACAAACAAGCACTCACAAATGTACACTAAAAACACAAATACTATAAAGAGACAAACAAACACAAAACACCCTCCTGCTCCTTCCCTCACACACACAAACAAGCACTCACAAATGTACACTAAAAACACCAATACTATAAAGAGACAAACAAACACAAAACACCCTCCTGCTCCTTCCCTCACACACACAAACAAGCACTCACAAATGTACACTAAAAACACCAATACTTTAAAGAGAGAAACAAACACAAAACACCCTCCTGCTCCTTCCCTCACACACACAAACAAGCACTCACAAATGTACACTAAAAACACCAATACTATAAAGAGACAAACAAACACAAAACACCCTCCTACTCCTTCCCTCACACACACAAACAAGCACTCACAAATGTACACTAAAAACACCAATACTATAAAAGACAAACAAACACAAAACACCCTCCTGCTCCTTCACTCACACACACAAACAAGCGCTCACAAATGTACACTAAAAACACCAATACTATAAAGAGAGAAACTTTTAAATGTACAAGACAAACAAGAACACAAGACTACTTTCAAAACAATACGCACTCAGAAATCACCAAAAAAGACCAACCTCACTCCTTCACTCACATACCTCCCAACTGTCCCGCTTGTCACGGGAATGTCCCATTATTTTGGGACGTTCCCGCGTCCCTCCCGCGGCCGGCAGTGTCCTGCAGCGGGGGGGGGGGGGGGTCGGGCAGTTGGGAGTCCCCCCTGTAGTCCGTAAATAGACACTGTGCGCATGCATTTATTCTGTCAGGCATAGGGGCTGGGGGCTGGCCAGCAGCTTACAGAGCTGCTGTGCATGCCCCCACAGTGGCGAAAAATGGGGGGTGGCCTCGCGGCAGCGCCACCAGTATAGACCATGCCCCCATTTCGACAGGCCGCGCCCCCAAAATTTTTGCCGCACCCTGTCCCGCCCCAGTCTCCTCCAATGTTGGCAGGTATGCACTCAGCACACTCCAATCTCCACCACTAACTAATCCACAAGGAGTTTTGGCGAGTAGGGGCTTATACAGTATATGCTGTGTGATCACTTCCTAGTTTGAAAAATTCACCAATCAGTAACAAGTGTAATGTCAGAAAAAAGATATGAATTCGGATTTATAAATACGAATTTTCACATACGAAAGTGTATACACATACACACGCATGAAAATACGAATACGCCAAATAAATATGACTCAATACGAATCAATATGCCATTGGCAGATCCATATATATATATATAATAAAAAAAATGAAGATGGCATATATACACACACACACACATATATATATATATATATATATATATATATATCTCCTATATATTTGGCTACATCTGTCACTCAAAGTGGGTGTCTGTGTCTATAACGCTCTGTTCCTTGACTTTCCTCTTAATGTGTGATTGCCTTCATCTGTGCTGAACACCTTTCTGAGAAATTAACCTGTTTAAAACAGGTGATGGCAATCATACATTAAGGGGAAGTCTAGAAACAGAGCATTGTGTCCCTCCTGGAGAGGGTCATGTTGGGAGGTATGTGACAGAGAACCAGCCCAGTGAGCCCACAGACAGTGCCAGACACCCACTGCCTTCCCATGTTGCCCAGCACTGCTACTCCACAGCCACCAGGTGAGCGCCCCCCTCCCGCGATTTGCGGCAAAACCTCCCCCCCCGCGCGCCCCCCCTCCCGCGATTCGCGGCAAAAACACCCGCTCCCCCGCGACCCCCCCTACCGCGATTCGCAGCAAAAACACCCCCGCGACCCCCCTCCCGCGATTCGCTGCAAAAAGAACCCCCCCACGACCCCTCCCGCAATTCGCGGCATAACCACCACCCCGCGACACTCCCTCCCGCGATTCGCAGCAAAAAGAACCCCCCCGCGACCCCCCATTGCACGATTGGCGGCACCCCCCCTGCGACCCCCCTCCCGCGATTCGCGGCACACCCCCCCCGCAATTCGCAGCAGCCCCAGAATTAAATTGCACATGGAAAACACTGACATGGCTATGGTCGACAATGAAAAAGGTTGACATTTGACAGTTTTTGACAGTTTTTGAAGATTTATTTTTAATTTTTTTAATTTTTTCATATTCATTGTCATGTGTCGACATGGACACCAATGTAGTGGCACACTTATGTCAACATTTACATGTGTTGACCTTTCTGTGTTGATTTTTTCTTGTGGCGATTCGCGTCACACCCCCCCGCAACCCCCCCTCCCGCGATTCGCGGCACCCCCCGTGACCCCCCACCTCCCGCAATTCGCGGCAACCCCCCACCGGAACCCCTGTGAACCCCGCCCTCCCGCGATTCGCGGCACCCACCCCCGCGACCCCCCCTCCCGCAATTCGCGGCAACCCCCGTGATTCGCGGCAGCTCCAGAATTAAATTGCACATGGAAAACACTGACATGGCTATGGTCGACAATGAAAAAGGTTGACATGAGTTTTTGAAGTTTTTTTTTTTCATTTTTTGAATATTTTCATATTCATTCTCATGTGTCGACATGGACACCAATGAAGTGCCACACTTATGTCAACATTTACATGTGTTGACCTTTCTGTGTTGATTTTTTCTTGTGGCGATTCGCGTCACACCCCCCCCACAACCCCCACTCCCGCGATTCACGGCACACACACACCCCCCGCGATTCTCGGCACCCCACCCCGTGACCCCCCCTCCCGTGATTCACGGCACACCCCCCGCGACCCCCCCTACCATGATTTGCCGCAACCCCCGCCCCCGTAACCCCCCTCCCGCGATTTGCGGCAACCCACCCCGCGACCCCCCTCCCGTGATTCTCTGCAATCCCTCCCCTCCCGCGATTCGCAGCATCCACCCCCCCACAACCCCCCCTCCTGCAATTCGCGGCACCCCCCGCGACCCCCCCTCCTGCAATTCGCGGCACCCCCCGCGACCCCCCCTCCCGCGATTCGCGGACACCTAAGTTGCAATACAGGGCATCTTTCATACAATTCTAACCATATTTCTCATATACAAACGTTCACAAATTAAGGGGGTGCAGCCCCTTACGACGGTGTGAAGAGCGCCCGTAGGGCGCGATGAATCACCTAGTATATATATATATATATATATATATATATATATATATATATATATATATATATAAAGGTCAGCCAGTCTTACTGTAAATTTGGCAGCTGTGACAGAGTGGGATCCGTGCTTCAGGGATCCTTCCTGCCTCCTTCCTCCCTCCGGGCAGCCTGTGCACCAGCCAATCAGGGTGCCGCAGGCTGCAGTGTCACATATCATTGGACGGCTGAGCCGTCGCTCAGCTGTCCAGAGACTAGCTCTCTCTGCAGCAGGCACCTGACGTGAGCTGTCAGTGTGCACTACTGCAATAGGGTAGGGAGGTCACAAGAAACATCACAAACAGGGAGATTGCGCGCCAAAGGTGCGGACCAAAAATTTACACCAAAATGCCCATTACACATTTAGCCACACACCATAATGTTCATTATGTATCATGCCAAACACCGTAATGCCTATTACAAATTATGCTAAGGGCTGCTTACCTACATGCTCATTGCTAGGGATTACATGCTCGTTAAAAGGGGTACCATGCTCGTTGCCATGAGGGTTACATGGTCATTGCCAGGGGTAATGGGTGAGATAGGGGGTGCAGAGTGTAAGGGAAGATACAGGGTGAGAGGGGGGATGCAGGTTGATGTGTTAATCTTAAAGTCTACCAGACCTTGATGGGCGCGTGGCGGTGCGCCTGGCAGTGATCCTGCGATGGCAGGCACAAGATCCCACCCTAGCCCTAGGACCTGGCTGTGGCAGCATGATCTTGAGATCGGCCTGTGGGCCACAGCTGGATTAAGGCTCTGGTCGAAAATAAAATCATGCTACAAAAATAAAAATAATAAAAGATATATATAAAATGCAGAACATTAACATAAAAAAAGACTTACTTTTGCTGTTTTAAATAGGAGGAGAGCGATAGCTTCCATGTTTCTCTCTCCTCCTGTTAGCACCTCCACCCAGTTGTTCTCTCCAAGTCCACACACCAGATTAGCATTAGCCATGCTGGGGCGGGCATCCCACCTCTCTTCCTCCCTGTAGCCTGTGCTCCAGCCAATCACGGAGCCGCAGGCTGCAGATGATCATATCACTGGACAGCTGAGCTATCGCTTAGCGCTCAGCTGTCCTTACGCAGTGCTGGCGTCGCGGATCAGTAATAGAGATTTGATCCGCGGCGGGTAGCCCTTACAGAGCGGGGGGACAGGGTTTACTGAGCGAGCCCCTGGGGTGCGATTGCGGCTCTATTGGTGTCACCCCAGTGGAGGGTGACACCTGGGTGCGGGTCGAACCCCCCCCCCCCCCCCCCCCCCCCCTAGTGACGCCACTGTCACACACTGATATGAGCTGGTGCTGCTGCGGAAACATGCTTTTAGGTTGACATGGGTCTAGGTTGACATGGGTTTAGATTGACATAAGTCTAGGTCGACATGGTGTAGGTTGACAGGTCGACACAAGCATTATGTTAACATGTGCTAGATCAGCAGTCAAAAGGTTGAAATGGGGTTTTTCACTGTTGTTTGAGCTGACATGTGCCGACAGGCAGTATTTCATGCCCTACCATCCACTAGGGCGTGGGGGAGAATAAAATAATGTGTGCCTGGGGACGCTGTGCCACATTTCAGTGTCCATGTCAACTGTGTCGACATTCGGGTAAAAAAAACGGTGAAAAACCCCATGTCAGCCTTTTGACTGTCGACCTTGACCATGTCGACCTAATGCTTGTGTCGACATAATGACCTTTTGACTTTGACTCATGTCAACCTAGACCCATGTTGACCTTCAAGCATGTCAACCTAGTGGTGTCGACCTAATGACGGTTGACAAACTTATGGTCGACCCAATGATCCAAACCTGTTCATATGCTCTGTTAAACACTGGGTTGCGGTATTTACATTCAGGGACCCTGGGTGCGCACCTCGGAATCCGGGAGAAGCGGCAAACATTATAGGCAGATGTATTAAGCAGATAAGGAGAGCCGTTATCCCCAGCGTGAACGGCTCTCCTTATCGGGTCCCTCGCCGCCCCGCACATGCGCACTCGCAGCCCCCCCCCGGCCGGCTTTCTGGGCATGCGCGAGATCTCACTAAAACCGCGAGACCTCCAGCACAGCCCAAGCCAGACGCAGGGCTAGCGTTGTCCCCATAGTGGGGGATAGGACAACGCTAGTGAAGGCTGTTAATACATCGCACTGGCCGTTAATCCCTGGGGGGGAATTGCAGGGGACAGCCTGCTGAGCGTAACTCGCCGGGCTGTCACTAGCACACGTTAGGTGCGCTAGTGATACATTGGGGAAATCGTAACCCCCCCAGGTAACCAGCGTTAAGGGCATTTTTGCACTTAACGCTGGTTCATACATCTGCCCCATTGTACAGTACGTCCCTGCCTGGACGCTGCATACCTCCCAACTTTCTATGTTACTGGAGCGAGATCCATGCACATGCCTGAGGCGCGCGTCCAAAATTTGGGGGCGTGGCCTGCCAGGAAGGGGGCATTGCTTACAATTGGCGTCATTACGCTAGGTCATGCCCCCGTTCTGCCGCTGTTGTCACATTGGTCAGAGGCTCTGTGAGCTTCTAGCCCTGCCCCCAGACCCTCTGTCTGCATGAATACACGCTGTGGGCATGCATTACCGGCTGACAGGGGGGACTCCCAACTGCCCCAACTGCCCCCCCTGCCGCTGGCCACTGCCAGCCCCGGTGGGGTGTGGGAACGTCCCCAAAAGCATCGGCATTCCCTTGGAAAGCGGGACAGTTGGGAGGTATGGGGCTGTGCTGTGCAGACCGTGCTTTGCGTGACATCACACATTAGTCCTACATATAATAGATAGGACCTTTGTCCCCTGGGCGCGGTATACAGGACTCTTCCTTATTGCTGTAGTCTGTAATTCTGGGCCAGATGCACTAAGCTTTAAGGAATGATTAATAAAAACAGCTGTCAGCTCCTAACTGTCAGTTTGTATGATTGGCTGGTTGTTTGTCACTCTCCACGTTATCACTTCCTGCAGCTTGGTGCACCTGGCAGGTTCTGTCTCTGTCACGTCTGTGTACGGTTACAGCAGCTCCTCTGTATATTCCTGCTGAGCATCCACCTGACCGATCCCTCACACATCTGCTACCAGCGGGGTCAGACCAAAGCCGGCAGCGCTGTCCCCTGTCTGCAGCTCCTCTGTATAGTCTTACTGAGCATCCACCTGACCGATCCCTCATACATCTGCTACCAGCGGGGTCAGACCAAAGCCGGCAGTGCTGTCCCCTGTCTGCAGCTCCTCTGTATATTCCTGCTGAGCCTCCACCTGACCGATCCCTCATACATCTGCTACCAGCGGGGTCAGACCAAAGCCGGCAGCGCTGTCCCCTGTCTACAGCTCCTCAGGTAAGACATCACATGGGAATGTATCTGTGCTATCTTCTACATCAGGGGGAGGAAGCTGCGGCACTCCAGCTGCTGTGGAACTACACATCCCAGCATGCCCAGCCATGTTTCTTTCTGTTAGGACATGCTAACACTGTGGCACTCCGGCTGCTGTGGTACTACACATCCCAGCATGCCCTGCCATGTTACTTTCTGTTAGGACATGATAACACTGCAGCACTCCAGCTGCTGTGGAACTACACATCCCAGCATGCCCGGCCATGTTTCTTTCTGTGAGGACATGATAACACTGTGGCACTCCAGCTGCTGTGGGACTACACATCCCAGCATGCCCAGCCATGTTTCTTTCTGTTAGGACATGCTAACACTGTGGCACTCCGGCTGCTGTGGTACTACACATCCCAGCATGCCCTGCCATGTTACTTTCTGTTAGGACATGATAACACTGCAGCACTCCAGCTGCTGTGGAACTACACATCCCAGCATGCCCGGCCATGTTTCTTTCTGTGAGGACATGATAACACTGTGGCACTCCAGCTGCTGAGGAACTACACATCCCAGCATGCCCGGCCATGTTTCTTTCTGTGAGGACATGATAACACTGTGGCACTCCAGCTGCTGTGGAACTACACATCCCAGCATGCCCGGCCATGTTTCTTTCTGTTAGGACATGCTAACACTGCGGCACTCCAGCTGCTGTGGAACTACATATCCCAGCATGCCCTGCCATGTTTCTTTCTGTTAGGACATGATTACACTGTGGCACTCCGGCTGCTGTGGAACTACACATCCCAGCATGCCCAGCCATGTTTCTTTCTGTTAGGACATGCTAACACTGTGGCACACCAGCTGCTGTGGTACTACACATCCCAGCATGCCCGGTCATGTTTCTTTCTGCTAGGACATGATAACACTGTGACACTCCAGCTGCTGTGGGACTACACATCCCAGCATGCCCAGCCATTGTTCTTTCTGTTAGGACATGATAACACTGTGGCACTCCACCTGCTGTGGAACTACACATAACAGCATGCCCAGCCATGTTTCTTTCTGTTAGGACATGCTAGCACTGCGGCACTCCAGCTGCTGTGGTACTACACATCCCAGCATGCCCTGCCATGTTTCTTTCTGTTAGGACATGATAACACTGTGGCACTCCAGCTGCTGTGGGACTACACATCCCAGCATGCCCTGCCATGTTTCTTTCTGTTAGGACATGCTAACACTGCAGCACTCCAGCTGCTATGGAACTACACATCTCAGCATGCCCAGCCATGTTTCTTTCTGTTAGGACATGCTAACACTGACTGTGGCACTCCAGCTGCTGTGGTACTACACATCCCAGCATGCCCGAACATGTTACTTTCTGTTAGGACATGCTAACACTGTGGCACTCCAGCTGCTGTGGAACTACACATCCCAGCATGCCCGGACATGTTACTTTCTGTTAGGACATGCTAACACTGCGACACTCCAGCTGCTGTGAAACTACACATCCCAGCATGCCCAGACATGTTACTTTCTGTTAGGACATGCTAACACTGTGGCACTCCGGCTGCTGTGGTACTACACATCCCAGCATGCCCTGCCATGTTACTTTCTGTTAGGACATGATAACACTGCAGCACTCCAGCTGCTGTGGAACTACACATCCCAGCATGCCCGGCCATGTTTCTTTCTGTGAGGACATGATAACACTGTGGCACTCCAGCTGCTGAGGAACTACACATCCCAGCATGCCCGGCCATGTTTCTTTCTGTGAGGACATGATAACACTGTGGCACTCCAGCTGCTGTGGAACTACACATCCCAGCATACCCGGCCATGTTTCTTTCTGTTAGGACATGCTAACACTGCGGCACTCCAGCTGCTGTGGAACTACATATCCCAGCATGCCCTGCCATGTTTCTTTCTGTTAGGACATGATTACACTGTGGCACTCCGGCTGCTGTGGAACTACACATCCCAGCATGCCCAGCCATATTTCTTTCTGTTAGGACATGATAACACTGTGGCACTCCAGCTGCTGTGGAACTACACATCCCAGCATGCCCTGCCATGTTACTTTCTGTTAGGACATGCTAACACTGTGGCACTCCAGCTGCTGTGGAACTACACATCCCAGCATGCCTTGCCATGTTTCTTTCTGCTAGGACATGATAACACTGCGGCACTCCAGCTGCTGTGGTACTACACATCCCAGCATGCCCTGCTATGTTTCTCTCTGTAAGGACACGATAACACTGCAACACTCCAGCTGCTGTGGAACTACATATCCCAGCATGCCCAGCCATGTTTCTTTCTGTTAGGACATGATAACACTGCGGCACTCCAGCTGCTGTGGTACTACACATCCCAGCATGCCCTGCTATGTTTCTCTCTGTAAGGACACGATAACACTGCAACACTCCAGCTGCGGTGGAACTACACATCCCAGCATAAAATAGGAGGGGATGAATTACTGCGCTCACTTTAGTGTTAATCTGGTTTTCAGGCGCTGCTGAGCCTTAAGGGTTCCCCAATCCCTTCTTGGTTCATCTATAGTACAATTGGCTGAACTTTAGCGCTGCCTTTGTGTTGGATGTATTCTTGGGTTTGTGGGTAAACTTAATGCATACCTCCCAACTTTGGCAGCTCAGGAGGCGGGATGCTGCTGCTGCGCGGCGAAGGCGCAAAGCGTTTATTCCCCGTTGCTTAGCAGCTGACAGGGGGGACTCCTAACAGCCCCCCCACACCGCGGGACACTGCCGCCCGCGGGTGGGACAGCGGGACAGGCCCTGACAATCGGAACTGTCCCGATAAAATCGGGACTGTTGGGAGGTATGTTAATGTGAGATACTTGTTGTTGTGTTCGGGTGTTTCTGTGTGTATAAGAAGATCGGTGTAAAGTTCAGTGTTTTATTGCTTACAAACTTGTTAAGTGCGGATAAAACTGGGTATTGGTTTACTTGGTGTTTCTGGATACACCTACTTGGGTCCCCCAAATGGGGAATTTCCAGTGCCGTGTCTCTCCAGGGAGATTCCCGACAGGGGTTCTGGTGATTCTTTTGAGGACTCCTTTAACCTCTGTAGGTCCCTTAATAATCACCAAGAAAGACCGTAGATCCCTTAATAAGGAACCTACGGAGGTTAAAGGAATCCTCAAAAAAATCCCCTGAACCGCTGTCGGGAATCTCCGTGGAGTGACACGGCACTGGAAATTATCCAGAAACACCAAGTAAACCAATACCCAGTTTTATCCGCACTTAACAAGGTTGTAAGCAATAAAACACTGAACTTTACACCGATCTTCTTATACACACAGAAGCACACGAACACAACAACAAAAAGTATCTCACATTAAGTTTACCCCAGGGTTGCCGACCCTCCCGGAATTCCCGGGAGTCTCCCGAAAATCGGGTCCCCCTCCCGCCCCCCCGGAAGGATGGGCAACCCTTCCGGAATCTGGGGGACCCCCCTTAGCCCCCCGAATCGCGGCATGTAAATGCCGCAATCCGCGGGTCTCAGTGGAGGGGGCGGAGCTAAAATGGCACAATCGCGTCATTTTAGCCCCGTCCCCTCCATGGATATCAGTCATTTCTACCATTTCCCGTCATGGGGGCGGGGCTTAATGATGTCACCGTCAAGCCCCGCCCCCCGATCGGGTAAGGAAAGTCTCCTCTCCAGGCTTCTCCCGGAGAGGAGCATTAAAAAGTCGGCAACCCTGGTTTACCCACAAACCCAAGAATACATCCAACACAAAGGCAGCTCTAAAGCTCACCCAATTGTACTATAGACACATCCCAGCATGCCCTGCCATGTTGCTTTCTGTTAGGACATGATAACACTGCGTCACTCCAGCTGCTGTGGAACTACACATCCCAGCATGCCATGCCATGTTTCTTTCTGTTAGGACATGCTAACACTGCTGCAATCTTGCTGCTGTGGAACTACACATCCCAGCATGCCCTGCCATGTTTCTTTCTGTTAGGACATGATAACACTGCCGCACTCAAGCTGATGTGGAACTACACATCCCAGCATGCCCTGCCATGTTACTTTCTGTTAGGACATGCTAACACTGCAGCACTCCTGCTGCTGTGGAACTACACATCCCAGCATGCCCTGCCATACAGATGCAGCAGCTCTCAATGGAAAAGCATCTGGCAGAGCCGTCCCTAACCTAAATGACGCCCATGGCAAGATTTTGGCTGGTGCCCCCTAGCACCGCCACTAGTTCCACCTCTGACCCTGACCACATTTGGTGCGCAGGCCAAACAGGGGTGTGTTCTTGCTGGGAGGGGGCGTGGCCACACAATAGTACCCCCAATTCAAATTATGCCACACAGTAGTGCAACTTTATTCACATTATATCATGCGATGGTGTCCCTTATTCACGTTACATCACACAGTAGTACCACTTTACCTTATATACATTACTCCTCAAATTATTCACAATATACCCTAAGAAAAATATCCTGAGAAAATATTGTATTCTAACCACCTCCATGGCCACACGGCATACAGCATTATGGTCATTAGGTCGACACCATTAGGTTTACATAGGAAAAGGTCAACAGTGGTCTAGGTCAACATGGGAAAAGGTCAACATGGTTATAGGTCGACATGGTTCCAGGTCGAAAGGTCATTAGTTTGACAGGTCATTAGTTCGACATTGTCTATGTCGACAGTCAAAAGGTCAACATGGGGTTTTCACTGTTTTTTTTGAGCCGACATGTGCCGACAGGCAGTATTTCATGCCTACCATCCACTAGGGCATGGTGGGAGAATAAAATAGTGTGCCGAGCGTAGCGAGGGGATGCGGTGCACTTTAAACTGTGTCTATGTTGACATTCAGGTAAAAAAACTGAAAAGCCCCATGTTGACCTTTTGACTGTCGACCTAGACAATGTCGAACTAATGACCTGTCGAACTAACGACCTTTCGACCTAGAACCATGTCGACCTTTTCCCATGTTGACCTAGATTCATGTCAACCTTTTCCCATGTCGACCTAATGGTGCCGACCTAATGACTGTTAACCATAATGCTGTAAATCAAATACTCCCAACCCGGCCACACTGCATCCCAGGACAAAGCAGTGTGTGCTGGGCAGTGGAGAAGAGCTGCAGCTGCTGCTGTCACTTAAGGGGAGGGGGCCCTGGGCCCCCACTGGGCCCTTCCATCAGACTTTGGCCTTGGTAATTTGTACCCCCTATCCCTTTCTCTCGGCACCCCTGATAATACCACACAGTAATGCCCCTTACACACATTATTAATGTCCTTATAAACATAATGCCCCTTACACATTATTCCAACCTTTTGTAATGCCCTTCATACACATAATGACACATATAATGCCCCTTACACATATGTTGCACATTATTAATGCCCTTATACACATGACACACATAATGCCCCTTACACATATGTTTCACATTATTAATGCCCTTATACACATGACACACATAATGCCTGTTACACATATGTTGCACATTATTACTGCCCTAATACACATGACACACATAATGCCTGTTACACATATGTTGCACATTATTAATTCCCCTATACATGACACACATAATGCCTGTTACACATAAGTCACACATTATTACTGCCCTTATACACATGACACACATAATGCCCCTTACACATATGTTTCACATTATTAATGCCCTTATACACATGACACAGATAATGCCTGTTACACATATGTTGCACATTATTAATGCCCTTATACACATGACACACATAATGCCTGTTACAAATAAGTCGCACATTATTACTGCCCTTATACACATGACACACATAATGCCTGTTACACATATGTTGCACATTATTAATTCCCCTATACACATGACACACATAATGCCTGTTACACATAAGTCGCACATTATTACTGCCCTTATACACATGACACACATAATGCCCCTTACACATGTTTCACATTATTAATGCCCTTATACACATGACACACATAATGCCTGTTACACATATGTTGCACATTATTAATGCCCTTATACACATGACACACATAATGCCTATTACACATATGTTGCATATTATTAATGCACTTATACACATGACACACATAATTCCCATTACACATGTCACACATTATTAATGCCCTTATACACATGACACACATAATGCCCATTACACATATGTTGCACATTATTACTGCCCTTATACACATGACACATATAATGCCCCTTACACATATGTTTCACATTATTACTGCCCTTATACACATGACACAAATAATGCCTGTTACACATATGTCACATATTATTAATGCCCTTATACACATGACACAAATAATGCCCCTTACACATATGTTGCACATTATTACTGCCCTTATACACATGACACACATAATGCCTGTTACACATATGTTGCACATTATTAATGCATTTATACATGACACACATAATGCCCCTTACACATATGTTGCACATTATTAATGCCCTTATACACATGACACACGTAATGCATGTTACACATATGTCGCACATTATTAATGCATTTATACATGACACACATAATGCCGAACACTATTGCACAACCAACCCACCCACAGACAGCACTTGCACAGCCGCTAACACTGTGTCCTCTGCCTCTGCTTGGATACAGATGTTTTGTCATACATCTTGCCTCCATAGGCCATGCAGCTCCAGGCCAGTTCTGCTAACAGCTTATTTGCATTGTCATGTGACCAGGACACACAAGGAGCTTCTGCTGATTAAAATGATATGCAGCATGCCTATATTCTGTGCGCGACTGTGGCTGTACCTGCATACATAATGCTATGTTACAGTGATTCCCATGAATACACTATTTCATATGCAGATACAGCCTCACTCACACACAGAATATAGGCATGCTGCATATCATTTTAATCAGCAGAAGCTGCTGGTGCCCCTATGCATTCCAAATGCCCAGGGCATTTGCCTAGTTTGCCTATGCCTAAGGCCAGCTCTGGCATCTGGTGATCGAATTGTCAGTCGCCACCCTGTGCCAGCTGCCCTCTACTGACGGATGGGGGCATGCACACATGAGATGCTCATGCACCCCTTTTTGTGTGAGCTCTCCGCAACCCTCCACTGATCTCCTGCTCCCCAAGTTTACCCTTACTCCTTGCCCATCATCCTGAAGCAGAGACGGGCAGGGAAGCCGTGTTTCCCTGTCAGATGGCCCCCATCCACCAGCCTGCGCCAGCTCAGGACAGCTTTCTGTTAGGACATGCTAACATTGTGGCAGAGCATGCTGGGATGTGTAGTTCCACAGTGACTGGATAGCTTCAGATTACTTACCCTTGTACTAAATAGAAATCCTATAATAGAAGCATTATAGAAAGATCTTGTAATTTGTAATAATTGCTGGTTGGCTGATGTGTATCATGTGACCACAGCAGCTGGAGCTCTGCAGATTACTTACCCCTGTACTATATACAGATCCTATAATAGATGTATTATAGAAAGGATACTGGTAATGTAACCTAATTGCTGGTTGGCTGATGTGTATCATGTGACCACAGCAGCTGGAGCTCTGCAGATTACTTACCCCTGTACTATATACAGATCCTATAATAGATGTATTATAGAAAGGTTACTGGTAATGTGACCTAATTGCTGGTTGGCTGATGTGTATCATGTGACCACAGCAGCTGGAGCTCTGCAGATTACTTACCCCTGTACTATATACAGATCCTATAATAGATGTATTATAGAAAGGTTACTGGTAATGTGACCTAATTGCTGGTTGGCTGATGTGTACCATGTGACCTCAGCAGCTGGAGCACTGCAGATTACTTACCCCTGTACTATATAGAGATCCTATAATAGATGTATTATAGAAAGGTTACTGGTAACGTGTCCTAATTGCTGGTTGGCTGATGTGTATCATGTGACCACAGCAGCTGGAGCGCTGCAGATTACTTACCCCTGTACTATATACAGATCCTATAATAGATGTATTATAGAAAGGTTACTGGTAACGTGTCCTAATTGCTGGTTGGCTGATGTGTATCATGTGACCTCAGCAGCTGGAGCACTGCAGATTACTTACCCCTGTACTATATACAGATCCTATAATAGATGTATTATAGAAAGGTTACTGGTAACGTGACCTAATTGCTGGTTGGCTGATGTGTATCATGTGACCTCAGCAGCTGGAGTACTGCAGATTACTTACCCCTGTACTTATATACAGATCCTATAATAGATGTATTATAGAAAGGTTACTGGTAATGTGCCCTAATTACTGGTTGGCTGATGTGTATCATGTGACCACAGCAGCTGGAGCTCTGCAGATTACTTACCCATGTACTATATACAGTTCCTATAATAGATGTATTATAGAAAGGTTACTGGTAATGTGACCTAATTGCTGGTTGGCTGATGTGTATCATGTGACCTCAGCAGCTGGAGTACTGCAGATTACTTACCCCTGTACTATATACAGATCCTATAATAGATGTATTATAGAAAGGTTACTGGTAATGTGTCCTAATTGCTGGTTGGCTGATGTGTATCATGTGACCACAGCAGCTGGAGCGCTGCAGATTACTTACCCCTGTACTATATACAGATCCTATAATAGATGTATTATAGAAATGTTACTGGTAATGTGACCTAATTGCTGGTTGGCTGATGTGTATCATGTGACCTCAGCAGCTGGAGCTCTGCAGATTACTTACCCCTGTACTATATACAGTTCCTATAATAGATGTATTATAGAAAGGTTACTGGTAATGTGTCCTAATTGCTGGTTGGCTGATGTGTATCATGTGACCACAGCAGCTGGAGCACTGCAGATTACTTACCCCTGTACTATATACAGATCCTATAATAGATGTATTATAGAAAGGTTACTGGTAATGTGTCCTAATTGCTGGTTGGATGATGTGTATCATGTGACCACAGCAGCTGGAGCACTGCAGATTACTTACCCCTGTACTATATACAGATCCTATAATAGATGTATTATAGAAAGGTTACTGGTAATGTGTCCTAATTGCTGGTTGGCTGATGTGTATCATGTGACCTCAGCAGCTGGAGCTCTGCAGATTACTTACCCCTGTACTATATACAGATCCTATAATAGATGTATTATAGAAAGGTTACTGGTAATGTGTCCTAATTGCTGGTTGGCTGATGTGTATCATGTGACCTCAGCAGCTGGAGCTCTGCAGATTACTTACCCCTGTACTATATACAGATCCTATAATAGATGTATTATAGAAAGGTTACTGGTAATGTGTCCTAATTGCTGGTTGGCTGATGTGTATCATGTGACCTCAGCAGTTGGAGCTCTGCAGATTACTTACCCCTGTACTATATACAGATCCTATAATAGATGTATTATAGAAAGGTTACTGGTAATGTGACCTAATTGCTGGTTGGCTGATGTGTATCATGTGACCACAGTAGCTGGAGCGCTGCAGATTACTTACCCCTGTACTATATACAGATCCTATAATAGATGTATTATAGAAAGGTTACTGGTAATGTGCCCTAATTGCTGGTTGGATGATGTGTATCATGTGACCACAGCAGCTGGAGCTCTGCAGATTACTTACCCCTGTACTATATACAGATCCTATAATAGATGCATTATAGAAAGATTACTGGTAATGTGACCTAATTGCTGGTTGGCTGATGTGTACCATGTGACCTCAGCAGCTGGAGCACTGCAGATTACTTACCCCTGTACTATATACAGATCCTATAATAGATGTATTATAGAAAGGTTACTGGTAATGTGTCCTAATTACTGGTTGGCTGATGTGTATCATGTGACCACAGCAGCTGGAGCTCTGCAGATTACTTACCCCTGTACTATATAGAGATCCTATAATAGATGTATTATAGACAGGTTACTGGTAATGTGACCTAATTGCTGGTTGGCTGATGTGTATCATGTGACCTCAGCAGCTGGAGCACTGCAGATTACTTACCCCTGTACTATATACAGATCCTATAATAGATGTATTATAGAAAGGTTACTGGTAATGTGTCCTAATTGCTGGTTGGATGATGTGTATCATGTGACCCCAGCAGCTGGAGCACTGCAGATTACTTACCCCTGTACTATATACAGATCCTATAATAGATGTATTATAGAAAGGTTACTGGTAATGTGACCTAATTGCTGGTTGGCTGATGTGTATCATGTGACCACAGCAGCTGGAGTACTGCAGATTACTTACCCCTGTACTATATACAGATCCTATAATAGATGTATTATAGAAAGGTTACTGGTAACGTGTCCTAATTGCTGGTTGGCTGATGTGTATCATGTGACCTCAGCAGCTGGAGCACTGCAGATTACTTACCCCTGTACTAAATACAGATCCTATAATAGATGCATTATAGAAAGGTTACTGGTAATGTGACCTAATTGCTGGTTGGCTGATGTGTATCATGTGACCTCAGCAGCTGGAGCACTGCAGATTACTTACCCCTGTACTATATACAGATCCTATAATAGATGTATTATAGAAAGGTTACTGGTAATGTGACCTAATTGCTGGTTGGCTGATGTGTATCATGTGACCTCAGCAGCTGGAGCACTGCAGATTACTTACCCCTGTACTTATATACAGATCCTATAATAGATGTATTATAGAAAGGTTACTGGTAATGTGACCTAATTGCTGGTTGGCTGATGTGTATCATGTGACCTCAGCAGCTGGAGCTCTGCAGATTACTTACCCCTGTACTATATACAGATCCTATAATAGATGTATTATAGAAAGGTTACTGGTAATGTGTCCTAATTGCTGGTTGGCTGATGTGTATCATGTGACCTCAGCAGCTGGAGTGCTGCAGATTACTTACCCCTGTACTATATACAGATCCTATAATAGATGTATTATAGAAAGGTTACTGGTAATGTGTCCTAATTGCTGGTTGGCTGATGTGTATCATGTGACCTCAGCAGCTGGAGCTCTGCAGATTACTTACCCCTGTACTATATACAGATCCTATAATAGATGTATTATAGAAAGGTTACTGGTAATGTGTCCTAATTGCTGGTTGGCTGATGTGTATCATGTGACCTCAGCAGCTGGAGCTCTGCAGATTACTTACCCCTGTACTATATACAGATCCTATAATAGATGTATTATAGAAAGGTTACTGGTAATGTGTCCTAATTGCTGGTTGGCTGATGTGTATCATGTGACCACAGCAGCTGGAGCGCTGCAGATTACTTACCCCTGTACTATATACAGATCCTATAATTGATGTATTATAGAAAGGTTACTGGTAATGTGACATAATTGCTGGTTGGCTGATGTGTATCATGTGACCTCAGCAGCTGGAGTACTGCAGATTACTTACCCCTGTACTATATACAGATCCTATAATAGATGTATTATAGAGAGGTTACTGGTAATGTGACCTAATTGCTGGTTGGCTGATGTGTACCATGTGACCTCAGCAGCTGGAGCTCTGCAGATTACTTACCCCTGTACTATATACAGATCCTATAATAGATGTATTATAGAAAGGTTACTGGTAATGTGACCTAATTGCTGGTTGGCTGATGTGTATCATGTGACCTCAGCAGCTGGAGCTCTGCAGATTACTTACCCCTGTACTATATAGAGATCCTATAATAGATGTATTATAGACAGGTTACTGGTAATGTGACCTAATTGCTGGTTGGCTGATGTGTATCATGTGACCTCAGCAGCTGGAGCACTGCAGATTACTTACCCCTGTACTATATACAGATCCTATAATAGATGTATTATAGAAAGGTTACTGGTAATGTGTCCTAATTGCTGGTTGGATGATGTGTATCATGTGACCCCAGCAGCTGGAGCGCTGCAGATTACTTACCCCTGTACTATATACAGATCCTATAATAGATGTATTATAGAAAGGTTACTGGTAATGTGTCCTAATTGCTGGTTGGCTGATGTGTATCATGTGACCTCAGCAGCTGGAGCGCTGCAGATTACTTACCCCTGTACTATATACAGATCCTATAATAGATGTATTATAGAAAGGTTACTGGTAATGTGTACTAATTGCTGGTTGGCGGATGTGTATCATGTGACCACAGCAGTTGGAGCTCTGCAGATTACTTACCCCTGTACTATATACAGATCCTATAATAGATGTATTATAGAAAGGTTACTGGTAATGTGACCTAATTGCTGGTTGGCTGATGTGTATCATGTGACCTCAGCAGCTGGAGCACTGCAGATTACTTACCCCTGTACTATATACAGATCCTATAATAGATGTATTATAGAGAGGTTACTGGTAATGTGACCTAATTGCTGGTTGGCTGATGTGTACCATGTGACCTCAGCAGCTGGAGCTCTGCAGATTACTTACCCCTGTACTATATACAGATCCTATAATAGATGTATTATAGAAAGGTTACTGGTAATGTGACCTAATTGCTGGTTGGCTGATGTGTATCATGTGACCCCAGCAGCTGGAGCTCTGCAGATTACTTACCCCTGTACTATATACAGATCCTATAATAGATGTATTATAGAAAGGTTACTGGTAATGTGACCTAATTGCTGGTTGGCTGATGTGTATCATGTGACCTCAGCAGCTGGAGCACTGCAGATTACTTACCCCTGTACTATATAGAGATCCTATAATAGATGTATTATAGAACGGTTACTGGTAATGTGACCTAATTGCTGGTTGGCTGATGTGTATCATGTGACCTCAGCAGTGCTAGTGACTATGTGGCCCATTTATTATAGAGTTGCATGAGCAATGCAGGATCTACCACCCAGGATCACATTTGGCAGGATTTACCTTACTGCACATGCACAGACGCGGGTCCGAAATGAGCCCCCATTCCTACGATCTGCTCGGCCGTGTGCCAGAGGTCTGAGCATTGGTGGTTAGCGCTGACCCTGGGTTGACCTCACTGACCGAGCTACCCCGCCCCTACTGTATGTGTAATATGGCCACAGGACAAATACACACAGACGTGCGGCTGATCACAATCACCTCGTCTGCACAGTCTATATTGGTGATAGTGGAGCTGTAGTGCTGCGCATTGCTATCACCCACAGTGTACATACGAGATGATCCTGGCTAACCTTCTAGCCTGGCCATATCTCACCATGTGTAGATGGCTTAAGTAATAAAGCCGCAGGAAAGTATCTCAGATCCATGTACAATAATCTGCATTTTGTTTTCTACTAGGACGTATAGGATCTCATTGGCTGCTGCACGATGGCCACTCCCACCAAACGTGAGTGTCAGCTTCTGTACCCATTTGTATTAGTTATTATATTAGCCCCAGGGAGTAACTAGACCTTTGTGGGCCCCATATCTGGGGCCCTCCTGCTCCATGATGGTGAGCAGCAGTGGGTAAGAGTCACAGAATGTGGTTCTCAGGGACAATCAGTGAGTGGAATAGAAGGGATAGGCCATGAGTGACATAATATATGTGTGTGTGTGTGTGTGTGTGTGTGTGTAGGGAGGACACTGGACTGGATTGGAAGGTGGCAGTGAATTGGGGGTCCCTGGGCTAGATGGAATGGGTGGCAGTAAGATAGGGGTGGGAGGTAGTAACACTAGGAATGGGAAGGAGATACACTGGGCTGGGTATATTGTTATTAGGTCGACACACCTAAGGTCAACATACATTGTGTAGAACACTGAAGGTCAATGTGGGCTTAGGTCGACAGGATGATTAGGTCGACACAAGCATTAGGTCAACATTTGGGACAAAAACCATGAAAAACCCATGTTGACCTTTTCAGGTGTCAACCAAAGCCCATGTTGACCTTCAGTGGTCAACTGAATGCATGTCGACGTTAGTTTTGTCGACCCTATGACCCATACCCCTGGGCTGAGTTGAGGTCCTTGTGACTGGCCTTGCTGAGAGGTTCTTGCTGTGGTTGCTTAGATGGGACAGTGGGCTTATTGGAGAGGGAATGGGGGAGACAATGGGCTGTCAATGTAAGACACTGGGATGTGGGTCAGTGAGTTGTTGGGGTAAACTGGGAGGGAACAGGGGAGACACTGGGCTGCCAATGTAAGACACTGTGATGTGGGTTAGTGAGATGTTGGGGTATACTGGGAGGGAACGGGGGAGGCACTGGGCTGCCAATGTAAGACACAGCGCTGTGGGTCAGTAAGATGTTGGGGGATACTGGGAGGGAACGGGGGAGACACTGGGCTGCCAATGTAAGACACAGCGCTGTGGGTCAGTGAGATGTTGGGGGATACTGGGAGGGAACGGGGGAGGCACTGGGCTGCCAATGTAAGACACTGTGATGTGGGTCAGTGAGATGTTGGGGGATACTGGGAGGGAACGGGGGAGGCACTGGGCTGCCAATGTAAGACACAGCGCTGTGGGTCAGTAAGATGTTGGGGAATACTGGGAGGGAACGGGGGAGACACTGGGCTGCCAATGTAAGACACAGCGCTGTGGGTCAGTGAGATGTTGGGGGATACTGGGAGGGAACGGGGGAGGCACTGGGCTGCCAATGTAAGACACTGTGATGTGGGTCAGTGAGATGTTGGGGGATATTGGGAGGGAATTGGGGAGACACTGGGCTGCCAATGTAAAACACTGTGATGTGGGTTAGTGAGATGTTGGGGATACTGGGTGGGAATGGGGATACACTGGGCTGCTAATGTATAACACTGATGTGGGTTAGTGAGATGTTGGGGCATAATGGGAGGGAACGGGGGAGGCACTGGGCTGCCAATGTAAGACACTGTGATGTGGGTTAGTGAGATGTTGGGGTATACTGGGAGGGAACGGGGGAGGCACTGGGCTGCCAATGTAAGACACAGCGCTGTGGGTCAGTGAGATGTTGGGGGATACTGGGAGGGAACGGGGGAGACACTGGGCTGCCAATGTAAGACACAGCGCTGTGGGTCAGTGAGATGTTGGGGGATACTGGGAGGGAACGGGGGAGACACTGGGCTGCCAATGTAAGACACAGTGATGTGGGTCAGTGAGATGTTGGGGTATACTGGGAGGGAACGGGGGAAGCACTGGGCTGCCAATGTAAGACACAGTGATGTGGGTCAGTGAGATTTTGGGGGATACTGGGTGGGAATGGGGAAGACACTGGGCTGCCAATGTAAGACACAGCGCTGTGGGTCAGTGAGATGTTGGGGGATACTGGGAGGGAACGGGGGAGGCACTGGGCTGCCAATGTAAGACACAGCGCTGTGGGTCAGTGAGATGTTGGGGGATACTGGGAGGGAACGGGGGAGGCACTGGGCTGCCAATGTAAGACACAGCGCTGTGGGTCAGTAAGATGTTGGGGGATACTGGGAGGGAACGGGGGAGGCACTGGGCTGCCAATGTAAGACACAGCGCTGTGGGTCAGTGAGATGTTGGGGGATACTGGGAGGGAACGGGGGAGGCACTGGGCTGCCAATGTAAGACACAGCGCTGTGGGTCAGTGAGTTGTTGGGGGATACTGGGAGGGAATGGGGAAGACACTGGGCTGCCAATGTTCATGGTAAATAAAAGACAGTTGAACCAGACAGTGATGCAGTTACATGCTCGTTGTCATGGGGGGGTGGGGGGAGTTACATGATTCCTGCTAGGGGAGTTACATGCACATTACTAGGGGGAGATTCATGCATATTGCCAGAGGGGAGGTTACATGCTCATTACCAGGGGGAGTAATATGTTATTTTCCAGTGATGTGTTATATACTAGTTGTCAGGGGGAGGGGTTGCTTGTGCATTGCCAAGGGGACTTTCATGCTCGTGGCCAAGGTGACTTGCATGCTCATGGCCAAGGGGACTTACATGCTCATTGCCATTGTGGCTAGAGCATACATGCTCATTGCCAAGGATAACTATATGCTCATGGCCAAAGGGACTTATATGCTCATTGCTGAGGAGACTTACATGATGCCAAGGTGGCTAGGTGATACATGCTCGTTGCCCAGGAAGTTCCTAGAGCACCTCCCTCATCTGACCACCGCACATAATGCTGTTCAGATGGCCTTGGGCATATTCACATAAAGTGCGATGTTACAGAAAAATGTCTACTTTTAGGTGGTAAAATTTTGCAGCTTTGTGAGCCAACTAAATGGAGCCCACATGAATGCCCACCTGCTGAACGGCCTGCAAATGTTCATTTTGCATAAACATCCATTCACAGCCGAGCATGTGGGACCGACCATCGAATGTTTTTATAAATGCTTGCAAATCTAAGTCACTCAGATTGGCGGTGCCATGCTACGTGAACAGGGCGGGCAGCTGACATCCAGTAATGTCAGCTGCCCGCCCACAGAAGGCAGTTTTTTCCTGGGCGCACCCAGCATTTTCATGGGTATGCCAAGGAAATGCTGCAAATGTCTCCTGCCCTCCTCCTGCACAACCCCCCCCCCCCTCTTTTTGGGCACCATTAAAACGATGCAAGTCTCCAAAGGTGCCCTCACAGAAGGCCTGCACATGTGCATAAGGGAATATGTGCAGGCCTTAATCATCGGACCCTCTGGCCAGCACAACAGTAGCAGTCCCACATCCCCCCCTCACCTCCGGACTAGAGGTCCGGACAGACCTCTAGTGTCTTTCTCATCCAAGACAGTGGCCATTTTTGGAGGGGCCGACCGCCAACAGAACGTGCATGTGGCCTTCTGTGGGTTGGAGGTCAGACATGTCGTGGTGAAGGCAATGAGGGGGTGTGGGTGTGTTGGGCATTAGAAGGTGCCTGGGCACGCCTATATATCCAAAATGTGTCCGTACCTTATACAAAACACTGCAAAAACTCCTAATCCATGCACTCATTATATCACGCACTTATTATTGCAAAGGCCTCCTTACCGGTCTTCCTAAGAAAAGAATCTCACCGCTACAATCCATTCTGAATGCAGCTTCGAGGCTGATCATCCTGGCTAGACGCTCATCGTCTGCTGATCCGCTCTGCCAGTCCCTCCATTGGCTGCCTGTGTATTACTGCATTCAATATAAAATATTACTATTTACATACAAAGCCATTACTCTGACTACACCGATTTATATCTCTTCGCTTATCTCAAAATATATCTCCTACCCGACCTCTCCGCTCTGCACAACATCTGCCTCTCATCCACACTCATTACTCTCTCCCACTTACACTTGCAGGATATTTGTCGGGCAGCACCCATCCTATGGAATGCCCTTCCACGCACATTAAGACTCTCCACTAGCCTCCAAACTTTCAAGCGTACCCTGAAAACTCACCTCTTCACGCAGCTTATTATATTCAGGACCCCACATAACCTCCAGTAGCATTCAGATCTAATTGCATCCCATCAGGACTGTCCTGTAATCTGGTGGGACTGCCATGCTATGGAATTCCATCCTTATGTATCCCTCCTATTATCCCTATAGATTGTAAGTGTGTCGGTTTGTATCAGTTGTAACACTGTAGGGCAGGGGTGGCCAAACTGGTCCTCGAGATCTACCAATGGTCCACGTTTTCCAGGTTACCTAGCTGGTGCACAGATGTGGTCATTTCTAATGGTCACATTTTAAAACATGCTGCATTCATTCCTACTATAGATCCGTAGGTTGCCTGGAAAACATGCACCGTTGGTAGATCTTGAGGAAAGGTTTGGTCACCCCTGCTGTAGGGAAATGGATGCCTTTTCCTGGGGTAGAAGGCAGCAGCTGAGAAATCATACAAGTCCAGTCTTTGGGGTGCAACAGGCCGAAAACAGTTTTATTCAGCAGAAAATAAAAATAAACAACAAAGAAAATACCTTGCCTGTCCGGCACTAACTAAACACAGGATATTCCTAACTATCGCTAAACAAAACACCAAGTTTTCCAGTCACTACTGCATGGCTTATTTGCATCAGAAAGCTGGTTCCTCTCACAGAGATTCTGCAGCCTCCCAGGCAGTCTGCCCCCACTGATCAGTCCAGCAGCTCTACATGGGCCTTGTGCAAGTGCTGATCAGCCCTCTGTGAGGCCAAACACCTGAGCTGGGCCTTTACTCAGCTTTAATAAAAGAGAAAGTGATTAGAATGGCGCTCTATAGTGTAATAGGTTAGTGTGTTCACTGTGACTTTAATTTAGGTTCTGCGTACCGTGAAATGAAGAATAAAGTGCATATCAATAATACTGTTCCTTCTCCTTGGTAGTACTGGTTACCAGGACCTTCCCGGCTGCTGTCCAGACTTAGACCTTTAGTTTGTGGTCCCCCAAGTGAGTTCACAGTTGTGCTCCAAATTAGTGCAGTGGTGATTGCAAAGAAAGAGGATAACTCCAATTAAATAAAAATAAGGAGTTTTTTAATAGGTGCAAACATAAAAAAAAATTAGATTTACATAAAGGAATAAAGTGTGCGAAAGAAGGTTGGGTAGAGGCCTATCTACGCGTTTCGTCTCTGACGCCTATAGATTCAGGCTGGACTTCATCAGGAGGGCATAACTAACATTGTTCCTACACGTATATTTATAGTACATTCAATTAGGTTGGAAGACCATGGCCCTTATTCTGATTGACGCGGACTTTACCGCGTACTTACGGATCGCGTCTTTACGGCGTCTGCGCATGCGTGGAGAACGCTACGCGCATGTGCCACGCCTTGACTCGGTACCAGTTCGGGCAAATCCCGTCCAAAACTGTTCACCGCTATCAGTCGGGAAATAGGGGCGTATTATGGGCGTCATGCGGAATGACACATGGGCGTAGTTTCAAAGTGGGCAAAACGGGGCGGAAACATGGGCGGACACGGGGGAGTACACTTATGTTGGGGGGCGTACATTCGGAAACCACTCCGAATGCACGCGATCAAAAAGGGCAGAAATGTGCGGTGTCCACAAGTGTACTATTGCTTTGCGGACACCACTCGTTCATGCGGTAGGCGAACGTACGCCTAATGACTACAACCATTAACACCTGAACCCAATAGAATCGACTCCTTTACTCATTACTCACTAATAGGCCGCTTGTCAGTGCTTTAATTGAAACCATTGCTGCTTCAAGGAAACCTTAGTAATCCCCCACATATGCTGTACTTGTCCCACACTTAAAAACTGCTAACAATGGACATGACTGAATATTAATACTATCAATACACATGTGTATTAGACATGTATAATAAGTGGGTCATGTGATGTATTGCAGAAGATACTTCATAGTGGGTTGTTTGGCGTAAATACTCCGCTTACGGGCGGTAGCACCGCTTGGCTCCCGTTCGGATGCGGTATTTCCGAGCATACTCTGTAATACTCTGTAATACCGCGCAGAATCGGAGTGTTTCTCCCGCACACGCATGGTTTGTATGTCGTCCGTAAACACGCCCTGTTCTTAAAGAGTGAGTCCGTCCGAATGCGGAGGACCCGTGGGCGTTTCTACGGACGATGGCCGCATGCGGCAAAACACCGTGGCGTGCGGACCGCTCCGTAAGAATGCGGGAATATCCGCACCAACCAGAATAAGGGCCTATGTATGGTACTTCCGGTTTTTGTATTCCGCAGTTTCTGTTCAGTTCAGTTTCCCGCGATATCACCAGTATGCTAGATATAATGGAGTACGTCTACATAGACATATTTATGCGATTTTGCACAAAATAATCCCCAATAGCATTCAATTCAGCCGCATCTAAGAAAATATATTTTCGGGTCAGAATATATGGACACACGGTAACGAAAACATTAGCGCATGCGCGCTCACTTGTTTCAGCAGAAAGTCCTCGCCAGAATAGTCCGTAATACCGCAAGATAAATCTGACTGGAGGACAAGTAACGTGACTCCCGATCACTGACGCATGCGTGGCTCTCTCTGCCATTAGAAGGCGAAGATGGATAAACCACATGCGTTCTGTCTATGTAGACGTACTCCATTATATCTAGCATACTGGTGATATCGCGGGACCAATTTAAATCCTGCAAATGTGCAGAAACTGCGGAATACGAAAACCGGAAGTACCATACATGGTCTTCCAACCTAATTGAATGTACTATAAATATACGTGTAGGAACAATGTTAGTTATGCGCTCCTGATGAAGTCCAGCCTGAATCTATAGGCGTCAGAGACGAAACGCGTAGATAGGCCTCTACCCAACCTTCTTTCGCACACTTTATTCATTTATGTAAGTCTAATTTATTTTTTATGTTTGCACCTATTAAAAAAACTCCTAATTTTAATTTAATTGGAGTTATCCTCTTTCTTTGCAATCACCACTGCACTAATTTGGAGCACAACTGTGAACTCACTTGGGGGACCACAAACTAAAGGTCTAAGTCTGGACAGCAGCCGGGAAGGTCCTGGTAACCAGTACTACCAAGGAGGAGGAACAGTATTATTGATATGCACTTTATTCTTCATTTCACGGTACGCAGAACCTAAATTAAAGTCACAGTGAACACACTAACCTATTACACTATAGAGCGCCATTCTAATCACTTTCTAGATCTACCCCCATTGAGACGGATCAACAAACGTCCCACTAGGAGAATCTTTGGCGGCCGCCTGTCACTCAGGATTGTGTCTTAGAGGGAGGATCGATCCTTCAAGAAAAGGACTAATTTGAATCCAGATCTACCTTAGAGTTGCAGCGCAAGACAGTACCCACCCCTACATACCTTACTATTGTTGTTTTGACTGTCAGCAGCTCCCCTTTTTGTTTTACCCCTATATACGGTGCATTGTATTAAACTAGAGATGTTTAGAACACACACACTGGGAGGTAATAGATCAGATCTATGTCAAGGAATTTTTAATGAAGATAATACAAGAGAGAGTATTCTTACTCCCAATACACTAGATGACAGTTTTGGGGATTTAGAAAGGATCCTAACAAAGGAGATCCGTACATGGTGGGACGTGGCCATCATGGAATAGTACCTCAAAATAGGTAGGGTCCCAAGAGGACTCAGACTTACTAAAAAACCAACCTTTGGGTTAATCAATGAGAAGTTTCTAAAAGCGTGGGAATTGACCCTCCACTCATGTTCCACATGATTAATGCAGTTAATAGTAATTGAAAAGAAAAGGGAACTTGAGAATTTAGAAACTGAGATTAAATAAAGGGAAGTAATCATGAAACCCCCAAAAAATAGCACAGAGTTCAAACAAAACTTGGTGGTTTTAAATTAAAAACTAGAAGCGATTGAGGTAGAGGTGACTAAAACCAAAGAGAAAAAGTTCCTACGAGATAAATCAGATTATCAGAATAACAAAGTTTTTAATTGGGAAACAAAAACCGGTAACACGTACACCAAAAGGCAGTATAAACCCAAGCCTAATGAATGGGCTAATGTGCCATTCAAAAGAAAAATGGGACATAGACAATATAACCAATCACTTTGACAGGACAGAATAGTCCAAATAAACAGATTTTCAGTTCTAAATAGATTGGAATCAGAAGACTACTCGGATTGTCCATCACCAGACTATACTTTACACCCTCGGGACCGGTACTCAAAGTACCTATTCACAAAAAAATGTGGAAGGAGAGGGACAAGAGGAGGGAGGAGGAAACGGCAAGAAAAGTAAAAAATACCAGTAGATAACACAACATTAAGAAAACAGGGCATTTTTAATTTATCCAAACATGCGTTCACAAAGGCAGATGCCACACTTCTGAATAAAGGCATGTATTTTGCACCTATAGCCAAACCAAACAATTTCCAAATGTACATGGATTTAAACAAATTTACGAGAAATCTAACTCTCAAAAGTCATTTTATACAAAAGGAATCAGGAATTATAAAAACTATGAATCAGAGTACTCCAAATCGGGTTTAAAACTCCCGTCAAAATTTTACCCTATAGAGTCAAGAAGCACTCAGATAGACACTTTCCATGAAATGGTCAAAAAAGACCTCTGTTACCTGGAAAACAAACTTATACAAAAAAATATAATTTAACCAACTTTGAAAAGGAATCTCTAAAAAAATTAAAAAGTAATGATGGGTTAGTTTTTAAACAAGTACATAAAGGCAGAGGGCTTGTAATTCAGGATAGACAGGATTATGAAAAAGAGCCCCTTAGATTACTAGGAGATAGGATCTCATATAAAAAACTGGATCATGATCCTACAAATAACTTTGTTGATGAACTACGTATTATATTAGTAGAAGCATTAAATAATAAGATCATTAATAAAGACGAGTATCAGTTTCTGATAAAGAATAATCCTGTAATCCCAATTTTTTATTGCCTGCCTAAGGTACATAAACAATTGCAGAACCCACCCGGGCGCCCCATAATAGCAGGAATTGATTCCCTGACTTCGGGCTGCTCAGAATATGTGGAGATCTTCCTAAATAAATATGTCAAAACACTAGCCTCACATGTAAAAGATACTACAAGAGTTCTCCAAATTATGAAAGACGTTTCATGGGAAGAATAACGTAATGTATGCAATAGGCATGGAGTGGGTTAAACATCCAAGACTGTTGTGTGACCTAGGGAAGCATGTGACTCGGTGGTCCAATAAGGACTTAGGGAAGGGCAGTGTTAGCTGGGATATCAGGGCAGGAAAGGGAGGAGTATTTCTCTCTTTTCTGAAAGTTTTTTGGTGAGTGAACCTGTGCCCCTGAGCTCCCCAGTTAGTGTATAACTGTATTCAATTGAGTGCTGATACATTGCTTTGCTGCCTCAGTAGTGTTTTCCCTGACTATTACTATGCCATGCATACCTCCCAATTTCTGAAGATTGCAAATAGGGACTCTCACAGCGCCCGCAAGGGGCATGGCCTATGCTAATTAGGTCGCAGTGTATGCTAATTAGGTCGCGGCATATGCTAATTAGGTCGCGGAATATGCTAATTAGGTCGCGGCATATGCTAATTAGGTCGCGAAATATGCTAATTAGCCGCGATTAGGTCCCCCCACCCCTCTGCGGTGCTGAGTAGATGCTGTGCGAAGTCAAGGAGGCCTGAACAGACGCTGTGGCATCATCCCTGTCTCTGGTCCCCGTTCGTGGATGGGCTTGTGGTAGAAGCCCGGCTGCAGGTGAAGCCTTGGAGGCTCCTGCGCTGCGGCCTGCTTCCGGCCTCAGGCCCCGGGGCAGCTAGAGCCAAGGGTGGGATGCCATGGGGCAGCAAGCCCCGGTGTTGTAGATGAGCGCTACAGTAGCTGCGAACATTAGGGGTCGGGCAGCGTGGGTCAGGTTAGTGCGGGCAGCATTTACATGCCCTCATCGGCCCGCTGTGAGGCGCTGCCACCTAGGGGACATACTACTGCACGGGCTTCTGGGGGGTGGAGTCAGGGGGGATGGCAGGCTTCCACCGGTGGGGTGCGCTCTGGATCCAAGGCAGGGTCTGGGGGTGCAACCACGGCTGGAGTCTCCACTACCTCCTTTGACCCCTCTCTGCTGTCCGCAGCAGTGTCCTCCGTTGCTGGGGCTCTGGTGCCCATTGTTAATACTCTGCCACGGGAGACGGTGGGGTCCCAGACAGTTAGAGGATTGGTCTCAGGGGGTACAAAGGAGGCCCATTCCGGGGTGCTCAGAATTCTTGCAGGCTTTCAGGGATATGGGGTCAGCTGTTGCCATGATGGAGAGGGAGACACTCTGAGGTGATTTTTCTGCACAGAGCTGCATACGTGACCGAGGCCTACAGTCCTCGGGGTCCCCCCCCCCCTTTTGCATGTTCCCACAGATGTTGAGGCACAGCTGAACTACAGCGAAGAGGATTCGTTCGCTGCTGGCGAAGTCGGGGAGGACGATGCAGATGATGAAACATGGGCTGCTCAGCCTGAATCTTCAGACGTCAAGTCCCCACGGATTTTCGGGCAGTAGAGTCGGCTATGGAAGCGGGCATGGATAGTGATGCTGATGTTGGTACATGGGCGGCGCGGCCTGGATTTTCAGGTGAGGGGGCTGAGCCTGTGTCGGGTGGCTTATCTGGCATTTCTCACTCGTCCCCCCCCAGGGGGTTGACATTGGTTGGGCTCTGCGAATGCAAAGCAGTCCTTCAGTTATCGAGGCATTAAGTGAGAGCCGTAGGGGGTAAATTTAGAAGGATGACTTTATGTACTTGTTCAGCCTAACCGACGAGTCCAGGTAAGCCTCCCAGGCTCGGTGTTCCTATGTCTCAATTAGATCAGGCTCAACCCCTAGATCAGTGGTTCCCAAACTATGGGCCTAGGCTCCCTGGGGTGCCTCAGGACACTGGCAGGGGTGCCTCGGGTTGGTGGTCCGGGACCAATTCAAACTATTTACGTTCAATTATTTCTGGACAAAACCAGTGCTGGTGGCTGCCAATCATAAAATGTGTACAATCAGAAGCAAATCCTGCCCTTTACCACATAACTGACCCTAAGAGAAATATATCAACAGAATCTACTTGATTTGATATATTTTGGGGGCTTGGGGGTGCCTTGGGAAAATTCTGATACTCTAGGGTGTCGCAATTAGAAAAAGATTGGGAACCCCTGCCCCAGATACAGCGTTCCTAATAAAGTAGTTCAGCTCAGGGACCATCCTTCTCCAGGGTATTTCTCCAGAAGGGTGTGATTATTACTGCAGAATAAATAGATTACATAACATGGCAGTGGAAGCGCAGTACCAGCTAATGAGTTATTTAGGAGCATCAGCCTCTAAAGTTTGGATTAGCTGTATTCTAAGGTACAAGACCTGTCATTTGCTTTGCAATGCTAAAATTACGATGAGTGAGGGAAAGGTGACATGATTGGCGGCAGAACACATCAGGTAAGCGCATGGGCAACGCTGTGTTCTCGCACAGTAATATTTTCTTCTGAAAATTTCCAGCGCTCCAGGCTATGCTACGGACGCATATCTGGATTAGGGGTCGTTCAAATCAAAATATTTGCTTCTCGAATGTGTCACAAGCAGCAAAATAAAGAAAGGCAAAATCTCTAGCATTGCAGTAATAATCATTATTTTCGATAATAATATTCCACAATAATACTTCTAAAATTTATTGGATGCCATGAACGAAATGAGTTTTGGTGGGCATACGTGTCCAGGTGAATAAAAATATAGACTTTAAGTTCAAGGCAGCAATCTATGGGTGCATACGTCCCCTGTAACGCACTACGTAGTATGGGAACAATGTACAACACCACTACCAATTAAATAGAAGCAATGCCATGAATAAATAAATCAGGATTATAACACCTTTAGCCTGTTATTCACTAGCCTTAGCGAACGGATCTGCTGTGGAGAGGCGAGGAATACTTCATCGTCAAGTGTTGCCGATGGGGTGTTCCATTTCTCGCACATAAGTTAAGGGGTTACACACCTTTACACTGGGGCATTGAAGTGTCCCCGTGTCAGGGCTGGATCTCTCACTACCTTTACGAATTGCTTTTTGTTGGCCCTGCTTATTCTGAACGCTGCGCTAGGCTCCTGGGTGGTTTCCGTTCGCTATTCGGACATTATGGTGTGCTAATTGCTGAGGTTGGAATGGAGGAGCGGTTACTTACCTGTCCTTTCTGGGAATCCAGATTGCCGCTGTGTATGACCTCTGTTACCTGAAGTCATTTGTACCCATGGGTCACTTGTCTGCCGCTCACTAATAAGGGCCGCTGCGGGCGTGGCCAGATCCCATCATCTGGTTCGCTTGTCTACCATAATTGGGCAGGATAGGATCCAGCTGGCTCTAGTAGTTGTCAATGCAGGGCTGCAGCCATCTACCCAGAAGGCCGGGTCTCCTTGGTTGCGTGGGCTAGGGGCAGCTCGCCCTGCAATGTTTGCACTTCGCAATTCTATTTAGGGAACGTATGTTCCGGGCGTTGGGTTGGCTGATCTGCGCAGTCAGGTTGGCGGGGGTTGGGGTTAATGTTGTCTATTCTAGGAGATGTTTAGTGTCGGGAACTTCAGGGTGGTAGTGGCGCATTACCTAATGGGTATTTTCTTTTTGATTTTTCCAAAAAATGCCCTCCCCTCCCCACCACCCCATCACCTTTTGCTTGCTACTGGTTTAGGTTTAGGGTTGCGCAGACTCTGCTTACGATACGCTATTGTCCGGGAGGAGTCTATCCTTGATGTTTTGCTACAGCTGCATGGTGCCCCTCAGGTGTCTTATCTGGTAGTGCTTTCTAGGACCCGCGCTGCATTTTTTGCTGGCATCAGATATCCGACTAGTCCCCGGGGTTCGGGGGTTTAAGATTAGGCGGCCGAGATAGATCTGACGGCTGGGGGCGGAAGTGTGTCCTTGGTTCCTGTGGTGCCCTAGGTCATCCTCCCAGTGGCCTTGGCAAACATTTATACACTGGTCAGGCTTTCCTTTGCAGGCTCTGGCTCCTGCAGTTTGGTGGCTCTCTGATGACCTGATGTCAGTTTGCTGGGTCGAGGTGGCGTTGTCCAGCGAGTTTCCATTGGGAATTTGGAATCCATTCCCACTGCCTTGGGGCTGCCACGTCGGCTATAGCTGCTCTATTGGCCTTGTCGAGCTTTAAATCGCTAGGAAGATGGCGTTCCGCAATTTAAATAGTACATTAGGCCTCACCTACTGTGCTGTAGGTCCTTGCGCTTTGTATGTATGTGTTTGATTGAGGTCATTTGTTTATTCCCCCATCCTTGTCCATCCTACTCGGGGATTAGCTACGCTCTTCTGTTGGGCCAGCGTCTGGAGTTTTCTCGCTTTTTGCCTGAACTGACGGACTGAATTTGATCACTCTGATTCGGCTATAGTCTCAATTAAGAGTCCCTCAGCAGGTCCAGTCATTTTTTCTCCGGCCGAGTACACCCGTTTGTTCCTTATACCCTTCCATTACCTTGCCCTCCCCCTGTTTGTCTCTTTCCATCTTTGTTTCCTGGTATGGCTTCAATTGGTATTGGAGCATGTCTTAAGCACCTAAAATTGTGCTTCAACAGAACAAATTTATTTTCTTTTTGGCAGATCCTCCTATTATACTTAGGTCAACCCTTTAATATAAATACTACTAGTCTCCTCTTATAGCTTCTCCTTTAGAGGTATGGGAAAGGATAGGCTCAGAGTGTGCATAGTTGAGCATTAATTTGTGTATTGGGCAGCCGGCTGGGCCTCATCTGGGGGTAGGCCGGTTGCAAATTCACTGTTAGTCTGGTGGCTTGGAGTTCGAGGGCCGTACTGGCTTGAGTTTAGAGGCGTTCCTTGAGGTGAACGTCCGCCAGTGTCTGAGGTCTTTGGTACTTCAGCTGGAGGCAACAATTTGGGAAAATGTCCCGATTGAAGCTGTCGGCCTTGATCTTGAGTGATCTTGCAGCCATTAATACAGCTTGGTTTTTCTGCACCTTGGTTGGTCTCCAATTGTTTCCCCGACTCCGTTTTGAGAGATGTTAGAAATGGTAAGGCTTCAAATGAGGCTCGGAAGCAGCTATATCGGCGGTGGCACAGTGGGTTATAGCTGCCAGAGGTGCTGTTGACCCACAGGAGAGGATTAGGTTTTGGTGCCATCAGGTCTTCCTGCCTAACAGGGTGCATTTGGTTAGGGATGGTTCATTAATTTTGGAGGATCTATCTCTGGTTGTAGCTCAGTGCGTTAGGTTGGTGGCCGGGCGGGGATTCTGGGCTCAGAGTCCCCGCTTTGGCGGGAAAGAAAGGCAGGTGAATAGAATTATTTCTTATTCAAATGATGATGCTACGTATATGTTTGCTTTTCGGTGCGCTCGCCTCTCATTGGCTTAGGCCTTCACTCGATCTCCTGCTCGGGGGGCAGCGAACCCATCAGATGGGTGGGTAGTCAATGCAGTAGGTCGAGCGGATACCACTTGTTAGGGTAGGCTTGATTACGTATGCAGATTGTGTGGGTGGAGCTTAGTTAATTAGCCGTTCTTTCTGGGCCACCATTAATTAATTAATTATTAATAAATTAATCTAGCTTAAAAGTGCTAAAATAAATCAGCTAACAATTTCTGCCAAACCTAAGTCTCCGAGTCTTTATTTCAGGTTTAGTTTGTAAATTTTGAAATGTGATGTATATACATGCTAGAGGTCACACACATCAGATGCTAGGATGTTTAGAATAACGTAATGTCTGCAATAGGCATGGAGTGGGTTAAACATCCAAGACTGTTGTGTGACCTAGGGAAGCATGTGACTCGGTGGTCCAATAAGGACTTAGGGAAGGGCAGTGTTAGCTGGGATATCAGGGCAGGAAAGGGAGGAGTATTTCTCTCTTTCCTGAAAGTTTCCCGCCCTCCCTCCCTTGTGTTATTATGGTTGGGTGGGTGTTAATCGCGTTGGCTGATAGGCGGGAAAGAACGGCAGGTGAATAGAATTAGTTCTTATGCAAATGATGATGCTACGTATATGTTTGCTTTTCGGTGCGCTCGCCTCTCATTGGCTTAGGCCTTCGCTCGATCTCCCGCTCGGGGGGCAGCGAACCCATCAGATGGGTGGGTAGTCAATGCAGTAGGTCGAGCGGATACCGCTTGTTAGGATAGGCTTGATTACGTATGCAGATTGTGTGGGTGGAGCTTAGTTAATTAGCCGTTCTTTCTGGGCCACCATTAATTAATTAATTATTAATAAATTAATCTAGCTTAAAAGTGCTAAAATAAATCAGCTAACAATTTCTGCCAAACCTAAGTCTCCGAGTCTTTATTTCAGGTTTAGTTTGTAAATTTTGAAATGTGATGTATATACATGCTAGAGGTCACACACATCAGATGCTAGGATGTTTAGAAGATTTTAGATGGGTAACCATCGATGTCCAATCTTTATATACATCTATTCCACACACAAAGGGTATAGCAAGCTGTAGAGAATTCTAGATGAGGATATACAAATGGATATTTTGCTAAAAAATTTTATCTGCACACTTATAGATTTTATCCTGAGTCATAATTATTTTAAATTCCTGGATGTGTTTTATTTACAAGTGGTTGGTACCGCTATGGGTACGGATTTCGCTCCTAGCTTCGCCAATCTTCACATGGGCAGCTGGGAGTGAAGATTTATTTATGGCAATCATTCTTTTAAATAAAATGTGGTTAAATATTATAGGTATATCAATGACATTATTATAATATGGAAGGGTACGGAGGAGACCTTAAACGAATTTGTTGAATATTTACAGGTTAATGATAACAACCTCTCATTCACCTATAAATCCGATAAAGATAAAATCGAATACCTTGATCTGGTTTTAAGTAATACTGAAACAACAATAACCACTAGCAATTTTATTAAACCAGTTGATACAAATAGTTATGTGCACTTTGAAAGTGGCCACGCAAGAAAATGGAAAACGAACATACCATTTTCACAATTTTCTAGAATACGGAGGAATTGCAGTTCCCCGACGGAATTTAATAAACAACTAGATATCTATTCAGGTAGTTTTCAGGAGAGAAGGTATTTTGAGAAACTACTGAAGGAAGCCACGGACAAAATAAAAACCACTGATCGTGAAGACCTCTTAGAATATAAGAACCGGGAGGCAGATAGAAAGGATAACCTATTTATATTTGTCACACAATACAATGAAAAATAACATTATATAAGGAAAACTATTAACAAACATTGGGAGATTCTAAAAACTGACCCACTCCTCAGTTCCATACTACCAGACAAACCTCTAGTGGCCTTTAGGAAGCCAAAAAAGCCTAAAGGATCATTTAGCACCCAGTATGCTAAGAGTTCCAGACACAAATAAGAAATCGTGGCTTCATGAAGTAAAAGGCAGCTTCAAGTGCAATAACTGTAACATATGCAAATATGCGAGCCCTGTTAACAAAGATTTCAACAATTTTAATGACACAACCACTTTTTTGATAAAAGAACGAATGACTTGTACCACGACATGGGTCATATATCAACTGGAATGTACATGTAAATTTAAATATGTCGGAAAAAGAAAAAGAGTACTCAAATTGAGAATTCAGGAGCACGTTAGAGCCATAAAAAACAAAATGGAAAATCACTCCGTGCCTAAAGAATTTTTGTAAATATCACAATTCTGATCCGACGCACTTGCACTTTAAAGCTATAGAACAGGGGTGGCCAACCCGTGGCTCGCGAGCCGCATGCGGCTCTTCTCTCTCTCATGTGCGGCTCCCTCCCTTTCAGGTGCCTCTCAGCGGCGCCAGCTAGACAGCTGTCCTTCCCTTTGATGTGTGCCTCATGCATGCACAGCGCTACGGGCCGCGGTCACCCGGCACATGCACAGTTGCGCTAGGAGGCAGCGTCCTCGGCATCATTTTAGACACTGCAGAGTGCATAGCCGTATGCCGTTTTGAGCTCTCTTGCTCTTTCCCCACCTCAGCCTCCTGCTCCGCCTGCCATCCTGAGCCCTCCTGGGCTAAATTAAACATGTATGAACTGTAATGTATATAATGCCAATATATAGATATTTATACAGTTTGAGTGCCGCACCCTGGGTTACTTTCTATATATCACATTTGCTGTTAGGGCACCAAGTGAAGTTTTCTGCAGTTATCTGCAGTGGTTGGGGGTTCCAGAGCCTTGCCATATATAAATATTGTACATCAAGTGTGTGTGCATTTTAAGCATCAAATATGTTTCATTTAGCCCAGGTGGGGGGGGGGGGGGCTCTGGATGGCAGCAAATTATGTTATTTGCAGTGCAAAGGTGTATATGTATATATTACACACACAGTTGCACCCTTTTTGTGATCACTCCTCCCCCTATGTTATTCCAAAAATTATGAAAATTATCCATATTAGAATCTTTATGTGAACCTATATGAATGTTTTTAATATTATAATCCCAATCGAATATTTATTTCCTAATAGACAGTTTTAAGACAATTATGTATGCCCTGTTTTCTATATCTGTTTTTTATCTTTTTTTTTTTTTTTTATATTTAATTGTCTATATGTAATGTCTATATTCAATTTTATATCCACTGGTTAATATATTCTGTTTGCAAAAAACTGTATCCTTGGTGATATACTATACTATACTATATATCTTATGGTCTATCTACATATATATATATATATATATATATATATATATATATATATATATATATATATATATATATATATATATATATATATATATATATATATATATATATATATATATATATATATATATATAGAGAGGAGATACACTTACAAAGATCCATATTAGATAAACTGCTTTAAATTGATAACTGTTTTACTCAATATGTATTATTTAATATGTATAAGTATATGTAACCCCTATTTTATGTGTAAAGCACTTGAAAAATGTCACTTTATTTATGCGATTTTGCACAAAATAATCCCCAATAGCATTAAATTCAGCCGCATCTAAGAAAATATATTTTCGGGTCAGAATATATGGACACACGGTAACGAAAACATTAGCGCATGCGCGCTCACTTGTTTCAGCAGAAAGTCCTCGCCAGAATAGTCCGTAATACCGCAAGATAAATCTGACGGGAGGACAAGTAACGTGACTCCCGATCACTGACGCATGCGTGGCTCTCTCTGCCATTAGAAGGCGAAGATGGATAAACCACGCATGCGTTCTGTCTATGTAGACGTACTCCATTATATCTAGCATACTGGTGATATCGCGGGACCAATCCCGCACATGCGCAGAAATTGCGGAATACGAAAACCGGAAGTACCATACATGGTCTTCCAACATAATTGAATGTACTATAAATATACGTGTAGGAACAATGTTAGTTATGCTCTCCTGATGAAGTCCAGCCTGAATCTATAGGCGTCAGAGACGAAACGCGTAGATAGGCCTCTACCCAACCTTCTTTCGCACACTTTATTCATTTATGTAAGTCTAATTTATTTTTTATGTTTGCACCTATTAAAAAACTCCTAATTTTAATTTAATTGGAGTTATCCTCTTTCTTTGCAATCACCACTGCACTAATTTGGAGCACAACTGTGAACTCACTTGGGGGACCACAAACTAAAGGTCTAAGTCTGGACAGCAGCCGGGAAGGTCCTGGTAACCAGTACTACCAAGGAGGAGGAACAGTATTATTGATATGCACTTTATTCTTCATTTCACGGTACGCAGAACCTAAATTAAAGTCACAGTGAACACACTAACCTATTACACTATAGAGCGCCATTCTAATCACTTTCTAGATCTACCCCCATTGAGACGGATCAACAAACGTCCCACTAGGAGAATCTTTGGCGGCCGCCTGTCACTCAGGTTTGTGTCTTAGAGGGAGGAACGATCCTTCAATAAAAGGACTAGTTTGAATCCAGATCCACCTTATGGTTGCAGCGCAAGACAGTACCCCCCCCCCTGCATATATATATATATACAGCAGACACAAGGACCGGCAACTATCCACTGCGGGGTGCCAATTCAACTGCCCTTACTTAAAATAAACAGAGTACATGGATGGCACGGCACTCTCAGGCAAAATGAAGGTCTCACAAGCTGTGATACAGCAGATACAGCAACGTTTCAATGCTTTATTTGCATTGTCTTCAGGCTCAAAAGGACAATAAAATACACATACCTTTATACACCATACTTGTGCTCAATAGACGCCCCCACCGTCGGACCGGAATTCCGGGTCTTGGGTGGATGATGTCATCTTGCTATTGGCGCACTAAAAGTGACAAAATGCCCAACACCAAAAATTAATGTGCACCAATACTTAAAATATAACAGAAATAAAACAGACAAATTAAAAAGTGATGCAGTATTAACACAAAGTTACAGTACTTAGTAAAAATTCATACTAGCTTAATAGCCGCTAACAAGTGCGCCTTGATACTTAATAACTGATGCTGGACTATGTAACAAAATGGATAAATAAGGGACACTACATGAAAGCCAGTTAGAATATATAACTAACCAATTTAATATCGCGGGGTAGAATAAATACCTGGCCGTTAACAAAAGTGAACAACGAGACTGTTGCCAAGCAACAGCGACGCCGGAAGCTACTCCCGGCTAATAGATCGATGCTAGAGCACAAAATACAATCTAATCAAAGTCAACCAAAATAAGGGCTAACACGCTAAGATTGCTGTAGGTGGAATAGCTTAAAACTAAGACTGTATATGCGGACAAGAGAATTAGTGGGCTACGTGCGGGTTAAGCAACTTCTGCCCAAATTCCCATTTAATCCCTTGGGTGCCAGGGTATCAAGACGGTAGATCCAGTGGGTTTCGCATTTTAGTAGCTTAAGACCTCTATTGCCATCCCTAATGTTGGGGGGGATATGGTCTATTATGCGATAGCGTAGGGAAGGCAGAGTATGTTGGAGGGCCAAAAAATGTTTAGGGATGGGTAAGTCGCACTTACCACCCGCCAGTGCCGTACGGATGGTGGACCGGTGGGTGGTAATGCGCTCCTTAAATGTACTTTCGGTCTTTCCTATATATGAAAGACCGCATGGACAAACCAGTTGGTAGACCACAAACTTAGACTCGCAGCTAAGGGTATGCCTAATGGTAAATTTACTTCCAGACAAAGGATGATAGCAAGTGTTGCCAGGAATCATGTACGAGCATACAGTGCAAGTACAACGCATACATCCCCTAGGGGTAGGCTTAGGGGTGACTGGACATTAGTAATGTCAGCCTTAACCAACAAGAAAGAAGACTAGTATCACACAAGCCTACCTCAGGGTCCGATTTAATGATGGGCCACAGTTTTTTTGAAATTTTGTGTACAACAGGGCTGGAAGAGGTGAATTTGGTAACCCAGAGTAACAACTTTTTATCTGCTGCAGCAGCTTTGGGTTCCAAAAGCTCATCTCTGGTTAATCTAGACGCCCTAAGTCTTGCCTGCGCCAGTGTATCCATTCTGTAAACCCTATCCCTGAATCTATCAACAAGGTTGTCAATCTGTGTTTCAGCCAATATGGGATCAGAGTCGATTCGCTTGATGCGGACCATCTGGGAAAAAGGCAATCCCTGTATGAGGCTTCTGGGATGGGCACTGGTGACATGCAAAAGGTTATTGCGGTCTGTGTCCTTCTGGTATAGGGAAGTGGATAAATTGCCCTCATTAAGATGGATAGCCACATCCAAAAAGTGGATACAGTTGCGGTCGCTGGTCATGGTTAATTTGACAGGGCTAGTACCCAGATTATGGGAATCAACATGAGCAGTTAGCAATTCAATAGGACCCTGCCACAAGATGAATAAATCATCTATATACCTTAAATACATCGCATACCATCGCATGCCTTTTGGTATGTGATGGTATGTGATGGTATGCGATATAGCGCGACATTGTACAATGGCATACAATTTTAAAATTGTATGTCATTGTATATGGCATACAATGCCATGCGATGTGATGCAATGCAATGAAGCTTACAATGTTAAATGCACCCCCACGCCACCCCCCACCCCCCACTATAAACGTGAACCTGAAGCGTGGCGAGCGGCGGCGGTACGCATCCTCCGACCTTTTCATACCCGAAGCGTGGTGAGCGCAGCGAGCCCGCGAGGGGTGGCGGTACGCGTCCTCCGACCTTTTCATACCTCCACTATTCACGTCGGCGTGGAGTTGAGAATAGAAAGTGTGGCGAGCGCAGCGAGCCACCGAGCCCGAAGCGTGGCGAGGGGACGCGAATACCTTCACAGGTATTGCCGTACCCTCACGGCCTTCACAGGTATCCGTGTCCGCTCGTCACGTTTCGGGCTCGGTGGCTCGCCACACTTTCTATTCTCAACTCCACGCCAACATGGATAGTGGAGGTATGAAAAGGTCGGAGGACGCGTACCGCCGCCCCTCGCGGGCTCGCTGCGCTCACCACGCTTCGGGTTAATGTTTATAGTGGGGGGGTGGCGTGGGGGTGCATTTAGCATTGTAAGCACCCTTTAGGGTGCTTATACAATCTTTTCATCGCATAGGGGGCAAAAATCGCGTTGCATCGCATGCCATCGAGTGCATGGCATGTGATGCGATGCCATTACGACATTGCATGACCAACAACAGGGGCGCCGTGATAATACACAAGTACCAGAGGTCTTAAGCTACTAAAATGCGAAACCCACTAGATTTACCGTCTTGATACCCTGGCACCCAAGGGATTAAATGATAATTTGGGCATAAATTGCTTAATCCGCACTTTAATTCTCTTGTCCGCATATACAGTCTTAGTTTTAAGCTATTCCACCTACAGCAATCTTAGCGTGTTAGCCCTTAATTTGGTTGACTTTAATTAGATCGTATTTTGTGCTCTAGCATTAATCTATTAGCCGGGAGTAGCTTCCGGCGTCGCTGTTGCTTGGCAACAGTCTCGTTGTTCACTTTTGTTAACGGCCAGGTATTTATTCTACCCCGCGATATTAAATTGGTTATATATTCTAACTGGCTTTCATGTAGTGTCCCTTATTTATCCATTTTGTTACATAGTCAGTTTTTAAGTATCAAGCCGCACTTGTTAGCGGCTATTAAGCTAGTATGAATTTTTACTATGTACTGTAACTTTGTGTTAATACTGCATCGTTTTTTAATTTGTATGTTTTATTTCTGTTATATTTTAAGTATTGGCGCACATAAATTTTTGGTGTTAAGCATTTTGTCACTTTTAGTGCGCCAATAGCAAGATGACATCATCCACCCGAGACCCGGAATTCCGGTCCGACGGTGGGGGCGTCTATTGAGCACAAGTATGAGCACAAGTATGGTGTATAAAGGTATGTGTATTTTATTGTCCTTTTGAGCCTGAAGACAATGCAAATAAAGCATTGAAATGTTGCTGTATCTGCTGTATCACAGCTTGTGAGACCTTCATTTTGCCTGAGAGTGCCGTGCCATCCCTGTACCATATATATATAAGAATCCAAGATGGCCGTGAGTGTCACGGACCAGGAAGTCCTGTATGGGATCCATAAATAGCATTGAAGCGCTACAGTATTAATGGCTGTGCGCTCCATTGAATATGGCTGTGCGTTCCACAGCCGTCTGTTGTGTAAGCAGATCGGAATCCAAGATGGCCGTGCGTGTCACGGACCAGGAAGTAGTAGCGGAAGTGACCACTGAGCGCCGACCCCGGAAGTGAGACCTCCGGAACCAGGTTTTCGGCGCGGGGGGAACTTCCCAGCACAATTAAGAGTGCTATAAATAAGGGCAGCAGATTAGGTATAGTTTGTGCTCCTTAAGAAGTCCAGGTATAAGCTGAAGGACGAAACGCGTTGAGCAGAGAGCGGGGATTCAGTAGACACCCCAGGGACTCATGCTTTGGCCGAAAGCACTACAGATAAGCCTCATTTGTTTTTAATATTGTACGGGCATTTGCCTTATGTTTTTTATCAATTAAAAATTGCATATAACAATATCATTCTAGGATCTCTTTTTCCTTTGTGTTTACTTTTTCCATCTGATGTGTACCGGATATTTGAAGAGAGGGGAAGTTTTTTGCTGATGGACTCATGAGAGTGATCACACAAGCTAATTACAAAGTGGTTGGAAACCACTTTCTATGGTACACCTTTTAAATTTGGGGTGTTATATACCTTTGGTGGAGGTGTAGTGTGTATACTACCAAAATACTACACTAGGAGGCGCTTTTTTCACCCTATTTTTTCCAGATTCCCTTGAAGTGGCAGATTGAACTAGCCCGTTGGAAAAGAGCAGCCGCCCTGAAAAAGGGAGACTGTCGCGTACAAAGGCAAAATCTTCTTGCCTGAAAAACTTTATTTGGACAAACTTATTGTTGGTTTAGCGCTGGTACCACCACGTGCATTTCTGAACTGACGACGGGGCCCCCGAGCTCCGAAACGTTTTCCTGCACAAGGAATAAATATTCCTGTTATCTTCACCGCTTATCAGCCTCCAAGTGCCACTTATTTAGTTTGTATATTCCTTGAGGACACATGCCCTCTTGAAAGAGGGCACCGGAGCAAGCGAATTTGGCATCCATCTGCAGTCCTGAGTGCCGGCCTCATCGTTTTGTATATATATATATATATATATATATATATATATATAGATATAGATATAGATATAGATATATATATATATATATATATATATATGAATATGATGAAATAAAGCAATGATTTAAAAATTTCAGTCTGGCGAGTGACCTTACCTGTACCCACGTATATATATATATATATATATATATATATATATATATATATATATATATATATATATATATATACAGTATATATATATACAGTATATATATAAATATATCATATAGGATCCCAGGCAGAAGACAGGAATGAACACGGCACTGCGTAGCAAAATTTCTCCTTTATTGTATCTTGGCCTCAACGGCTCATTTCGGGGTCACTACCCCTTTCTCTAGAGGGATACAGATACAACAATGATATACAAACATACCTTAAATAGACTGCACAATTTGGCGCGATCTCCTCCCCGCCACTCGCAGCACTCAGATCCACCACCTGTGTACAGGGCACCAGCTGATGATGCACACAGCTCTCACCTGTTGTAGCATCACCATGGCAACCCGGCCACAGCGTGTCAGTCCGGGCAGAAGCAGTGTAGCCTATCTAGGCCGCATCCTCAGACAGCGCCGTCAGGGCGCACAGCTCACGTCTCACACCCGTGGCAGCGTTGCCATGGCAGCATCTGTCATCAAGACGCCAACCATTGGCTCAAGGGGCTTGATCACTCCCATAGGGTGGTGCTCTATCTCAAAACAAATACATAACCTCTTATACATACACAAACAGAAATTTAAAAGAACTGGCGGCTGGTATTTGGAGCGGCTTCAGGGCTCTCACCCCCATAGTCACTCTCCTCAGCACCACCATGCACAAAAGGCAGGGACGTGCGGTGAGGTAAATGGCTCAAGAGTCCCTGGCAAGTACCAGAGACAGATTTGCACACAATATATGAGCCCAGGGGTACAAGCTGACATTATACACATGTGCAGAAGTATACAATGCTGGAGATTCGCTGAGTTTTGATAAGAGATGTGCAGAAAAGATAGCCAGGTGAGGCACTGCCTCTCCTGCCATATAGTTTTTACTCCAGAGTTTTCACTATAAAAATGATAAGAATAATAAAAATACGATTTTTTTTTATAAATTATTTGTATTTTTTACATACTTTATCAATTGAAAATGCCGGCATATATGCTAGTATGACAGGAAAGGCTGTGCCTCACCTGCCTCACCCCACCGCACGCCACTGACAAAAGGGATGCGGCAAAAGGCAGCAGTAACCACAGCTGATCACTGCTCACACCAGTGTCGCCGGTGACAGCTCCCCCACCCCACCTCCAAACAAACAGCATTAATAACAGATAAATAATATAGCATAGTCATATGGAAATACGTGAGCAGATACAAGAAACTGGGACCACTAAAGGCAAATAGTGCAAACAAAACACATAATCAGAGAAAGTCCTGTCACAAAAAGAACACATTACGGCCATCCCAAAGATATATACATTATTTACATTATTTATATTTACTTTCCTGGAGGACTGCAAGTGTTTGGAATAATTCCTTTTAACATGGAGTCATATGGCGATGTGGGCTTGGACAAGATTTTTGTACCCGGCAATGTGGTATTGCCTAAAGGAGAGACTTTGAGTTTTTCTGCGGAGGAGGCAGAAAAAATGCTGTTCACTGAACCTCTGGGAGATACCTGTCTAAACGCAGAGGATATCTATCACAGGTTATTGAAAATGCGCAAAAGGGAAATTGACTTTATGTTTTTTTTTTTTTTTTTTTTTTTTTATATAAGAAACTGTTATTATTATTAATAATAATAATAAATAAATTAGCAGCAGCAGGAGGAGTGCCGGGAGTCGTGACTGCAGACAAGTAGATCTGCAGGTCCCGGCAAGCAGCAGTGGTTCAGCGATAGCCCCGCAAACCCTCTACGCCCACATTTACTCAGCGCCTCCCTGCCACGGCGGGGTCTGCTGGGCTATTGCTATGCCACTGCGGCAACCTGCATATTTAAATATGTATGTGCAAAATTGTGAGAGAAATTTGCACAAATTTCTTAAAAAATATCCTAAAATTCATAAAGCAAGTTGATATACTAGAGTAGCACAAATGCATTTATAAACGGTATAGCAATCTATTTAATAAGAATATTATCCTTTAACGCAGGGGTGTCAAACTCAAATTCATCGGGGGCCGCATCAGCAGTTTGGTCACCCTCAAAGGGCCGCTGTATAATAATAATGCAATGACACCACAGGCTGCTCCTGCTGCACAACAACAATGCAACGACACCACAGGCTGCTCCCGCCGCACAACAACAATGCAATGACAGCACAGGCTGCTCCCGCTGCACAATACAACAATAGTAATGCCATGACACAAATTATTATACAGGGAGAGCAGCCCGTGGTGTCATTGCACCACCACTATACAGAGGGAGCAGCCCGTGGTGTCATGGCACTACTTTTATACTACACAGGGGGAGCAGCCAGTGGCGTCATGGCATTACCACTATTTTTTTTTATTTGTTTCTTTATTTGGTTTTAAAAGTGCATATTACAAATATACTTTACAGTACTTTTTCACATACATAAATACAACAGAGAATACAGAACTTACATAACATACAAGCAACATTTGGTGGATTGCTACCTTTCCCTTCCATAACTCTCTACCCCCTTATATACCTTTAGTCATCCTACCCCTTAAGTCTCACCAATACAAATTTCACCCCCCCTCTTCTCCTGCCTTGTGTCACGAACCCAGACCCCGCTATTTCATTCCGCTTCTCTACCTAGTTACTGAACAATTGAGTCACCCTGGTTATCTTTATTTTAAATCTATCTTTTAATATTGGCTTTACTTTTAGTTTTGCTAGTGTTACAAAAGATTATTTAGTCTATCAACTAGTGCTGTTATTTATAATGTTAATTTCACCTGAATTAATCTACTGTTTATCATTGTGATACAAATTTTTGAGCTTACAAGTATTAGTGAGTTTTACCTATACTTCGTGTAGTATTAAGAGTTTTGTTTTTTTTGTTTTTTTTTTGTGTACAAAGTGAAAATATCTTCATTTACTATATCAGTTAGTGTCCGAAACTCTTTTAGAGTATGATGAAAAATACCATTTATCCCATATTACGTGAAATCTGCCAACATTATTTCTAGATAGATACGCAGCTCTCTCATATTCAAACGTATAGTTAACCAAACTGACCCATTCGTTAATGTTTGGTGCTTTTTCTGCCATCCAAAGTCTGGCAATGGAGGTCTTGGCAAGTGCTCCTAGGTTGATGGCCAGCTGCCTTAAATCCGCTGTCACCCCAAACCTAGACCATACCCCCAGTATTAGCGCTTTGGGACATATTTCCCCCCGAGGGATGCCGATGTTTATCAGCACTTCCGCCACTTCCTTCCAGAATTTTTGCAGAGTTGTGCAGTGCCATATTAAGTGCCAAAAGTCAGCCCCTGTAGCCCTACATTTCGGGCAGGAATCGCTCTTACCCTTTGCAAACTTTTTAATTTTAATCGGAGTTATGTAGGTGCGGTGCAAAATATTAAATTGGATTTGCTGGGTCCTGAGAGAAGTGGTAGCTTCATTGGGTATGGCTAGAGCCCTGTCCCAGTCGTCCAATGTAAGCTCAGGAATTTCCCTAGACCACTTTGTCATCAGGTCATGCAAGCCTGGGGTCGGCAGTAGAGAGGAAATATACTTGTAGCACTTGGATACGCCTTTAGCCGGTCCTATATTACGTAAGAATATTTTAACTGGGTGATCATTTATATTGCTAGAGGATACGTGCAGATGTTCTTCCATTGCACTTCTGAGCTGCAGAAAGCGAAAAAACATACTATTTGGGATCTGGAATTCTGATTGCAGTTGGGCGAATGTTTTAACCCCACTTTGCATGACCACGTGGCCTACATTCCTTATTCCAAACTGCGTCCAAGCTGCCATTCCCTGATGCCTTCCAATATGCTTAAAAGATTCCAGGGAGTAGAGACTTGTTTCAGGGTCTGTATCTTTATAGCCTATTGTCTTAGAGATCCAGTTCCAAGTTTTTATTGCTTGGGTAAGAATCGGGGGATATTTCTTGCGACATTTTTTCGTCAAAATAGCTTGTATTGGGGAGTGGCCCGGTATGGTCTTGTTTATTAAATTTAATAATTCTGCTGATTGACACGGATCTAGGACCCAATCTCGAAGGTGTAACAGTTGCGTTGATATGTAATACAATTTGAAGTTGGGGAGGGAGAGTCCTCCTAGGTCACGTGGTCTCGTAAGTATGGATAATTTAACTCTTGGTCTTTTATTTCTCCATATAAAGGAGATTATAATCCCATTTATTTTCTTAAATATCGTATCAGGGATATATACAGGGGAATGTTGCAGTAGGTAGAGTACTTTTGGTAGGATCATCATTTTAATAAGATTTACCCTACCTATCACTGTCAAAGGTAATTTGAGCCAGTTCTTGCATTTAGTTCTAATTAAAACAATTACTGGGTCTATATTATATTTGATATAGTCTCTGGCATCTTTAGAGATTACTACCCCCAAGTAGTCAAATCTTTCTACCCTCGGTATATCTATTACTACCTCGGGTTCCACCCGTGTATCGTTATACAGTTTTTCCACTAATAAATGGGATTTACTACTGTTTATTGTTAGTCCTGAGTACAGGCCGAATTCCTGGAGGACTTGCATCACCAAAGGAAGATCCTGCCTGTAGCTTGCCATCCCCACCAACAAATCATCCGCATATAACGAGACAAGGCTGTCCGCCCCCCCGCCCGGGTCCCCCTGACCCAGTATGTTTCTCAGTTTACACGCAACTGGCTCTATGGCCAGAGAGAACAACGAGGGGGAAAGCGGGCAACCCTGCCTCGTCCCACGGTATATAGGGAAAGGGTCCGATACGAAGCCATTGGTAGTTATTCGTGCACTAGGGTTATAATAAATCATCAGGATCCTTTTGATAAAGCATGTCCCGAAGCCAAAAACCTCCAGAGTGGTCTTTAAGTATGACCACTCCAGTGAGTCAAAAGCCTTGTTTGTATCAAAAGAGGCCAGGGCAAACTCCGAGCCCATCGTTTTTCTCGCCTGTAGGTAAGAAAAGACACGTCGAACGTTTATGGAGGTTGATTTCCCTTTCCTAAAACCCGTTTGATCAACGTGAACTATTTTATCCAACACCTCTCCAATTCTATTGGCCAAAATTGTTGCAAACACCTTAGCGTCAACCGTGAGCAACGAGATAGGTCTGTAGGAGTCAGCCCTTAAGGGGTCTTTGCCCTTCTTAAGAATCACAGTGATGACTGCCTCTGTCATAGAATGTGATAATTGGCCTTCTTTTTCCATTTCCTGATAAAAGTAAAGTAATCGGGAGGACAAGGTATCACTAAAGAGTTTATATATTTCTACTGGTAAGCCATCAATGCCTGGGGCCTTACCAGATGCTACGTTTTTTATTGCCTCTTCCACCTCACCCAGCGTGATCGGTAGTTCCAGAGTTTCCCTATCTTGGTCTGACAGGGTAGGCAAATCGATGGCCCTCAGATAAGGCAAGCTATTGTTATACTCCGGAGTTAATTTAGAGAGATATATCTCCCTATAGTGGTCGACAAATACCTCAGTAATTTTTGAGGTTTCGCTGAACATTTCTCCTTCAGGAGAACAAATTTTTGAAATTGTCCTGGGAGGTTCATCAGTTTTTGCCATATAGGCCATCAATTTGCCAGCCCTGTCGGCCATTAAGTACCTTGGTACTTGTGAGTTATCTGGGCGTCCGATTTCTAAATCGGGTCGGATCGGGCACATCGCATCGCATGCAACCATCGGATGCGATGCGATGCGATGACCCGATTTTTCCATAGGAATCAATGTTAAAATGGACTGAGTCCATTTTAACATGGAATTCAATGGGAAAAAGGGGTCCTTTTCATACCCCTACTATCCAAGTGGGCATGGAGTTGGATATAAACCTGTGGCGAGCGTAGCGAGCCACCGAGCCCGAAGCGTGGCGAGCGGACACAGAATACCGTCCCCTCACGGGGCTCGCTTCGCTCGCCACGCTTCGGGCTCGGTGGCTCGCTACGCTCGCCACAGGTTTATATCCAACTCCATGCCCACTTGGATAGTAGGGGTATGAAAAGGACCCCTTTTTCCCATTGAATTCCATGTTAAAATGGACTCAGTCCATTTTAACATTGATTCCTATGGAAAAATCGGGTCATCGCATCCGATGGTCTCATGCGATGCGATGCGATATCGCATCGCATCGCATCTGATTGTATGCCTTAACTTAAGGCATACAATCAAAAAATCGGGAGCCCGGATAACTCACAAGTACCAGTACCTTTTATGTGAGTCCTTTATTAAGCGAAACTTAGCCATTTCTTGTAGGTGTAAGACCCAGGCCTGTTGCGCCATTAGCCACTCCTGTTTAATATGGTCCGATTGATTTAATATATAGGTTTGTTCTAGATCTGACATTATGTTCTCTAGGGATGTGGCCTTGGTCTGAAGCTGTTTTCTAGCATACGCTATTTTTTTAATCAAGGTACCCCGTAAGTATGCTTTGGATGATTCCCACACACTACCCGCTTTAGCCGAGTTTATATTAAAACCAAAGAAACCCTCCAGATCTACTTTTAGGTCATTAATATTTTCCAATTGAGTCAACCAAATTGGTTGAAGCTTCCAATATCTAAAGCCCCGACTTATATCTGTGTCAAGAACCATTACCAGTGGGGAGTGGTCCGAAATTCCTCTTGGGTTATAATCAATATACGATATTCTATTTGCTAGAGCCCTTGATGTAAAAATCATGTCGATTCGTGAAAAATTATTATGAGAAGGGGAATAGCAAGAATATTTTCGCTGATTGGGAAATTTCTCTCGCCAGACCTCGTTCCATCCCAACTCAGCCGTAAATCTGGAGAGAGAACTTTCACCGGAGGGGGTACTCCTTTTGGGACACCAAACATCAAGGCCATAGTTCATCACCATGTTAAAATCCCCCAGACAAATAAAGGAATTATCAGATCGAACCGCTATGAACTCAAGCGCAGTTCTAAGGATATCAAAAGCAAACGGGGGAGGGATTTAAATCGATAGTAACGATATTCTAGCCGAGCCAAAAATACCATCTAGAAACACATAGCGACCCCTTGGGTCAGTCTGAGCAGTAATGTGTTCATATACTACAGATCTCTTTATCAGGATTGATACTCCTCGGGAGGCTGACGTGAACGGGGCATGGAACATTTGAGCAATCCAGGGTCGTTTCAAAGAACAGCATTTTTCCCTAGTTAAATGCGTCTCCTGTAGACAAATCATGTCAGCCTCCAGAGTTTTACAATACTTGAGAACAAGAGCACGTTTTACCTTGTCATTAAGGCCACGGACATTCCATGTCACAATTTTAACCATAAGCTTAAGTTAACAACTGGAAAGACAGCATACTTTAGACTACTGTAAGAGGGGATTGAAAATCGCAACGGAAAAAAAACAACAATTCCACCAATACATACAAAGTAAAAACTAAAAACATTTAACATATACCCCTCCACCTCCCCCCTCCCTGTATAACCTATCCCACTAGGCATACCTATAGCTATAACCCCCATTTACTGCTACACACTTATTCTTACACTTGAGGGCTCTTACTTTATAACCACCTTAAGCACGGCAGGAAGCTCCGACACTTCAATTTCATACTTATTGAACAAAATATTATAACCCCGATCCCTAACCCAACCACATGTAGTTGAACAAAACAATTACTTTACACTGATAAGCCCCTAATTGTAGGCAGACATGTCAAAAGGATTAACTTTCTACTGCATGCTGTTTTTGCCTGGATAATACTTATCGAGCCATGCGGCTGCTTCAGCTACTGCTGAGAAGAATATAGTCTCTCCATTGGCCACGACACGGAGTCTAGCGGGATATTGCATTGAGTATTTTAATTCTAACTCTCTCAGCCGTGCTTTCACATTGCGAAATTTTGCCCTATCTTTTTGAACTTCCTGAGGTAGATCAGGGTAAATTGAAACCTTGGATCCATTGTAACCAAAGTTCATTTTTGCTCGAGTAAGTCTTAAGACTTGGTCCCGGTCCCTGAAATGTAAAAATTTGGCAATCAAAGTACGTGACGGCCCCCCTGGAATTGAAGGGCGGGCAGGGATGCGGTGTGCCCTTTCGATAGTAAATTGGGCTGAGAAGTTCTCTTGGCCGAATTCTTGCAGCAGCCATGTTTCAACGAATTTTTCGGGGTCACGGCCCTCTACCCGTTCCTCCAAACCCACAATACGAACATTATTTCGACGAGATCGCCCCTCCAAATCTATAACCTTGTATCTTAGATCCGTTATTTGCCCAGACATGGCCTTAAATTGGGCCTGTAGCGGAGCCATTATGTCCTCTGTGTCTGAGACACGCTTCTCCAGTTCCACTACCCGATCTCTAGTTTTCTGCGCATCGTCTCTGATCAACATTATATCAGATTGTACTTTGTTCATCTGTTCTGAGAGACGTTCTTCACACTTGCTAACCGCATCCAAGACATGCTGGAGTGTGATCTCGGGAGCAGATGGCGGGGTCTGTGCTTTAGAGGGGGTAGTTTGTGGCGTAGGGGGTTGGGAGGAATTTGCACGGGCATATTTTTCAAGCCTAGTAGCAGCTGAACTGGTCCCGGATTTGGGCATGATGCCTGGCTTGTTGACTTTTGAGTCGTCAATTCCGGGGACACCGTAAATTTATATGATGATTTAAAGAGACAGTCACCTGCAGGCTCGCATGCCCTGACCAATTTAACAAGGATCCACCTTAGTGGGGGGTTAAATTTTAAAGGAAGGAAAGCCCCGACTCTCATTCGGGGGATTACTGTACCCCATGTCAGGCCCTCACTCCGGCAAAACCAGCAGACCAGTAGTTTGCGTGAGCACTGTCCTTTTACCTTATTCAAACAGATGCGGGCATTTTGCAGGTAAAGAGTTTGTCTATAGACCCACCACTCTCCAATCCAACCTCTCTCACAGGTTGTAGTGGAGAATCAAGGGGGTATAGTGGGGCGGTTATTCACACAATCAGCTACTTGCTCTTTGTAGGTCCCACTGACCCGTTGGAGTTGCGAGCGATTAGGCCCTCTCACCGCCTGTAACCGCTCGTCTGGATCAGCTCAAATATTAGGGCCCACAGCCCGTCAAAGACTCAGACTACAACAGCCACGGATCAGTCCTGGCAGGACTCAAAGTCTCAGAAATATGCCACTCTCCTGTGGCACAGTAGTACAGCTTGACTGCAGCACCTCCCCCCGGCACCAAGAAGTTCAGCTTAGATTTATACTGCAACTTGAAACTAGTCCATCAATGCTTGATAGTACTCTGTCCCTCTTTGTATGGAGTGGTCCCGTCTCCCACCCGGGACTCCTTAGTCCAGTATCAGCCTCTCTCACCGGCTGTGCTGGCAGGGGCTCAGTTTGACAGAGAATATAGACAGAGTACCTTATAGCTTGTGCCCGCCTGCGTGGACTGCTGTCAGCCGATGAACTTGCGTTTGGGAGTTAGCTTTTATAGCTTAAGAGCCGGCTCTCTCACTGCCTCAGCTCTGTCAGCCGTCCCGGCATCCGGCCCTCTCACTGCCGGTGCTTGACGTGCCTCTGGGAACTCGCACTGTCCGCCTCCGGATCAGGATGGTGCGCCTTGGAACTGCACCCCCAGGAAACAAGCTCGTCAGCACAGGATTCCACCCGCGACACCGTCCGACTAGCGCGCCGTTCAGATGCCACCAGGAAGGAGCCACGGTCTCCAGGAGTCACGGCCTCCGTCCAAGTAAGCCGATTCGGGGGAAGGGGAGGTCATCAAACTGCAGACCTCAGATAAGCATCGTGGGCTAGGGAAGCAGCGTGGTTATCTCCGAGTCATGCCGGAGCTCCTGCTCGCGTGACGCCACACACGTCACACACGTGCAGCCGTGGTTACGCCGAAATTGACTTTATGTTACACAGTCAGTCACTCTCTGACTATTTCCGTGAGAGACTTATTCCTCGAGGGTTTCGAGTAAAAAATGTGCCAACAATAGGCCACTCGAGCCCTGACTTCTGTTGACGGTGGTTTGCCATGCTCAATAAGTGTGGACTTGACATAATGCTCCTCGTTATCGACCAAGCAGGTCAGGAGCTTAAGGTAACTCATGATAAAATGCACTCTGAAGCAAATTACAGAGTCAATGTGATATTTACAAAGCAGAACCGTCCAACAGGACACCATATATCGGTGGGTGTCCGGTGGCATGACACCTCGAGGCAACTACAGGCAGAGAAATTTCCAGTCATGGCGCAATCGCAGAGAGAACCGTGAACAGCAACGTGCCTCTTCACAAAGTGACAGCGACTTTGGGTGGCCAGAGTCAGATGACACTACTTCAGTGAGACCCCCTTTAGGGGTAAGCACCCGCAGAAGAGGAGGTCTTGGGACCAATGAATGCACCACGGCGGCCAAAATGAAAGAATCTTCAAAAGCCACAGGCAAAAAGAAGATTTGATTTACAATCTTTCTTCCAGAACTCTTTCTGACATGGAGACACGGGTGTTGGATAAGGGCCTCTCATTCATCCCAACAACGATGCACGACGACTTTGAATGGCAGTGCAATTTACATAGGCTTGGAAGGAATATGAGACTGAGAGAACATTTCCAGTATTCAGTAGACACTCAGGACTCTAGCATTAAAGGTGCGCTTATTCGCCGACAGAAATTGACAAAATTTGATCCTCCTAGCACCAATGCTTCTATTAAAACGTATTCCAGGTTGCTCAATGATTCAATGGTTCGCTTTAATGCTACTGAACAGGTTAAACACCACAATCTTTCAAAACCAGAACAGGCTGCTCTTAAAGTGCTAAGTAGGGATAAGAATATCACTATCCGCCATGCCGACAAGGGGGGCGGGATAGTGATATAAGATATTGATGCATATAGATCTGAAGTTTACCGCCAGCTCGCGGATCAAAATGTTTATTATATGCTAGCATCTGACCCTACTAAATAGTAACAGCAAGAATTATTCAGTATCATTGACCATGCACTAACCCAGGGTTTGCTCGATTCCAAATGTGCCACTGCTCTAAAAGTAACAGATCCTGTGATACCGGTGATGTATACGTTACCGAAAGTGCATAAGAACTTGCTTAACCCCCCTGGCAGACCAAATATTTCTGCCAGGGGGAGTCTTTATCAACCGGTATCACAGCTTCTGGACATGTTGATTCAGACTCATGTTAGTACCCAGCCTTTCTTCCTAAAGGATACAACCAGTGGCAGCTGGCGATTTGCAGGAGCACACGATTATGTGTGTAATGGACGTGTCAAGCTTATACACGTCCATTCCACACTCCAAGGGCTTATTCGCTATGCAGGAGATTCTCATGAATCTGACCAGCTTTGAATTTAATATCCCACTGCATTTGGAGTTTCTGCTTCTTGTACTGACCAAAAATTACCTTTTATTTGTTGGTCGAATGTATCTGCAGACAACCCGGGTGTGCTATGGGGGCGGTGGTCGCCCCGGCCTACACCAATGTGTTTATGTTTAATTTTGAGAATTAGTTATTTTTTAAACGTCGTTTTGGCCAACACATCCGGACGTTCTGCAGATACATTGATGACCTGTTTATGTTTTGGAATGGTGGTGAGGAGCTATTTTTAACGATGATGCAAGAAATGAATGGTGCAAACACACCGATCAAGTTTACGTATAAATGGAGTGCGACGTCGGTTGAATTTCTGGATGTGTCTGTATCATTGACTAATGGAGCCATCTCAACATCTGTATTTAGGAAGCCGACAGAGAGAAACACACTGCTGTTGGTGAGTAGCCATCATCCTTCCCCTCTAAAAAATGGTCTGCCATACTCGCAGATGGTGCGAGCTGGACGTATTTGCAGTAATCCAGCTAAGATGCACGAGGAACTGGATCTGATTGTAGAGAAATTCCTCACCTGCGGTTATGCCTTAGATAAATTGTTAATTTCTAAGGCCCGGGCTCTGAAACTTAAAAGAGAAGATTTATTGGTACCCTCCATCAAGAAATCGTAAAGGATGTTTCCATTCAGTATGCGCTGTGATACTTCTTGCACTGTGGTACCGATTGCCAGCAGGGCACTTTGGCCGATCTTAGCAACCGGCCAGAGTCTGCCCTGCTAAGAATACCCGGCCCCTTACATGTAATATCCGGAGTCGTAACCTTAGGGATCTATTAGTTCATACTGATATTTCAGGGTTTGAGGCAACTACTCAACCTAACACTGTATAAAAAAAACAGTATGTTATAAATGCGATATAAAGGAGGAAGCGATTGGTGTGTATTGCGCTGCTGGATATATGTATAAAAGTATACTCCAATCAAAAAAAGACCACTGCACAGAGATTTAATGATACGGACACACTGCTTAGTAAAATGCAAAATTTTATGAATTAAAAAACAGCAAGTAATACATATAATACGATGTAAGAAAAATAATGAAATATAAAAAATAAAATAAAATAAATAAATATATATATATGTTGGGCTGTCTAGCAACTCACATACATATAAATATGCTGGTAACAAGATAAATGCAGTATAGCTATACTTGACACAAAAAAATGAAGAACAGGATATAATGTAGGGGGGGGGGAGGGGGGGAGGGAAACAGGCAATCAATGTAGAGCCTGATATTATACACTCCTTGATAGGGTTAAAAACTGGACGATTGCTGGGGCTACTTTGCTGTAAATATGTCACATATATGATTTAGGAAGCCAGAGGGTTAATAGGCATCTCACGTAAATGCTGTTATCTTAATGCTGGTTAGTGGTGATTAGTAGAATGAAAGTCCAAGATGAGTTATTGTTAGGGAAGATGAAATGATACAGTCAACAGTCATTTAGCATGTGGGCAACATGCACTAGCGATGGAGAAAAGCTGGGTTCCACACAGATGGCTGTAAGTATGCAATAATTTTATGCAGGGGTTCAAGGTTTTATCTCACCCTATTGCTGCAGTAATTAGTAGCACTTGCTCAGTCTGTTGGTTGCTCCGTTCCACAGAGGGAGACGGGTGGCCGGTAGTTGTCCTCTAAGGGTCACCTTTAGCAAGGTGCCGGTGGCTGATGGTAACTTCCAAGGGGACGGAGCGTCCGGAGTTGTACAGGCGGCAATGTGAAAGAATGTTTCGCTTGTGCTGGTGGAACGCCAGAGAGCTGTGAATACAGCGTGTTTGCAGACGGCAGCGTGTAGCCCCTACGTCCTGGAGTAATGACGTCAACGCGTTTCGTCTCCTTAGTGGCGTGGAGACTTTTTCAAGACGGATACTGATGGTAAGTCTGTATCCTATTTATACATTTGAGTATGTATCATTAGGCTCATCAAGCCAATCAACCTGTTCATTAGATTCATTTATGTGAACATAATAATTATGGAGGGGAAATTCAACAAACATATTCATCATTTTGTCATTTAATAATAACGTTTCTCATTTAAAAAAAGCAGTGTGTCCGATTAGTACAATATGACCTTCTATACTCAATTTTTAGGTCTAATTTGTTCTAATTAAAGCCAAACAAAAGTCAGCCTAAACATGATTAGCTTGTGGAGATGTAGTCATTCAGTTTTTTGAAGTATCGTTAATCGTATTCTAGTGCAGAATAGTACATTGGTATATGAAAATCGTAAAGAGAGATATATACACAGTATAAACCACATATGGCTATAATTATGGGGAAAAGATATTCCATATTAAGCGCTATTCTCATTAATAAAAATATATATAAAATGAGCCAAAATACTAAGAGCCCGTCAGCCTGATGTTCATTTGTATGTTTACAGAACGATGATTACATATTTTCAATAAATGGTACAGTAGTTCAAATAATGAAGATATGGTTCATTTAATGTTTCATTTTATTGTTATTCAATCTTATCCAGAAAGAGGAACGAATCCTCCTGCGGTAGCCGTACATTTCTAAACCATATTATTTTATTAAATCTAGCTGAACCAGTATTAGTATGGATAGAAGTACTATAACTACTATAACTACTATAAAAATAAAACCTTGAACCCCTGCATAAAATTATTGCATACTTACAGCCATCTGTGTGGAACCCAGCTTTTCTCCATCGCTAGTGCATGTTGCCCACATGCTAAATGACTGTTGACTGTATCATTTCATTTTTCCTAACAATAACCCATCTTGGACTTTCATTCTACTAATCACCACTAACCAGCATTAAGATAACAGCATTTACGTGAGATGCCTATTAACCCTCTGGCTTCCTAAATCATATATGTGACATATTTACAGCAAAGTAGCCCCAGCAATCGTCCAGTTTTTAACCCTATCAAGGAGTGTATAATATCAGGCTCTACATTGATTGCCTGTTTCCCTCCCCCCCTCCCCCCCCCCCCCTACATTATATCCTGTTCTTCATTTTTTTGTGTCAAGTATAGCTATACTGCATTTATCTTGTTACCAGCATATTTATATGTATGTGAGTTGCTAGACAGCCCAACATATATATATATATATATATATATATATATATATATATATATATATATATTTATTTATTTTATTTTATTTTTTATATTTCATTATTTTTCTTACATCGTATTATATGTATTACTTGCTGTTTTTTAATTCATAAAATTTTGCATTTTACTAAGCAGTGTGTCCGTATCATTCAATCTCTGTGCAGTGGTCTTTTTTTGATTGGAGTATACTTTTATACATATATCCAGCAGCGCAATACACACCAATCGCTTCATCCTTTATATCCCATTATTGTCACTTGTGGGTATAGGCAAACCCACAGGTGTGATTTGCTGCAGCTGATATATATTGGATATTTCTACCCTTTGAGTGGTACTCATCTATATAGGACCTAGAATTAAAAGCGCTGGGGTTCCTGCTAGCTACAGATTGACCCATCCTCATTTCTGTGGCCTGCGGGAAACAAATCCTATGTTATAAATGCCCCCTTTGTGTGACCTGTAAACTTCTGATTGCGGCCGATAAATTCAAACACCCTTATTTATCTAAAATGTTCACAATCAGGCATGTCCTGACGTGTGATACACAGTTCATTGTTTATGCTATAATATGCCCATGTAGCCTCTATCTTTGATATCTAGAAAGTTTAAAGAACGGATGACCATGCACAGGTCAGTGATTAAAGCCGCTCTAGCTGGCAAGAAAGCAGACCAACCTGTTGCTGTGCATTTTAGAGATTCATGTCAAATTGTCAGATACATACTTTGGAGTCTCTACGATATTTAATCATAGATCATGTACCACCATCAAATCGAGGTGGAATCGTATTAAAAAGCTTCTTAAACTTGAAGCGACCTGGATCTATCGATTGAATACCGTAGCTCCAAATGGCCTTAATGAAAGGATAGTATGGCTTTTTTTATGTAAATATCTTTGGGATGGCCGTAATGTGTTCTTTTTGTGACAGGACTGTCTCTGATTATGTGTTTTGTTTGCACTATTTGCCTTTAGTGGTCCCAGTTTCTTGTATCTGCTCACGTATTTCCATATGACTATGCCGTATTATTTATCTGTTATTAATGCTGTTTGTTTGGAGGTGGAGTGGGGGAGCTGTCACCAGCGACACTGGTGTGAGCAGTGATCAGCTGTGGTTACTGCTGCCTTTTGCCGCATCCCTTTTGTGCATGGTGGTGCTGAGGAGAGTGACTAAGGGGGTGAGAGCCCTGAAGCCGCTCCAAATACTAGCCGCCAGTTCTTTTAAATTTCTGTTTGTGTATGTATAAGAGGTTATGTATTTGTTTTGAGATAGGGCACTGCCCTATGGGAGTGATCAAGCCCCTTGAGCCAATGGTTGGCATCTTGATGACAGATGCTGTCATGGCAACGCTGCCACGGGTGTGAGACGTGAGCTGTGCGCCCTGACGGCGCTGTCTGAGGATGCGGCCTAGATAGGCTACACTGCTTCTGCCCGGACTGACACGCTGTGGCCGGGTTGCCATGGTGACGCTACAACAGGTGAGAGCTGTGTGCATCATCAGCTGGTGCCCTGTACACAGGTGGTGGATCTGAGTGCTGCGAGTGGCGGGAGGAGATTGCGTCAAATTGTGCAGTCTATTTAAGGTATGTTTGTATATCATTGTTGTATCTGTATCCCTCTTGAGAAAGGGGTAGTGACCCCGAAATGAGCCGTTGAGGCCAAGATACAATAAAGGAGAAATTTTGCTACGCAGTGCCGTGTTCATTCCTGTCTTCTGCCTGGGATCCTATATGTTGTTTTATTGTGACAAGAGCACGCAGACTTTGTACTTTTGTTGTGAGTGCCGAGCCGTGGATTGTGTATATATATATATATATATATATATATATATATGTATATCTCAGTAATTCCCGGCACTCTAGGACGACTAGTCGACAGGAAAAACAGCTGACACGCTGAATTTTAGCAGTGTGTCAGCTGTTATTCCTGTCTCGACTAGTCGTCCTAGAGTGCCGGCAATTACTGAGGTATATATCCACTAGCAAAGTGGAGGACGGGTACCGGGCGCAAGCTAATCATCTAAGCAGGGAGTGCCGGTTCAACGGGATTTTATATATGTAGGATTTTTCTGAGGACGGGACTGAGGTCCTGAAAACGTTAAAAGTTTCCACAATACAGACGTTTTTGCTTTCACGAGTCTCCAGAGTGCTTTTTCCATTGGATTTATATATATATATATATATATAGGACAGGACTGCCCGGCACTCCACTTTAGAAAACCAACTTGTGTGGTGCGCTGATTCCAGAGAAGGATATACAGACGACAGTTCAATCTCAGGCACTCACAGCTTCACAACGTAGTAATAAGGAATAAATAAATCCCACACGGGTATGCTTTAAGCCAACGTTTCGGGTCTCTGACCCTTTATCAAGACATAATGGAAATGAAAACAGTACTTACATATATAGCAGAATTCATGTGACAGAACACCTTGTGACTTGATCAAAGAAAACTCCCAGTAAGTGCGCCTTTCTCGGAACCCTGTGACGTCATCATAGTGCAGCCGCGCTAATTGGTGCTGTCAGAGCCGAAGGCGAAAAAAAAAGGGGAGATAGTGCTACCAATAAACCTGTGAAAAACCGACATTACAATTGATTAAAAACAATGGCAACACAAGGGGTGTGTTGGCAAGGGAATAAGTACAAAAATGTAACGATAAACTGTATCGGGCGGTAAGCGTACACCAGCGGTGGTGACGGGAATCTCTGAAGAGAGATACTAAGGCAATTAAGTTAATTGAATCAGGTAATAAAGCTAAATACAGCAAAGATCAGGTAACGCGCTGACTGATGTGGTCGTTCACAGTAGTGAAAGTGCAGCTGTAACTGTCAACCTGCCCTGCCTGGGTTTGGTCAACATACTGCAATCGGTCAACATGATACGTGTCAGCATTTTTCAAGACATAGTGCAAACCACGTTATTATGAACAAGTACATCAAAAACGCATCAGCAAGTATATAAACATGAACGAAATAAATGAAAAGGCAGAGGAATTTACAAAAAACAATTCAGAATTAACTGCTCATTGAGACCCAACGGTTGCACGGTTTGTAATTTGTAGATCCATTTTGCCTCAAGCCTCAACAAGGCTTTGTCTCGGTCACCTCCTCTCATGGATGGTGGGATACTGTCAATCATTTTATATCTGATAGTGGGTAAAGTATGGTTATGGGATTTGAAGTGCCTAGCTACCGGTTGTTCCGTACCTTTCCCTTCCAGAGCTGCTCTGATGGAAGTTCTATGGTTTGCTATTCTTTCTTTAAATTGCGTGATCGTTTTCCCCACATATAGTAAGCCACAGGGACATTTTATATAGTAGATGACGTATTTGCTGGAACATGTTAAGGGGAAACGAATTTTGTATTTCTCCCCGGTCCTGGGGTGAGAGAAGCTGTCCCCCGTTTCTAAATTAGAACAAGTTATACATCCTAAACACCTGTAGTTGCCGTTCTTTCTAGTGAGAAAGTGTTCTTTGGGTTTAACGTTAAACTTGCTGATATCATTATGGACAATGTGGTCCTTAATGTTTTTACCGCGTCTGTATGAGGGCAGAAATTTGCTATCATTAAGAGCTGGAAGGGTTTTATTGGAGGCAATAATTGGCCAAATCTGTCTTGCTGCTTTAATGAGTGAATCACTCTGGGTAGTATATTTCTGTGTCCATACGATTTTGTCTGCGGAAGTTTTGTCTGAAGAGTTGTTAAGGATAGAAATTCTATCCAGCTCGAGGACTTTATGTTTAGTGTTTTTGAGGAGTTTGTACGGGTAACCTCTTTTGAGGAAGTCTGATACCATTATGTCAATCTCCTGCTCAGCATCCTCTATCCTGCTACTTATTCTTCTAGCACGGAGAAATTGTGAGTAGGGGAGACCCCATTTTAAGGAAGGGGGATGGTGGCTACTGCTGAGTAAAATGGTATTGCGGTCTGTCGGTTTTTTGTAAAGTGTGGTAATTAAACAGTTGTCGTCATTAAGGCTTACTTTAACGTCTAGGAAATTGACGGAGGTGGGACTGCATGTGTAGGTAAACTTAATTGAGGGGTCACTGCTATTGGCTGTGAGCATGAGATTGTGGAAATTTTCCTCACTGTCGCCCCAGATGACAAAAATGTCATCTATGTAGCGATAAAATTTAATTATCGATCTGGTGGTGTTGGTATCTGATAGGAAGATATCCCTTTCTACCTGGTGCATAAAGATATTGGCTAGGCTCGGGGCCACACAAGACCCCATAGCTACCCCAGAGCATTGCAGATAAAAATGATTGTCAAAAAGGAAATAGTTACGTGTTAGAGCCAAGTCCAAAAGTCCGATAAAGAACATCGTATCCGGGCCGCTGTATAGATCACTTGCCTCAACAGCTCTTTTTACTGCCGACAAACCTCTCTGATGTGGAATCGAGGTGTAGAGTGATACGACATCTATCGTACACAGCAGGCAATTTACTGGAAGGTCTGTCAAATTTAATAGGTTACGGAGGAACGTGTTTGTGTCCTTCAAATAGGTAGATTGATTTTGCACTATGGGCTGGAGGAATAAGTCCAGGAATTGTGAGATGGTGTAGTAAAGGGAATCTCTGGCTGAGATAATCGGTCTTCCCGGCGGCTTCTCTGGGTCCTTATGGATCTTGGGAATGGTGTACAGGAGGGGGACCTTTGGGTGTAGTAGGGAAAGGGCTTCCTTGATTTTCTGCGGGATGATGGCTGATTTAACTGCATCTTCCAAGTACCCGTCCAGTTCAGTCTTGAAGATGGAAGTGGGATCTTCTCTTAATGGTTTATAGATCTGTAAGTCATCTAGCTGGCGGTATATTTCAGCCTTATAATCCGAGGTGTTCTGGATCACCAAAGCTCCCCCTTTATCGGCGGTCCGAATAACAATGTCTGTGTACCCACTGAGATTTCTCAGAGCTTGCTGCTCATCAGCAGATAGGTTGGAGATAGTCCGGTTCTTTTGTGTGGGGCGATTAGTAATCAGATTCTCAATGTGATCCGTGAAAGTCTTGATGGCAACATTGTTAGACTTTGGATCAAACTGCGACTGTTTATATATAGGTGATGGAGCAACCGGTGGTGACGTGCTTTCGCCAAAGAATTCTCTGAGTCTCAATCTTCTTCCAAACTTGAAGAGATCTATTTTGTCCTCAAAGTCGTCAGGGGTGGTTGTTGGCACAAAAGATAGGCCTTTATTCAATACATCATTTTCAATGGGGGAGAGTGGTCTGGATGATAAATTCATCACTATGTTCTCTTGGATTTGTTTCTTCTTCTCGAGACGCGCCCAATGTCCTCCTCTCCGGGTTCTAGGACGTCTGTGGGGCCCCTCCTGGCTCTGGTTAAAACTCCGAGAGGGGGCCTCGGGCCACCTCGACCTCTGCCTCTGCCTCTTGGTGCCCTGGCACATTCTGAGTCACTTGAGGTTATGGGGCCACTGGACTCCTCAGTCTCAGGGTGATATCTGCAAAAAGTGGACGTCCGTCCTGAATAAATGTTCGCATGATTTAATTCTTCTTGTCGTAGAGGAATCAAAACGAGAACTCACTGCGGTGAGAAGTAAAATTGAAGCATTTGAAGCTATCAACCTTACAACCATTAAAAACGACAAATCTCAAGATTGGCTAACACGTCTGAACGACCAAGTGGATCAATACCGCAAAGAACTCATTGCCTTTAAGAAAGCTAAATGTGAAACGGTGAATAGAGACTACGCTGATTTCCAAGTGTATGCCTGGGCATACGGTCGCGGGCATCCCTCTGAAAAAAGGCGCACTTTCCGGCGCAGATATCACCCTGAGACTGAGGAGTCCAGTGGCCCCATAACCTCAAGTGACTCAGAATGTGCCAGGGCACCAAGAGGCAGAGGCAGAGGTCGAGGTGGCCCGAGGCCCCCTCTCGGAGTTTTAACCAGAGCCAGGAGGGGCCCCACAGACGTCCTAGAACCCGGAGAGGAGGACATTGGGCGCGTCTCGAGAAGAAGAAACAAATCCAAGAGAACATAGTGATGAATTTATCATCCAGACCACTCTCCCCCATTGAAAATGATGTATTGAATAAAGGCCTATCTTTTGTGCCAACAACCACCCCTGACGACTTTGAGGACAAAATAGATCTCTTCAAGTTTGGAAGAAGATTGAGACTCAGAGAATTCTTTGGCGAAAGCACGTCACCACCGGTTGCTCCATCACCTATATATAAACAGTCGCAGTTTGATCCAAAGTCTAACAATGTTGCCATCAAGACTTTCACGGATCACATTGAGAATCTGATTACTAATCGCCCCACACAAAAGAACCGGACTATCTCCAACCTATCTGCTGATGAGCAGCAAGCTCTGAGAAATCTCAGTGGGTACACAGACATTGTTATTCGGACCGCCGATAAAGGGGGAGCTTTGGTGATCCAGAACACCTCGGATTATAAGGCTGAAATATACCGCCAGCTAGATGACTTACAGATCTATAAACCATTAAGAGAAGATCCCACTTCCATCTTCAAGACTGAACTGGACGGGTACTTGGAAGATGCAGTTAAATCAGCCATCATCCCGCAGAAAATCAAGGAAGCCCTTTCCCTACTACACCCAAAGGTCCCCCTCCTGTACACCATTCCCAAGATCCATAAGGACCCAGAGAAGCCGCCGGGAAGACCGATTATCTCAGCCAGAGATTCCCTTTACTACACCATCTCACAATTCCTGGACTTATTCCTCCAGCCCATAGTGCAAAATCAATCTACCTATTTGAAGGACACAAACACGTTCCTCCGTAACCTATTAAATTTGACAGACCTTCCAGTAAATTGCCTGCTGTGTACGATAGATGTCGTATCACTCTACACCTCGATTCCACATCAGAGAGGTTTGTCGGCAGTAAAAAGAGCTGTTGAGGCAAGTGATCTATACAGCAGCCCGGATACGATGTTCTTTATCGGACTTTTGGACTTGGCTCTAACACGTAACTATTTCCTTTTTGACAATCATTTTTATCTGCAATGCTCTGGGGTAGCTATGGGGTCTTGTGTGGCCCCGAGCCTAGCCAATATCTTTATGCACCAGGTAGAAAGGGATATCTTCCTATCAGATACCAACACCACCAGATCGATAATTAAATTTTATCGCTACATAGATGACATTTTTGTCATCTGGGGCGACAGTGAGGAAAATTTCCACAATCTCATGCTCACAGCCAATAGCAGTGACCCCTCAATTAAGTTTACCTACACATGCAGTCCCACCTCCGTCAATTTCCTAGACGTTAAAGTAAGCCTTAATGACGACAACTGTTTAATTACCACACTTTACAAAAAACCGACAGACCGCAATACCATTTTACTCAGCAGTAGCCACCATCCCCCTTCCTTAAAATGGGGTCTCCCCTACTCACAATTTCTCCGTGCTAGAAGAATAAGTAGCAGGATAGAGGATGCTGAGCAGGAGATTGACATAATGGTATCAGACTTCCTCAAAAGAGGTTACCCGTACAAACTCCTCAAAAACACTAAACATAAAGTCCTCGAGCTGGATAGAATTTCTATCCTTAACAACTCTTCAGACAAAACTTCCGCAGACAAAATCGTATGGACACAGAAATATACTACCCAGAGTGATTCACTCATTAAAGCAGCAAGACAGATTTGGCCAATTATTGCCTCCAATAAAACCCTTCCAGCTCTTAATGATAGCAAATTTCTGCCCTCATACAGACGCGGTAAAAACATTAAGGACCACATTGTCCATAATGATATCAGCAAGTTTAACGTTAAACCCAAAGAACACTTTCTCACTAGAAAGAACGGCAACTACAGGTGTTTAGGATGTATAACTTGTTCTAATTTAGAAACGGGGGACAGCTTCTCTCACCCCAGGACCGGGGAGAAATACAAAATTCGTTTCCCCTTAACATGTTCCAGCAAATACGTCATCTACTATATAAAATGTCCCTGTGGCTTACTATATGTGGGGAAAACGATCACGCAATTTAAAGAAAGAATAGCAAACCATAGAACTTCCATCAGAGCAGCTCTGGAAGGGAAAGGTACGGAACAACCGGTAGCTAGGCACTTCAAATCCCATAACCATACTTTACCCACTATCAGATATAAAATGATTGACAGTATCCCACCATCCATGAGAGGAGGTGACCGAGACAAAGCCTTGTTGAGGCTTGAGGCAAAATGGATCTACAAATTACAAACCGTGCAACCGTTGGGTCTCAATGAGCAGTTAATTCTGAATTGTTTTTTGTAAATTCCTCTGCCTTTTCATTTATTTCGTTCATGTTTATATACTTGCTGATGCGTTTTTGATGTACTTGTTCATAATAACGTGGTTTGCACTATGTCTTGAAAAATGCTGACACGTATCATGTTGACCGATTGCAGTATGTTGACCAAACCCAGGCAGGGCAGGTTGACAGTTACAGCTGCACTTTCACTACTGTGAACGACCACATCAGTCAGCGCATTACCTGATCTTTGCTGTATTTAGCTTTATTACCTGATTCAATTAGCTTAATTGCCTTAGTATCTCTCTTCAGAGATTCCCGTCACCACCGCTGGTGTACGCTTACCGCCCGATACAGTTTATCGTTACATTTTTGTACTTATTCCCTTGCCAACACACCCCTTGTGTTGCCATTGTTTTTAATCAATTGTAATGTCGGTTTTTCACAGGTTTATTGGTAGCACTATCTCCCCTTTTTTTTTCGCCTTCGGCTCTGACAGCACCAATTAGCGCGGCTGCACTATGATGACGTCACAGGGTTCCGAGAAAGGCGCACTTACTGGGAGTTTTCTTTGATCAAGTCACAAGGTGTTCTGTCACATGAATTCTGCTATATATGTAAGTACTGTTTTCATTTCCATTATGTCTTGATAAAGGGTCAGAGACCCGAAACGTTGGCTTAAAGCATACCCGTGTGGGATTTATTTATTCCTTATTACTACGTTGTGAAGCTGTGAGTGCCTGAGATTGAACTGTCGTCTATATATATATATATATATATATATATATATATATATATATATATATATATATATATATATATATAGGCTTGGTTGGCGGCCTGGCACTCTCCCGGCTGGGTACAACTACCTTAGGTGACTTCTGGGCGCAGTGAATACAGGAAATAACTCACAACAGCGGCACTCTCAAGAAATTTTTCAGCGTGTATTGAAAACCAAAATCCAACGTTTCGGGGCTAGTGGTGCCCCTTTGTCAAGGTGTGGGTAACAATCAAACAAAATACAGTGCTTACCTATATAGCAGGTGAAATAGGTGACAGATAAGGATCAGCTGCACGAAGACGCCGCGTCCCGCGCCGGTGGAAGTGGTCATTACTAGCCCCGAAACGTTGGACTTTTCCTTGAGAGTGCCGCTTTTTTGAGTTATTTCCTATATATATATATATATATATATATATATATATATATATATATATATATATATATATATATATATATATATATATATATATATATATATATAATTTATTTATTTATTAACAGTTTCTTATATAGCGCAGCATATTCCGTTGCGCTTTACAAAGGAGACAGTGATAACACAGAGTATTTACAGAGAGTCAAAAGGTAGGAGGGCCCTGCTCGCAAGCTTACAATCTATAGGAAAATAGGTATTGATACATAAGTATACATACTGTATTCTTTATTGCATTGATTCCACCAGAATGCAAGGTTCTGTGACTGGTTCAGGAATTTGATAAGCTTGCCTGAAGAGATGTGTTTTTAGGGAACGCTTAAAGGTTTGGAGACTGTGGGAGAGTCTTATTGTGCTTGGGAGGGCATTCCACAGAGTGGGTGCAGCCCGAAAAAAGTCCTGCAGTCGGGAATGGGAGCGAGTAATGAGTGTGGATGAGAGACGCAGATCTTGGGAGGAGCGTAGAGGTCGTGTTGGAAGATATTTTGAGATAAGAGAAGATATGTATGTTGGTGTAGTATGGTTTGTGGCTTTGTGTGTAAGTAAAATAATTTTGTATTGAGTACAGTAGAATACAGGTAACCAATGAAGTGACTGACAGAGTAGCTTTGCAGACGATGAACGTCTGGCTAGGAAGATTAGCCTCGCAGCTGCATTCATGATGGACTGTAGTGGTGAGAGTCTGTATTGGGGAAGGCCAATAAGGAGACTATTGCAATAATCAATGCGTGAGATAATGAGAGCATGGATTAGAGTTTTTGCAGTGTCTTGTGTAAGATATGGGCGGATTTTAAATATGTTTTTTAGGTGCATGTGGCATGATTTTGAGACAGATTGAATGTGGGGTACAAAGGAAAGTTCAGAGTCAAGGATAACGCCAAGGCAATGAGCTTGAGAGGTAGGAGTGATTGTCACCTTCTCAACAGCGATAGAGATATCAGGTTGGTAACTACTATTTATTGGCGGAAATATAATTTATTCTGTTTTTGAGATATTAAGTTTGAGGTGGCGAGATGACATCCAGGATGAAACAGCAGAAAGGCATTCAGAGACACGGCTCAGTACAGATGGGGACAGGTCTGGGGAGGATAGGTAGAGCTGAGTATCATCCGCATACAGAAACCCCTGAGGAAGTCCCAGTATACAGGAAAGGGACGAAACCGGTCGGGCTATACATACCTCTCCATTCCTGATGACTATAATCAGATAAGCTCATGTTTTTATGTCAAATGTACGGGTCCATCCACTGTTTCTGTTTTTTATTATGCGTATTGTTTTGAAATAAATGTGTTTTATAAAAACAATATTACGCTATCAGTTTTCCCTTTGTTGGAGTTCTTTGGTTTTAAGGCCTTTATACCAAGCCTGATGGGAACTACACCTGGACAGAGCTAACCCCAGTGTGAGTCCATCTCTTTTTAAAACTCTCTTTTTTATCACAGGGTGATTACACGTGTGATAATAATAACAGCCACAAGGTGGCGTTGTTCACCCTTTTAAGTATTTTCTCATGCACTAAGCACTTTAGAGAAAAACAGCACTTTTTTGCACAGATTTATATATATTCTTTCACTGAAACCCTGATATCATCCTTTCATACAAACGCATGAACATCTCCACGCCTCCAGCGGATTCTGGAAGGAGAAAAGGGATGAATATCTGGGAGTGAAAGACACCATTACACGTGAAATTGCTTATTATTTGCGGTACGCACATTGAAAATTTATTAAGGATTGTCACAGATTTATTCCTTGTCAACACTGAAGGCGCAGAAGTTTTACCACCAAATAGATATATATATACTGTATATAGTGTGTATGTGTAGAACTTTTCAAGTCCACAAGAGCACTCACCAAATAAGACCAAAATGTGTACAGATGGGGCAGGTCCCATCCTTGCTGGTGGGTCGCCAGAACGTACGCGCTGGCGACCCGCCAGCAGCCACGCCAGCGAGGAGACTGAGACGCGCGTGCGTCTCACGCGCACGCGCATCTCAGTCTCCGTCGCTAGCGCGACGGAAACCCTGTCCGTCTCCGCCTCATGGAGACGGACAGGGTTAGGGGGGGGTTAGGGGGGGTGCGGGCAGGCGGCGGGGACCCCGGGTTACCGCCGGCAACCCGGCGGGGACCCGGGGGAACGGATGGAAGCGCCGTCGGAAGGGGACGCGCGCGCCTCTCGTGCGCGCGCGTCCCCTTCTCACCATCGCCATGGCGCTGGCGGGGGATGGCGGCTAGCGACGCCAGTGCCATCCCCTGCCAAGATGGGACAAGACCCATCTGTACATCTTACTTTTCATTCAGAGTTGTAATCGGCGTTTGGGCCACTAGAGGGCCTTTGTCAAGAAAGCTTATCGGATACATCCTCGCAGCACACTGATTCCCTTATATAGCACATAAATGAGCTTACTCACTGCAGCTGTGTTAATTACCCACAACTTACTGACCACTGCTCCCTCCACCACCATAACTTACTGACCGCTGCTCCCTCCACCACCACAACTTACTGACCACTACTCCCTCCACCACCACAACTTACTGACCACTGCTCCCTCCACCACCACCACCACATCTTACTGACCACTGCTCCTTCCACCACCACAACTTACTGACCACTGCTCCCTCCACCACCACAACTTACTGACCACTGCTCCCTCCACCACCACAACTTACTGACCACTGCTCCCTCCAACACCACTACTTACTGACCACTGCTCCCTCCACCACCACATCTTACTGATCACTGCTCCCTCCACCACCACAACTTACTGACCACTGCTCCTTCCACACCACAACTTACTGACCACTGCTCCCTCCACCACCATAAGTTACTGACCACTGACTCCTCCACCACCACAACTTACTGACCACTGCTCCCTCCACCACCACAACTTACTGACCACTTCTCCCTCCACCACCACAACTTACTGACCACTGCTCCTTCCACACCACAACTTACTGACCACTGCTTCCTCTGCCAACACAACTTACTGACCACTGCTCTCTCCCCCACAACTTACTGACCACTGCTCCCTCCACCACCATAACTTACTGACCAGTGCTCCCTCCACCACCACAACTTACTGACCACTTCTCCCTCCACCACCACAACTTACTGACCACTGCTCCTTCCACACCACAACTTACTGACCACTGCTCCCTCCACCACCATAAGTTACTGACCACTGACTCCTCCACCACCACAACTTACAGACCACTGCTCCCTCCACCACCACAACTTACAGACCACTGCTCCCTCCACCAACACAACTTACTGACCACTGCTCCCTCCACCACCACAACTCACTGACCACTGCTCCCTCCACCACCACAACTCACTGACCACTGCTCCCTCCACCACCACAACTCACTGACCACTGCTCCCTCCACTACCACAACTTACTGACCACTGCTCCCTCCACCACCACAACTTACTGACCACTGCTCCCTCCACCACCACAACTTACTGACCACTGCTCTCTCCACCACCAAAACTCACTGACCACTGCTCCCTCCACCACCACAACTCACTGACCACTGCTCCCTCCACCACCACAACTTGCTGACCACTGCTCCCTCCACCACCACAACTTACTGACCACTGCTCTCTCCACCACCAAAACTCACTGACCACTGCTCCCTCCACCACCACAACTCACTGACCACTGCTCCCTCCACCACCACAACTCACTGACCACTGCTCCCTCCACCACCACAACTCACTGACCACTGCTCCCTCCACCACCACAACTCACTGACCACTGCTCCCTCCACTACCACAACTTACTGACCACTGCTCCCTCCACCACCACAACTCACTGACCACTGCTCCCTCCACCACCACAACTCACTGACCACTGCTCCCTCCACCACCACAACTTACTGACCACTGCTCCCTCCACCACCACAACTCACTGACCACTGCTCCCTCCACTACCACAACTCACTGACCACTGCTCCCTCCACCACCACAACTTAGTGACCACTGCTACTTCCACCACCACAACTTACTGACCACTGCTCCCTCCACCACCACAACTTACTGACCAATGCTCTCTCCACCACAACTTACTGACCACTGCTCCCTCCACCACAAATTACTGACCACTGCTTCCTCCACCACCACAACTCACTGACCACTGCTCCCTCCACCACCACAACTTACTGACCACTGCCCCTCCACCACAACTCACTGACCACTGCTCCCTCCACCATCACAACTCACTGACCACTGCTCCCTCCACCACCACAACCTACTGACAATTGCTCCCTCCACCACCACAACCTACTGACCATTGCTCCCTCCACCACCACAACTCACTGACCACTACTCCCTCCACCACCACAACTCACTGACCACTGCACTCTCCACCACCACAACTTATTGACCACTGCACCCTTCAACACCTCAACTCACTGACCACTGCTCCCTCCACCTCCACAACTCACTGACCACTACTCCCCCCATCACCACAACTTACTGACCACTGCTCCCTCCACTAACACAACTTACTGACCACTGCTCCCTCCACCACCACAACTTACTGACCACTGATCCCTCCACCACCACAATGTACTGACCACTGCTCCCTCCATCACCACAATGTACTGACCACTGCTCCCGCCATCACCACAATGTACTGACCACTGCTCCGTCCACCACCACAACTCACTGACTACTGCTCCGTCCACTAACACAACTCACTGACCACTGACTTCACCACCACAACTTACTGACCACTGCCCCATCCACAAGCACAACTTACTGACCACTGCCCCCTCCACCACCACAACTTACAGACCACTGCTCCCTCCACTAACACAACTTACTGACCACTGCTCCCTCCACCACAACTCACTGACCACTGCTCCCTCCACTAACACAACTTACTGACCACTGCTCCCTCCACCACAACTCACTGACCACTGCTCCCTCCACTAACACAACTTACTGACCACTGCTCCCTCCACCACAACTCACTGACCACTGCTCCCTCCACTAACACAACTTAGTGACCACTGCTCCCTCCACCACAACTTACTGACCACTGCCCCCTCCACCACCACAACTTACAGACCACTGCTCCCTCCACTAACACAACTTACTGACCACTGCTCCCTCCACCACAACTCACTGACCACTGCTCCCTCCACTAACACAACTTACTGACCACTGCTCCCTCCACCACAACTCACTGACCACTGCTCCCTCCACTAACACAACTTACTCCACCACAACTCACTGACCACTGCTCCCTCCACCACAACTCACTGACCACTGCTCCCTCCACCATCACAACTCACTGACCACTGCCCCCTCCACCACCACAACTTACAGACCACTGCTCCCTCCACTAACACAACTTACTGACCACTGCTCCCTCCACCACAACTCACTGACCACTGCTCCCTCCACTAACACAACTTACTGACCACTGCTCCCTCCACCACAACTCACTGACCACTGCTCCCTCCACCATCACAACTCACTGACCACTGACTTCACCACCACAACTTACTGACCACTGCCCCATCCGCAAGCACAACTTACTGACCACTGCCCCCTCCACCACCACAACTTACAGACCACTGCTCCCTCCACCAACATCACCACAACTTACTGACCACTTCTCCCTCCTCCACCACAACTCACTGACCACTGCTTCATCCACTGCCCCAACTCACTGACCCCTGCTCCTTTTCTGACAAAAAACAGAAAAAATCACCTGGCATCATCTGGACAATGGTCTAGCAGGGTTCTCATAGAGGTGAGCATGCTGTGACCCCTCAGCAAGTGTCACCCCTAGTCATGTGCTTCTTGTGCCTAATGGCAATTCAACCTCTTGATGACAAATAGGTAAATTCCTGATCAGATGGTGAATGTATTCTCTTTACTCTGCAGGGGCTCGGTGTCAGGAGAACAAGACACGTGGGGACATTCTGTATGACGCCCTGGCGGATCTGACACGTGATGACTACAAACGGTTTAAGTACAGGTTGTCTGGTTTCTCCTATAAAGATCATCGCCGCATCCCACGGGGGTGCCTGGAAAATGCAGATTATGTTACCACACAAACCCTTCTCATAGATAATTATGGAGAGGAAGCAGCGCTGGATGTGACCATAGAGGTCCTCAGGCTGATCGGCCTTATGGGACCAGCCGAGGATCTCCAGCGCAATGTGGCACAACATGGTGAGTACTATTTGGTGACTTGTCATATGTAGCTGATCAGTGACTGTTTATAGAGTAAAATTCCTACCAAGTTTGGGAATTGATCAGGTGCTTGGGAGGGGGTGAATCAGTCCAGCAGCCACTAGTGGGCAGGTCAGTTCCCCAAAAAGATATATTGAGACAGGTACAAGGTGAGTGGCACGTGTGTGTGTGTGTCCGCGAACACCTGTGAAGCCCGCGAAGGGACGCGTTTACCTGTGAAGGTATCCGCGTCCCCTCGCGGGGCTCGCTGCGCTCGCCACGCTTCGGGCGCGGTGGCTCGCTGCGCTCGCCACACTATTCTATTCTCACTCCACGCCCTAGTGGATAGTAGGGCATGAAAAGGTCGGAGGACGCGTACCGCCGCCCCTCGCGGGCTCGCTGCGCTCGCCACGCTTCGGGTTGGCGTCTATCGTGGGCTGCTGTTTACGCGCTTGAATTTGGGGGGGTTGGGAATTTTTTTCATTCAATCCAATGTAAAATTGGGTCCCAGGGACCCAATTTACATTGTATTGAATGAAAAAAAATCGGGTCCAAAATCGGTCGGTCGCGTCGATCGCATCGCATGCGACCAAATCGCATGCGATGCGATCGACCCGATTTTTTTCAGCACGACCACCCCGATCTTAATCGGTGTGGCCGTGCTAGGAAACAAGTACCAAAATCACAATTATGACCTGTTAAATGTGGTCTTCAAAGTATGGTCCTTAAGACTCCAGCACTCTTAAGGACCACAATGCAGATAATCTGGGAGTAAGGCAGACCACGTTTAAGGCTCTGTGAATGACAACTAGAGGCTAGTAAAGGTAGGTTCCTATCTGTAGGTTTCTGAGAAGTGGTGATCTTATTGTATACCAAGGCCACAGATACATCTAAATAGTGCATAGTACTTTGATTCAATATATACGTGAACTTAATCGGACTAGCAGATTGGTTATGATTATCAATGAAGGCAGCAAAAGATTCTTTAGTGGATGACCATATGATGAAAATATCATCTTTACAGCGGCCTAAAATCTTAATTTTTTCCATGATGGCAGGATGATTATAAAATCTCATCTTCAATAGCATACATACGCAGGAAAAAATTATTGGAAAGGATTAGTTCCAACAAAATAATAATCACATGAATCTGTGCAACAGTAAACTGAATTAGAATGTCACTGATGGCTTGAGTCATAAGTTCTACATCGACAGCCCTTGTCAGCTATTTAAATAAATGCTCCTTCGACGTTATTTTGCTTGGTATAGAACATTCTGCAAAGGAATTGGAATCTATAATTAAAAAATGACTGAACTTGGTTCCTAGCACGGCGCCCACGATTTCCATCTTATGGCATATTATGCACCGCATTGCATGCCATACATGTGATGTGCTGTGATGCGATACGATACGATTTTTAATTGTATAAGCACCCTAACCTAGTGCTTACAATGTTAAATGCACCCCCACACCACCCCCACTATCAACGCGTACCCAAAGCGTGGCGATCGCAGCGAGCCCACGAGGGGCGGCGGTACACGTCCTCCGACCATTCAAACCCCCACTGTCAAGTACAAAAATTACTATCTTTGAATCTGCACATATGCCATCTCTCATGGCTGACTAGAAGCAAAAGTAGATTGAAAAATTACACAATCAATTCTCACAGTACAAACGTGATTTAATTAAATTTAAAAAAGAAAAACTTCAAAAAGTTGAGACCGATTACGAGCGCCACACTGTGTACAAGTCCGTGCCAGATTAAGCCTTCGGGTGGCCCGGTAGTTTAGACAGGGGGGCCCCCTTGCACTTGTCATTACTGGCCGCAAACTGCATGGGGGAATATTACACTGTCAAAACACAGAGTAAAGGCAGTATAAACTTGGTCAATGGATAACTTCAGGGGATATATATATATGTATATATATATATATATATATATATATATATATATATATATATATATATATATAGGAGTCCAATGAAAGGAGGCACACGGATGGGGTAGAATAAACAACAATTGTATTCAGGGCATAGCACAATACTAGCGCTTTCGGGGAAGCATCCCCGTCATCAGGTAGGTAGCCCGTTACAAGGAAAAAATCACAACAATATGACATAGGACAAACACAGATTTATACATACCCGCTCCTTCTGCACACCGCGTCGCCGTCCGTCCTCCCAGCGCAGCATCCTCCCACTTCCTGTAGTTCGCCGGATGTGCTCACTGGAACGCAGTCTCCTGCGCTCCAGGTACTTACTTCCGCGTTCCACCAGTCCGTCAGAGGGCTCTCTCCGTCACTGAGGGGATCTGACATTGGCGACCCTGGTACTAACAAAAAGAGAAGGACACACCATAAGTAAATACAATGATAACCACAGTGATAAATATAAGAAAAAGAAAAAGACATAAACTAAATAATTAATAAACGCTGGTGACTACTGTATATAACAGATGGAGGGGAACAATAGTATTGCACCAGTGGATCAGTATATTTAGCATATTTAGCATAAGTGCATACAGGTTAAGTGAGGCTGTTCCAATTTATTTTATCATTGAGGCCTCCGGGTCGGATAGTCCCGAGTCTCAAAATCCATTGGGTCTCCTTGATCAGGAGCTTTTTAGCTCTATCCCCACCTCTAGCTGTGGGGGGAACCTGGTCAATGATATAATATCGTAAAGATTCTAGAGAGTGGCCAGCCTGCTTAAAGTGTCTGGGAACAGGCTGATCCACCTCTTTCCCTTCTAGTGTACGATTGATTGAGGACCGATGCCCTGTCATCCTTTCTTTAAACATACGGGTCGTTTGACCGACGTATCGTAAGCCACACGGGCAAACGATAATATACACAACATACGAGGATGAACACGTCAAGACTGAGCGAATATCATATGTTTTAGCACAGTGGGGATGTTCAAATGTTTTGCAAGTAATCATAAATTTACATGTGATACACATGCCACAACCATAGCAACCCGGGGGTTTGGTATATACATTGGGGGGGACTACAGGGTGGTAATTAGTAATATCGGCATGTACAAGCCGATCCCTTAAGTTACGCCCTCTGGTGTAAGCCAATAAAGGTTTATGACCCTTGAGGCCCACAAGTTCTCTGTCCGTTTGAATTATTGGCCATAAGGCCCTAGAGGCCCTCTGTATCAACGGACTAGACAACGAGAATTCATGGACCCATGGTATCCTTTTCTCTTTTTGTCTCTGTTTAGGTATCCACAGAGATTTTGGATCCAGATCCAAGACCTGTTGTTTCTGTACCAACAACGTTCCAAGCTCGTATCCTCTGGTGTGGAACCTGTGGACCATGAGATCCAACTCCGCAGGCAAATGTTCCCTGTTACTAGTTAGTCGGGCCACCCGCAACATTTGTGAAAGTGGCAGCCCGCGTTTCAGGGAAGGGGGATGATGACTGGTGGCTTTAAGCAAATTGTTTCTATCCGTGGGTTTGGCATATCTACCCGTGGAAATGACCCCATCAGTCACTGTGATGGCCACATCTAAAAAGTTGGCCTGGCATTCACTGAAGGAATACGTAAATTTAATGAATTCACTAGTAGAATTAACGGTTTCCATCAGGTGTACAAACTGTTCCTCACCCCCCGTCCAGATGAGGAACACGTCATCGATATATCGAAGATACATCATGACGTGTCCACAACAATCCTGGTTGGCGAGGAACAAGTCAGCCTCCTGTGCAAACATGTACACATTCGCGTAAGAGGGGGCCACGGAAGAACCCATGGCACACCCTCTTAGTTGAATGTAGTACTGTCCATTGAATAAAAAATAATTGCGGCACAGTGTAAGCTCTAAAAGAGAAAGAAAAAGTTCATGATTAAACAACACAGGATCCAAATACTTGACCAAGAAGTCCTTCATGGCTCTGAGACCTCCCTCATGGGGAATTGACGTATAAAGGCTACAAACGTCCAAGCAGCATAGGAGGGCCCCTGGGGGTAGGATGCCAATGTCCTTCAGTCTCAACAAGAACGTATTTGTATCCTTAAGAAAAGAATCCTCTAGTGGAAGAAGCGGCTGTAGAATGCTGTCAAGCAACTGGGACACTGACTGCAATAGTGAGCCCCTCGCCGAAATAATCGGGCGTCCTGGCGGTTTCTCACAGTTCTTATGTAATTTGGGCAACGTATAGAGGACCGGAACTACAGGATATTTCACTTTTAAGACCTGGACCACTTTCTCCGGTTGAAGCTTATTTAGCAATGCTCTATCCAAGATACTGAATAGTTCCTTTTGAAATCCCCCAGTGGGGTCTCTTGGGAGCAACTTATACACTTCTTTATCCGAGAGCTGGCCCATAATCTCGGCGACATAGTCCTCTAAGTTCATGAGAACCGTAGCTCCGCCTTTATCGGCCGGTCGTATTACTATTGTTTTGTCCTGTTCCAGAGATTTAAGAGCATTCAGCTCTTCCTTAGACATATTTGGTCTTATGGTATAAGGAGTTGCAACGAATCGATCCATCGACTCATCAATTAGTCTCGTAAATGTCCTTAATGAACTATTTTGAGATGGTGGATCAAAGTTTGAACGAGAGGTTTTGGCAAGAAAAGGGTCAAAGACACTGACTGACGAAGTTTGCGGTTTGTGCTGGAAGAATTCTTTGCGCCGTAATTGCCTTGAGAATTTATGTAAGTTAAGCTTCCAGTTATAATCATTATGGCAATTCGTTGGGACAAAACTCAAACCCGGACTTCACTTTCCGAAAGAATACGGTTTGAAAGGTTAAAAATTACACTTTCAACTTGGTTGCAGCTACCAACGCTGCCTTTCTTATCTCTCTTACTCTGCTGCCCCCTGCGGGTGGCAGAGCGCTTATGTGGCCTCTGGGGTCCACTGCCCGCACCCCTAAAGGGGCGGCAGTTCCTCTAGTGGACTCCTCCAGGTCGGAGACTTGAAAGAGGTGGGGATAGAGCTAAAAAGCTCCTGATCAAGGAGACCCAATGGATTTTGAGACTCGGGACTATCCGACCCGGAGGCCTCAATGATAAAATAAATTGGAACAGCCTCACTTAACCTGTATGCACTTATGCTAAATATGCTAAATATACTGATCCACTGGTGCAATACTATTGTTCCCCTCCATCTGTTATATACAGTAGTCACCAGCGTTTATTAATTATTTAGTTTATGTCTTTTTCTTTTTCTTATATTTATCACTGTGGTTATCATTGTATTTACTTATGGTGTGTCCTTCTCTTTTTGTTAGTACCAGGGTCGCCAATGTCAGATCCCCTCAGTGACGGAGAGAGCCCTCTGATGGACTGGTGGAACGCGGAAGTAAGTACCTGGAGCGCAGGAGACTGCGTTCCAGTGAGCACATCCGGCGAACTACAGGAAGTGGGAGGATGCTGCGCTGGGAGGACGGACGGCGACGCGGTGTGCAGAAGGAGCGGGTATGTATAAATCTGTGTTTGTCCTATGTCATATTGTTGTGATTTTTTCCTTGTAACGGGCTATCTACCTGATGACGGGGATGCTTCCCCGAAAGCGCTAGTATTGTGCTATGCCCTGAATACAATTGTTGTTTATTCTACCCCATCCGTGTGCCTCCTTTCATTGGACTCCTGTATTAATTTATCGTGGAGTGCACCGGGCCGCTGTTACTACAAGATTGGGAGTGCCGGCAGAGTACTGTATATATATATATATATATATATATATATATATATATACCAAAGGTAGTAAGCAGAAGTCACTCTAAGATTTTTAAACTGCACGGCAGCAGTAATCAATAAGAAGGCAAAAGAAACAAGAGTAGTGCAAATCGACGTTTCAGTGGGTGGACTTCCCAGTTCATCTAGCAGCATGAAGATTCCCTCCATTCGGCAGGTGTACGGGATTCTGTGAGTAATCACTGGGTGGTGGGGGGTGGGGTCTTTGTGGGTATATTTACCTGTATTTGTGCATTGTGAAATTGTATTGTATGCTGTCTGTCCCTGACGAAGGGGTACCTGCCCCGAAACTGTTGGAGTAAAGGACTTCATATTTACAGTCTGCTGAGTGACGCCTCGTTTCTTGTATCTACATTTGGACGTTCCCATCCAGGACCTGCCTAGGAAGGCACCGCAGCACTTGTCCTCTCTGCATTATCATGCTCTCATTGAGCAGTCCTGTATACTATATATATATATATATATATATATATATATATATATATATATATATATATATATATATATATATATATATATATATATATATATGAATGAAAAGACAAAAAGAAGGAGCGCACAGATGAGCAGGTAATATATCAATACTTTACTAAAGGAAATAAGGCTCACATACAATTAAAATAGCACTTATCGGCGTGGGACACTTCACACAGCAACTGCGGCGTAACCGGTCATCATACGTCAGCCAGATGGAATCAAGGCAGCCGCATCAATCAAGGCAGTAATGCACATTATAATGTGTTCCAAAGCTTTAAAAGAGAAATTTTCCAGGCTGGAAGAACAACAATTGGAAAAATGCCTCGGTACACTATGTCCCAGATTTTTATTCCTAATGCCTCTAGTATGCTCTAAGATTCTGAGTTTTAATAACCTCTTAGTTTTGCCTATATAGCTCAGCCCGCACCCGCATGTCAGCATATAAATCACATGCGTGCTAAGGCATGTCATACGGCTCTTTATATCCCACGATCTTGTGTGGTTTGAATTCCAAAAAGCAGATCAGTAGATAAGGCACACTTTTTCTTCAAACTAATTGGTTTTGACAGGTCCACGCCCCTTTTATACAGTTTGATATCAAACTTGAAATCGCGTTTGATATCAAACTCGCGTTTGATATCAAACTTGATAGATCGTATCGCGTTTGATATCAAAGTAGTATAATTAATATTAACCCCTTCATGACAGAGCCAGTTTTTGCCTTCCTGACAGAGCCCTTTTTTTCAAATCTGGCATGTATCACTTAAACTTTTTTTTGTTTTTACTTATCCCAGTGATTTTGAGATTGTTTTCTCGTGACACATTGTACTTCAAGTTAGTGGTAAATTTTCGTCGATACAGTCTGTGTTTTTTTGTGAAAAATACCAAAATGTCGTAAAAAAATGGAAAATTTTGCGATTTGCAAAATGTTAAATTTTCTGCTTGTGAGACAAATAATCTTACCACTCAAAATAGTGAATAACTAACATAGACCATATGTCTACTTTATGTTGCCATCATTATTTCAACCTCATTTTCATTTTTTTGGACACTAGGAGGCTTAAAATATGAATAGCAAATTCTCAAATTTTCAAGAAAATTTCAAACTCTGATTTTTTTAGGGACCAGGTCAGTTATGATGTGACTTTGAGTGACTTGTATGTGAGACACCCCCATAAATGATGCCATTTCAAAAACTGCACCCCTCACAGTATTCAAAACAGCATTTTGGAAGTTTGTTAACCCTTTAGGTGTTTCACAGGAATTAAAAGAAAGTGTAGGTGAAATTTCAAAATTTCATTTTTTTTGCAGATTTGCAATTTTAATACATTTTTCTAAGGAACACAGTAGATTTTACTAGAGAAATGTGACTAAAAATTGATTCCCCCAATTCTTTGGTTTTCATAAATATCCTATATGTGGCCCTAGTGTGCACGGTGACCAAACCACAGGCTTCATAATAGAAGGAGCACCTACTTGATTTTGGAGCCTCCTTTTTATGAGATTATTTTTTAGGCACAATGTAGGATTCTAGGCACCATAAGATGCTAAAAGTTAGGTACCCCCCCACAAGTGACCCCATTTTGCAAACTACACCCTTCAGGGAATTCATCTAGGGGTATAGTGTACATTTCAAACCCCCAGGGGTTTCACCAATTGTGGTACAACTGGGCAGTGAAAATGAAAAAAAATTAATTTTTCATTTTCACAGCTCAGTTGTATCAAAATTGGTGAAACCCCGGGGGGTTTGAAATGTACACTATACCCCTTGATGAATTCCCTGAAGGGTGTAGTTTGCAAAATGGGGTCACTTGTGGGGGGGTTCCACTGTATGGGTGTTTCGGGGGTCATTCAACCAGAATCTGTGCTGCAAAATCCAAAAATCACTCCTTCCCTTCTGAGTCCTGCCATGCACCCAACTGGTATTTTTTGGTCACACATGAGGCATTGCCGTACTCGGGAGAAATTGGGGCACAGATTTTGGGGTGCTTTGTCTCCTTCATTCCTTGTGAAAATGAAAAATTTTGAGCCAGATCTGCATTTTTGTGTAAAAAAATGTAATTTTTTACAGAAAAATGCAGTTCTGGCTCAAATTTTTTTATTTTCACAAGGAATGAAGGAGACAAAGCACCCCAAAATCTGTGCCCCAATTTCTCCCGAGTACGGCAATGCCTCACGTGTGACCAAAAAATACCAGTTGGGTGCATGGCAGGACTCAGAAGGGAAGGAGTGATTTTTGGTGGTGGAATGAATGGTGGGTGCTATGTCGCATTAGCAAGACCCCCGAAGCACCAATACAGTGGAACCCCCCCACAAGTGACCCCATTTTAGTCACCAGCTTTGGGAGGGGGGCTGGCGCTGCGGCTGGCGGGGGGGTGGGAGGGGTGCTGGTGCTGCGGCAGCCGGGTGGGTGGGAGGGAGGGGGGCTGCCGGGTGGGAGGGGGGGGGGGCTGGCGATCGGTGGTAATCGGTGCGGTATACACACACACACACACACACACACATATATATATATATATATATATATGTGTGTATATATATATATATATACATATATATACACACACATATATATATATATATATATATATATAGTTTTTCAGTGCATATATATTTTTTTTTTACTTTTTCTGCAGCTTGATGCTGCTGCTGCTGCTGCGGGGGGGAGGGGGGAGGAGGTCAGCGCTGCGTGCGCTTCAGACGCTCCGGGGGAGCCGGGGGAGCTGCTGCTGCTGCCGGGTGAGTGCCCGGCGGGTTCGAGGGGGGGCTGCACATCGGAGGTGATCGGTGCTGTACTTTACAGCACCGATCACCACCGATCCCTGTGTTACCGAGCGGCTTAGCCGCCGGTAACACAGGAAACGCTGTGAATGGCTGTTCAGATTTGAACAGCCAATCACAGCGATCGCCGACCGGGGGGGGCACCCCTGCCCCCCCTGGGCGGCGACAGGGACAGCAGACATCACCTAACTGTCACTGCGTCTCTAGACGCAGTGACAGTTAGAAGTCATGACGTATATATACGTCATGTGTCGGGAAGTACTTCCCGACCATGACGTATATATACGTCAAATGTCGTGAAGGGGTTAAACAGTCAAATAACACCACAGCTGTATAAATTAATTTATAAAGATAGCTTAATGATATCTTATCCAGCTGGAAGAATATCTAAACATAATGCTAAAAAAGATGTTAGAAAAATATGGTATACAACAGATATATAATTCGTAGAACTGTAGATCTTGTTTTATATCAAATTTGATTTGTGTAGGATGTCTCGCAACGCTGATCATCAAAACAGCCAACTGAAAGCCTGGTATTATAACGTATTAAAGCCGGGTAGTTTTTGCGGCATTGATAAATATTATAAAGCTTTGAAAAATAAATTTAAAAGATCCGATGTGAGAAAATGGTTACAAGAGCAAGACGCGTACACATTGCACAAACCGGCTAGAAAAAACTATAAAAGGAATATGATATGCGTATCGGATATAAATCAACAGTGGCAATGTGATTTGGTATCGCTCATAGATCTGGAAAAGCACAACGACGGCGTAAAATATATACTAACCGTCATCGATATATTCAGTAAGAGGGCCTGGGCTGAAAGTCTGACAGCTAAGAGCGCGACGACAGTCGCTAAGGCTTTTGAAAAATTATTCCAGCAGGGGGACGTACCGAGGAAACTACAAACCGATAACAGTAAAGAGTTTCTAAACAAAGTCCTAAAAAAGTTGTTAGAAAAATACGGTATACAACATTTCACAACCAATAATGATGTGAAAGCAGCTGTTATAGAACGCTTCAATAGGACTTTAAAAACACGAATGTGGCGATATTTCACGGCGAATAATACATACCGATATATAGATGTTTTACAAGCGTTCATTACCAGTTATAATAACACATACCATAGAACGATTAAGCGAGCGCCGAATGATGTGGATGGCTCTAGTGCACTGGATGTCTTCAAGACGATATATGGCGATTACTTTAGAAGTAAGAAAACAAAGGCTTGTTTAGCGGTTGGGGACCACGTTCGTATCTCAAAATATAAGGATATATTTCAGAAAGGTTACGAACAGAGTTTTTCTGAGGAAATATTTGTAATACGCGGCGTGAACACTAAAGGGCTTAAGCCGCTTTACACGTTGGAGGATCTCTACGGGGAAGCTATAACGGGTAGTTTTTACCCTGAAGAACTTCAAAGTATACCGAAAAACTATATAGGATTTACAAAGTGGAGAAGATTTTAAAAAATAAGACGGTTAGAGGGAGGAAATACGTATTAGTCAAGTGGCACGGATACCCCACAAAATTTAACAGTTGGGTTGCAGCATCGGAGATAAAAGATATATAAACAAAACAGGAAGATGTATGACAAACCCTTCTACATAACATTGCCGAGTAACGCCTCAGCCAATAGATTTCCGCAAAATAAGATTTCTAACTATACCACAAAGCTAGCAAGGCCGATAGACTTAAGTGGAGATTGGGAAGTAGCTCTTACAGAAATACAATACCCACACACCTGGAAGACACTCGATGTGCGTGATTGTGTGTTGAAAATAACAAAGTGGGATGGGACGGGCGGTACAGTAACGAGGGTTTGCGTTAAACCGTGGTTTTATGAAACTATCGAGGCGTTACTGGATTCTTTCAACGCTGAAATTGACCGACATAAACTGGATGGCGGTTTAAAACTATGGTACGATCCGCTTGAACGAGACATATTCATCGACAATAAGTCGATGTACAACATCTCAGCCGGACCTAAATTGTCAAGAATACTGGGGTTATACCCGAAAACTAAGTTTTTAAAACCTTGCGCCGACATCACGCTTTTCATGTACACAGATATTATCGAACATCAGAGGGTCGGTGATAGTTATGTTCCGTTGTTGCGCAATGTTGAAATAAAGGGCCGTAACAACGAGATGGTCACTATACGATATGAGAAGCCCGATTATGTTCCGTTGTGCAAAACGCATTTTGACACTATAGCCATAGAGATAAAGAATGATCAGAACGAGAACATGTCATTCAAGTTTGGGAAAGCGAACGTGAAACTACATTTCAGACGTCGCAAATCAGAATTTTATTAAAGACGATGGTAGCCGTTAAAAATTATGGTGACCCGGGGCTCTACGCGCAATATTATAAAACACAGGCCAGTAATGGATTACCCGGTTTTCACGGCAGCGCCTATATGTACGGGTGCGGTTTAGGCGGAATTTTTCGAAGCCTGTTCAGAAAAGCGGTACCGCTTTTCCAAAGAGGTCTGGCGTTAGCAAAGCCCCACATGAAGAATGCAGCACGCAACATCGCGAAAGACGTCATCGAACAAGCCACAGTGGCGGTTGTGAGCAAAATACACGACGCAAATCAAGCGAAGCAAGATGGATCAGGTTTAATCTATGCCAGGAAAGGGGCGGCTAAAAATAAACGGAAGCGGCCAATACGACTTCCGACATGGTGCAGGCCCCTTTTAAACAAAAAACGGAGCAGACGCGGCTTAATTAAAAAAAGGAAACCGAAGCGGAGGGTCGGTGATATTTTTTAAGCATGTCTTTCATACACAATGAATCTATGGAATGCGCAAAATCTGAACTTGATCTTTTTGACGTACCACCGACGCAGACCAGCGTAGAGAAAAGCCTCTACGTCGAAGTCCAACCTTTGGCGGCATTATCCGAGACCGCGCCGCTTGAATTCTACATAGCGGCCAGCGGGGAACACTACTACGATCTGAACACCACGTTGCTGTACGTGACCTGCAAGATCGTACGGCCTGATAACACGGCTATACCTCAAGACGCCAAGGTCGCTCTTATTAATTACCCCATAGCAACTTTATTTAGCCAGGTTGATGTTACTTTGGGCGATAGGCTCATATCGCAGTCCAATAATCTTTACGCTTATAGGGCCTACATAGAGACCATACTGAATTATAGCTCAGATGCGTTATCCACAAAACACACAACTGGATTATTCTACAAAGATGTGGCTGGAGAACACAACACCAGAACCCTGGATGGTGTAAACACAGGGTTTATAAAAAGGGCAAGAACAATGGCACAAAGTCGAACGGTTGAATTATTGGGGCCGCTACACTGCGACCTTTTTCATCAACATAAACTAATATTGAACGCCGTGGACTTGAAGATAAAACTCACCAGAAACAAAGATGCTTTCTGCTTAATGTCTGCTGAAGCGGAGGCCTTTAAAATTCAGATTGTTGCAGCATCCCTGTTTGTGAAAAGAGTTCAGGTCTCACCCGCCGTCCGGATTGGACACGCCCAGGCCTTACTGACCACCAATGCCAAATATGCCATCGATAGAGTGGGCATGAAGATCTATAGCATACCGGCTGGGAGTCGCGTATTTAATTTAGAAAATCTGTTTTTAGGCCAGGTACCAAAAACCGTTATAGCCGCTTTTGTAGATAATGAAGCGTTTTCAGGAGCCTATGACAAAAACCCTCTACGGTTTGAACATAAAAATGTAAACTTCGCATCCCTATACCTGGATGGAACACCGCATCCGGCCAAACCATTTCAACCAGACTTTGAACACGGTAATGCGGTTCGTAAGTATATGTCACTCATTCAGATCACAAATAAGCAGAAATCAGATTCGGGTATACTAATTGACCATGAAGAGAACCTCAATGGCTACACACTATTTGCTTTTGATCTGTCACCTGAACAGGAATGCGCGGAGCATCTGTCTCTAATCAGAACCGGAAATCTACGAGCTGAATTCCGGTTTGCAGGAGCACTAGACCGGACAGTCAACATAATAATATACGCATTATTTGATAATATCATCGAGATCAACCAGAGGCACGATGTGCTGTATGATTATCTATAAATGAAATAAATAATTTTTATATTTATCGTATATTTACCAATATTCATCACCCCAACAGCGATATGAACACATTACAGATAAATTGTATACTGTACGCTAATCCGGTGACGCGCCTGTTTTTTAAAGGGACCTACCCGTGCGATATGCTACCGAGCGGTAAACTATCGCAATACCCCTGCGCGTTTGTAATCAACACACACACCAGCACCCAACCGGGGGAGCATTGGTTGGCCGTTTATTTTAACAACCAGCGCGAGTGTTACTTTTTGGACTCTTATGGATTAGAACCTGACAACCCCCTATTCCCAAAGGCCATAATAAATTTTTTAAACTCAAATTCAAAAAGAATTTACCACCAAAATAAGCAGTTGCAAGGTTTTAACAGCACCGTTTGTGGACAATATTGTATATACTTTATATTTTTCATGTGTAAAAATTACAAATATACAGATGTGTTGGCCCGTTTTAGTTTTGATACAAAACGTAATGATCGCTTTGTATCAAACTTTGTAAGACATCTCCCTAGAAGTCATTGTTTGAGTCGATATATGGGTAACTGTATACAGTCCTGTGTCACCAGTAACCAACATGTGTTTGATAAAAATAATGTGTAATACAAAATTGTTTGTGTAACTTGTAACTAATGTTGTGATTGAAATGCTGTATGTACATTGCTTATGGTTACTTTCTATTAAAAAATCTTGCTTATTGAACTTTATATCGCGTGATTGCGTATTTTTGCAGACAAACTGATTAGAATCAAAGAACAAAACAGTATTTTATAAATCATAATCATATTTTATTGGTACAGACAAAATGTATTTACAGCAAAATAGTCACGAATAACACGATAAACTTTACATTTAAAACAATACACTAAATATTCATGATACAATACAAATTAAACGTCATCGTACAAATTAAACACACAAAAATACATTGTATAAAAACATTATAAATTAGTTATATGTTAAAGGTTCAACCACTGCGAATCCTGAAACAGATTTACTGATCTTTTCCTCGGTAGTAAGTAGCCGTGTGGCGTTGTTAACCCGGGGGAATTTAAAACATTTATACAACTTTTTTTAATGTTGTGTATTGGGGAGGCTATATTTACATTGCCAATTTCATCATCGTAGATTTCAGCTTTTAAGCGATCTAACTGTAATCTGTTTGATGCATTACCAACTACAGTGGATGGGATATTCAACTCAGCCATAGCGCGCATAAATTCAATCCAGCCGTTAGGCATTTTATGACTCGTCACGCTGTGATTTTGCGTGATACCCCTTATCAAGTCTAACACATTGGATCCTGGCACTGTGATGCCTTTATACATAAACACACCCTTGCTGTCCCAATTCGCAATGTCTTTAGAGCGAACCATTTTACTCATTAGTATTTCACAGTTCTTTTTATACCGCGCATTAACACTGTTCAAGACATCGTGGTAAACAGCGTCGGTAGCATCGTCTTGTGTAGGATTAGTTGTATCCTCAACAGCATTTGCACCGGGTTATAAAAGCGTTAAAGTTGACATTTCTCTATCAGATTGTTTACTCAACACCAGGTATCTCTGTAACACAGCTGTGTAGCGTTTTGCCTTTTCATACTTTGATAAAGCATTATTATGTAGTATACTTATGATCTCAGCATCTAGGCTTTGCGTGGCTGTTTTGCGTATATCATGCTGGTTGGTTTGTTGTTTAAACGGTCTATCTGTTGCTGGGGTACCAGATACATTTTCTCAGCGTATTCCATCACCGATTAGACAGTAGTCCGGTAATTAATGGAATAGCAAATCCTAGCAATGATCCGATAAACCCACCCGACTGTTTCACCAACCTCTTCTTTTTCCCAATGGCACATTTCTTATTACAAAGCAATTTTATAAGGTTCCTCTTCTTTTTAAGGTAGTTCAACTGACGCTGTGACAGGGGTATTTTAACTTTTAAGCGTATTGAGAGCAATCTCACATATGGCTGTCACCAAATCGTTTGAAGCGTTGGATAATATAGCGTTTCTTTGGGACGGTTTGGCTTTAATGAGAGTTTTTAAAAGGGCCCAATTACGCCTTATCCTGGTCGACATGTTCACAGCTGTTAGAAGTGATAATGAATGACTATAGGATGCGCGGTTATAGCTATTTAGAACCCCGCTTCTTAACAACATAAGCTACTGGTGTGTCGGGCGGAAATAAACCGCTTCGTAAGATAATCATCAAGGGCATTGTTTCTTAAATCAACCAGTAAATAACCGTATGGTGGCTCCGTAGCGGACTCATAGGCTTCAAGAAAAAAAACAATATTTTGATGGGTACATTTGTCTAGCCAGAATGCTAACCTGCATTTTATCCCTGGGGTTTTTAAACAGGACCATATATTTTGTGTTTAAATGTATAGTCCTGCTCTTTCTACCTTGACAAAATATGTTTTGCACAAGGTACATGATACTGAGATTACGATGGTGCACATACTTTGTGAACGCTTTCTCAACCTCAGAATTATTACTCGCGGCATCCATCAAGTCATCTATCACTGCTAAATTAACCTTATCAGGGGAAAAAGCTGGTCGTCGCTAAATGACTCGGGCAACCCCTCTATAAAACGCATACCAGGGTGAGCACTCAGAAGTTGATCATATATTGGTTGCCAACAGGTGTAAATCCAAACAATATTATCAGGTACATGCGTCATATGTGTGGATGAGTGTTGTATTAGCGTTTTCACAAAATAACTTTTCCCCGAATTGGAGGGCCCAGCTAAAATACAGGAGAAGGGGTGTTGAAAACGGATGTCCATCTTAATAACCAAACGGTAGGGTTGTAAAATTATCCGTAAGGTTACGTTTAGTGTAAACGCACTTTTGCGTTTTCTGCAGCATACGGGTTTCAATCTGCCAGTACTTTTTCACACGTACTATACCGGGCTGCCTGGTCAAAATTTTTTTCTGATCCTCGCCTTTGGGGTTTAAAGGGTAATCTAAGACCAGTTCTTTCAGACTGTCAAAGTTAACGTGCTGCTCATTACAAACATTCAACGTTATACCTTTGACCTTGAGGCTCGTCTTGCCGTTGCTTAGTCGATAGCCGTATGACTTGGGGCCAGCTGAAACAAACTCTGTTATATGCGTACCAGCTGGTAGCTCGCTGGTCAATTCCCCTAGATAATCACCTAATGGCGGATTCCAGTCACCGGGCCTGCTGACAAAAATTACAGAATCTGTATCGTGATACAGACATCTATCTTGTAATCTATCCAATAGGTTGTACAACTCGATGCGTGCGTGCGCTGTGGTAAATGCTGCTATAAATATATTTGTAGTTGAAGCCCTGGTATAATGGTCTTTGGCGTATTTCCAGTAGACCATAACAATTTCTGAGTCTATGAAGTCTAAAGCAGACACCTCATAGTGTGGTAGGAAGGCATATTCAAAAAGCTTATCAGGATCTGTCACTAGACAAGTATTGGGCATGTTGCTACGTTGACCAAATTTACCCCATAATGAGTTTAAAAACAATTTAGAAATTTGTCTTTTATCGGGGTTGACATTTATGTGTTCGTGTCTTAAAGCTATGCCCTCATTTTTTTGATACGCGTCTATGTGCTCTTGTTGTTTCACAGAGTCTGTACACCAATCGGGGTAACCAGAAGCCTCCTGTTTATCTCTGAGGTGTGTTTTAATGCAACCTGAAAACAAATCATCAGATCTCTCATCAAAATGCCACACCTCATAGATTTTACACACTTTGTACCCCTTTTCTATATCAAGATTTATCTCCACTGTGCACCATGTACCGGTTAGGGCGCGGTTTTCTGAGTCATGAACACATGGCTCACACTGTCCAGATTCGGCGCATGTGCGACATAGTGGAAACATTGACTTACCATTCATTTTAACCGGTAAAACCGGAAAGAAAAGGCCTCGCGGAGGATTAATTTTTAATTTAACAAAACCGAAATACTTTGTGACATCATCAAAGTCCTTATAAATGATGCGTGGGTGACGTATAGGATATGTTTTGGTTTTGTTGACAAATGGGTATAGGCTAGTAAAGTCAAAATAGTGTATTTTTTCATCGCACTCTGTCTTGTGATAAAATTTTATGGCGTTAGTGCGGCCGCCATAAAGACCATCACGAGGATCCAAGGGGTCAGGTATTTCCAAACCTTTCAGAAAAACCTGTAGATCCACATCTGTCTCCCTCATTTTCTTCCACATGCAACCCCACATCTCCCTTATCTGAAATCCACACCGTTTAAGGAATTGTATCCTCAACAGCGTCTTGTGACGCAGTTGACCGTAGGTCGTTTTAGTCAGATTGTTTTCATCATCGGCTTTGTAGCAGGCGTCACAACCGTGATAAAAACACCCCTGGAATTCAAAAGCTGTTGGCACGCCGTTAATCACGGCGTAACCAACCAGACTGTATCTGCCGACTTTCTTCTCCCCCCATTGTAAAGCGTGTCTTATACTCACACCTTCTTTGTGTTCTATATACATTAACCACTGTATGGCTGGTGTTGAGTAACGCTTCTGGGTCTTGTGATAGTTATCACCCGGTACAAGAGCCAATGTGTTTGCCTATAAATATTTACAACGATACATAGCCATACAAACCGACGCTAAAGTCGTCAGTTGGAATGGATCAACGTGACGTTTAACGGCTACATCTTTTTTCTCTGCCGCTATTACAAATAGGCTGATCTGAAAGCGGCGCACCCTTTTTGCAATATTCTCACATCCTCTTTACAATATCGTATTAATTCTTTTTGAAAATTAAACGACTTGTGCTTGTTTTTTTTGTACCACTTTGTAACTTCAGCGGCCTCCTCAGGCATCATGTGTTGTAGGCCAAAATATTCTATTGAGGGCATGTCCCCTATGTAATTTTGGTTATCGGCTGTGTTAAAAAATGCGGGAAATGACCTTTAACGCCATCAAATCCCATGGCCTTTGGAAATCTGCTCAATTTCATGGGGAGAAAGTTGAGAGAGTCTATAAACCTAATCTTCAGATCTTTTATTGTGATACACATTATATTTCTGCCATTAGAGATGAGGGATACTGTATACCGTTCTTTGATGATCTTGTTCAATACAAAATATGCATCATACCGCCCAGCGTTATGGGCTATGAATGTGTAATGCGCAAATTTTGGTTTCATGAACGTCTTTACAAAATCATTGATACAACCTTTGCCCTTAAACTCCCAGGATTTCTCACCCATTAATGTGAGAGCATAACAGTAGTTTGGTATATGTATTCCTGTCTCCTGCATACATTCAAAATCATAAAAGATGTATATGGTGGTTGGTTCTTCCGCTTTGATGGGCTGTATGTAACACAAATGATCCGCAAACCCATCAACATATGCCTTGCAAGTAGAACACTTTAGCCCCTGACACTCATGAGACCTGCGACGGTAGAGACAACACCTGTCACAATAAACATGTTAAAGAGAGGATGTTTTGCGATCTAAAGCTAAGGATTTGTGCTCCTCTAAACATTCACTCGACCTGCAAAATTCCCTACAAACCGTGCACCTTAATGCGGAAACCCCATCATCAGCGCACACTTTTCTGTGACAAGCCTTACAAAAGAAAAGACAATCGTGGCTGTTCCTACGCTCATAAGTACTAGTACAGAACCCACAAAAATTCCCCACCCCTAGAAACGCGGCTATATTAATCACGCCATAAAAGTGTGAATCGTGATATAATACATACAGGGTATTATCGTAGAGCGCCACTGAAGAAAAGTAATGCCAAGAACGATTATTATTATATAATATTGTGTAACGATCAGATCAGGTGATCGATCAAATTAACGTATGCCTCCTGTTATGATTATCTGTTCAATCAATGTATGTCTGGTATGTTTGGTAAAATCATGCCGCCTGTGATTATTATGTGGGAGAGCAGAACATGTCATGTATTATGTGTGTGGACTATTGGTGACCCAGGGAGTGTAGCCATCTGTGGACTCCTCTGGAGTTAGGATGTAAGATAAGATCTGAGACCCCTCATAAACCAGATTGAGGGGGAGAGCAATAGTGTCCAGCCAACAGGCCAAAGTTGCTCTGGCCCTGCACTAAATTACATCTTATCACTTGAGGAATGTATAAAAGCAGGGACAAATTCTTTATGGGAAAGATCCTATATCTAGGGACCTTCACTAGGCTCAGCAAGGGAATGGTTAAAAATCCCAAGGGTGGGAGGGATGAGGGAGTCTTCAAGGTATAACTAAGACCCTTCTCCCTATAGTCAGTGTCACTACCTGGGGGTCTAGCAAACAGGCTGTAAGCGACCAGAGATTTCTTGTGGAGAACCCCCCCCCACGTCCGGATCTGTATTCAAGTGTAAGATACGGTTCTGTCATTTTTCCCTTTTTATTTTATTTCTGAAATTGCCTTTAATCGTGTGTGTACTTTTAAAATCATTGTAATATCTTGTAACTATTTTCTAAAGCTCTGTAGTATTTCTAGGAATAAATGATACATATTCTCAGTCCTGGTTCTGTGTTCTTAAGACTCATTAGCCTCAGAAGAGAACGCTCCAGCGTGTTACCATTTGTATATTGTATTGTGCGGTCAGGTGCGAGCCAAGCCGCCCCTTGCGCAGTGTCAAGCGCTAAAATCAGGTTTTGGCTGGTGGCAGTGTACCTCAAGGAAAGGACCCGAGTGTCCTAAGTGAACCCAAGTCACGGCCGGAGCTGCTCAGATTGACGTATCGGAGCAGGCGACCGGTGGGTCCGTGACATATTGTAATTTTTGTTTTTAAGTGTTTTTCAAAAACAACAACGTCTTTAAAGCGGACTGCTTTATCGTTCGGTAGGTTCAAATCCTTATGAATTTGAAGCGCCCGATCATGTATTTCAGCGTCTATGGCATTACCTTTATCCAGAAGTTTGCAAATCGATGCCGCGAAGCACAAATAATTGTGCGTATTGTTGAAATCATACAGGTGTCTTCTGCGCCTTTCTATAATTGAGCTGTATGGAATGCGTCTAAGGCCGCGACCAGTTAGGGCGCCGCCTGATCTATTTCTAAAAACAGTGATCACAAACCTTAAACCCGTGGCTAATAAGAATTCAGCGTTACTTTGAAGAGTGTTTGTAATTTGATTCAAGAAACTGACTGCGTCTAATGATTCTTGCGGCTTTCGGTGTGAGTAGATGGCGTTGTGTAAACCACCCCCCTCCAATCTTAACTGTACACGATCATTAGAGTCAACACCAACCATGAATTCATCAATCATAACCTGTATAGCGTTGTGTATGGCTTCAACACCCTCTGCAAATGATGTAACTCTTTCCAAATTAACAAATTGAAAATGATTATGATACTCAACGGCTCTGAAATTAGGATTGTGTCGCTCATACCTGTTAACAGCTTCTAAGTACACATCTCGCCGACCTTCACCATTACCGGGTGACGCATCCCCTCTATTTCGTTATGCATGGGTGTTGCGGGGTGTTCAACATTGTCAGGTGACGCCGCGTCACCCGGTAATGGTTGGTCCGGTGATTTGTCAGCCTGTGCACACTGGGTTGGGGGTGTGCCTCGCACCCTGTGTTGTTTACGCTTTCTCAGCCTATATATGCATTTTAAAGCCTGTTTTATTTTCGAACAGCGAAATAAGTGTGAGATTTTGCACGGTACATTTGCTTTAATTCTTGGGGGTTTTTTACACACATGTAAATCACGTTTCAACCCATACCCCACCATGCCTAGTCACGGGTCAGTTTCAAGTATCTCGGCAAAATGATACATGTTCGCTTTAATAAACTCCCTAGTCTTTACCGTCTCTTCTATATGATTTGACATCACATTCATATACATTTCTACAAGCTCTTTAATGATTTCTGGTTTCCTTTTTGAACCATAAAGCTCATCTTTTATACGGTTCAACAGGGAATTGACATTTCTACGCATGTGTCCTATATGCTCACGCATCCTCCCCATAACCGCATAGTATTGTATTTCCGCATCTTGTCCTAATTGCTCCTCATTCTGACCCCCATCAACTATGTCTGTTGATACCACGGGCGGCGGGGCAGCATCATCGCCCGATGTGGTTGCCTCACCGCCCTTAGTAAAAACACTGGGTATTGTTGCGTAATCATCACCCATTGCTCTATCAGGGATTCCGGCTACAGATGTTACAACCTCATCATCATTCTGCGGGGTACCTGAGACTGACTCTTCACTAGGGGTGGTAAAAAATGTTTGCCCATTTAAGTCCTCATCATTAACGGATAATGTATCAGCAGGCGTGTTACTGACCACGCTTTGCGTTTCTGCAGTAGGCCGTTCCTGCGTGTCTGAAATCACAATGACATCGTCATCCATCAGCAGAGTGTATCTCTCTCTTGACAGCTGTAAAGTTTTACGAATCTTCACAGTCTTTGTATTACCAGGTATGTCAATGCCGGATTCAGTAGGTGTTGCAGGTGTGGTAAATGCGTGCGGGTAATCCACATTACTCACGGTTGGCACTGTTTGTAATGCAATCCTTTTTCTTACAGGTCTACCTTCCGAATATTTCAGCCTTCTTTTAAGGTCTGATAAATCTGACTTGTTTTCTTGATCCGTTCAACTTTTTGGATTTCTGCGCTTGCTTGGCTTGAAATCATCGCGATCGGTACATAGATACATCTTCTTGGTGTTTTGGGTCGATCACCGTTTTAGCGCATTCTCCCCCATCCGTTTCAGCATTGAGTGGTTGAGCAACCCTGGCAGCGGCTATCATTTTTGCGTATTGTCGCGGATCCACTGTAAATAAAAAATAACAACGTTTTAGTTATACATTCGCGGACACTAAGACAACCGCTTTATAACACCTTCAGGACCGCCTCCCAAAACCCCCAACCCTCCATGTCAGTTTGCATCTACACAGACTGTTTAATACCTGTGGTTTCCAATTGTAAAGAGCAATGGTGAATGCGGTCCTATATAAGAAACTAAATAAATAAACATTACATTACACACCTGGGTATTTGCCAGATATTTCCAACGGCGTGGTTCCTACTGTAATAAAAATCACACCGTTTTAGTTACACATACACGGACACAAAGACAGTCGCTTTATAACACCAGGATCACATCCCAAACCCCTCCTTGTCGGCTTGCGTCTACACAGTCTGTTTAATACCTGTGGTTTCCATTTGTAGAGAACAATGGTAAATGCTGTCCTATATAAGAAAACAAATAAATAAACATAACATTACATAACATACCTGGGTATTTGTCAAAGGTTTGCGCAGGCATGGTTCCTTTAGCCAATGCCCAGAAAGATTGATCGATGGTCTGGGCTCTTTTTGTGCCTTTAGCCAATGCGCAGATGGGTTGTTTGGCGTCTGATCTAACACCCGATGTCGGTTCTCTGAATCCGGATGGTCCAGCTTCACACGTATCGGCCCTAGGTACCGTAGGTTCATACCGGCTAGCTATAGCATCTGTAATACATATATTATCATTTAATGACACATTCGCTGACTTGAGAAAAAAAATAAAAAACACCATTTAAGTCATGATAACAACAACCCGTGTGGCCACTATTCATGAATTTGCGGCGATATGCAACATTTAACACAAAAACACATTATAAAAACAACACTACCCATGTGTCAAAATTCACCTTGTATAGCCGGGTTCTGGTATAATGGTTTATAGTGTTTTGCCGATGGTAAATTCCAGAGATCATCCATTATGTGTTCTGCATCAGCTTTCGACATAATCGGTGATACTAACAGAGAACAAATAACACATTAATATTACAGGCGGTATAAAAATGAATATAACAGGATATATATATATATATATATATATATATATATATATATATATATATATAGAGAGAGAGAGAGAGAGAGAGAGAGAGAGAGAGAGAGAGAAAATGTGTGGTTCAGAGTGCGCTACCAGAGATTAATCCACAATTGTAAAAGACATATAGTAAAATTTAATAACACAATGCCAACATTGGGCAGCATATAATACATAAAAACTTTTACAGCGTATGTTTGTCAATTTCATAAATTGATGATATTTCTGTGATGAAACAAAGGCCCATTTGGGCCTTTGTTTCATCACAGAAATATCATCAATTTATGAAATTGACAAACATACGCTGTAAAAGTTTTTATGTATTATATGCTGCCCAATGTTGGCATTGTGTTATTAAATTTTACTATATGTCTTTTACAATTGTGGATTAATCTCTGGTAGCGCACTCTGAACCACACATTTTCTCTATCTCTAAAACTTCAGGTCCTGTCTAACAGGGGACCTTCAGAAGTGCTGCAACCCTATAGGTGTGCGTGGTTGGGGTTCCTGTTTTTTCTTTATATATATATATATATATATATATATATATATATGAGAGAGAGCGAGAGAGTGCGTGCGATATAACGTGAGAAAGAGAGAGAGTGAGAGAGAGACAAATTTTTGGAAATTTAGACATTCCCCCGTATATTTCTTTTAACATACATTACATTTTTGATGGCTTATATGAATATGTATACCTACATTTTTGCGATTCGGACAAATCAGAGTATGCGGCGTATGGATTTTCCCGACTGTGAAATCCGAACCAAATGATCCAACTTCAGATGCGTCATTTGTGATATCTGAAACTGTTTTATGAGAACTAACAATTTTAATATAAAATAGATAAATAAAAAATAAAATAAAAATAAACACAACAATTTTGTAGAACGAAAAATACAATCAACACGTGTAACATTTATACCAATAGGGTGCTTGTCTTAACAGATTTCGTGACTAACACAAATGACCCTGATAAGCTATCTTTATAAATTATTTTATACAGCTGTGGTGTTATTTGACTGTTTAATATTAATTATACTACTTTGATATCAAACGCGATACGATCTATCAAGTTTGATATCAAACGCGAGTTTGATATCAAACGCAATATCAAGTTTGATATCAAACTGTATAAAAGGGGCGTGGACCTGTCAAAACCAATTAGTTTGAAGAAAAAGTGTGCCTTATCTACTCAGATCTATCTTTACTGGCATATTGGCAGACCTCCATTGATATAATGATTTTTAGATGTGATATTTTTATCTGTATGTATCTGTGTTTTATATATGATATGTATGTACTTTTTATCGGTGTATCATATTGTATATGTATTACATTCTTGTAATTTCAGGTCGGGATTGATATTTTTCTCCCGAGTCTGAATCTGTTAATTATAAATTACTCTTGTACTCTCCTTATGTGCTTATCTATGTATACTAATGGTTAAGTAGCAGATTTGGCTTTAATTGTTCATCAGCTGTAGAAGCTCAATTGAAAATTAGCTGTGTATATATACCCTGCAATACTTACCAATGGATACGCCTCCTGACGAAGTCCTAGATGACGAAACGCGATGGGGTGTGTTCTTTCTGACGTGCTGTGTCTGAATCCCATCGCCTTTATCGTGGAGACGCTGCCGCTGCCTTGATTCCATCTGGCTGACGTATCATGACCGGTTACGCCGCATGTGCTGTGTGAAGTGTTCCACGCCTATAAGTGCTATTTTAAGGAGCCTTATTTCCTTTAGTAAAGTATTGATATATTACCTGCTCATCTGTGCGCTCCTTCTTTTTGTCTTTTCCTGCATGAAATTGGTGGGGGTTGGGCATACCCCATTTGTATGCCCAACAAGGATACACCTGGATACTTTTGGAAACTTGAAGGAATTTGGGATTGGACTGTTTTATCCTTGTGAGGACTTTGCGCATAATTGATTATTGTGTATGTATATATATATATATATATATATATATATATATATATATATATATATATATATATATATATATATATATATATATATTCCTTATATGCCGGCACTCCCAGACAGCTTGATCCGGTGCACTCTCCAAACATAAAATACAGTTCCACAAGAGAAAAGGCACAAGGACACCAGTGAACGGTTTCAAAGTGATGTATCAGGCATAGCACTATCTAGCGCTTTCGGGGACACCACCCCGTCTTCAGGATAACAGCCCTGCACAAACAAGTGACCAAACAGTGTTCCCCATCCCCCCACACAATAAATAGCAAACCTCTGATTACTCACCTGTCCAGAAGCGGGAGCGTGGACATCGCGGCGCCGGGATCCCTGAGACACTCTCCAGTACTTCCTGTGTCTAACCGGAAGTCGCAAGTGGAATGCATCTTGCGCTCCACAGCCTGCTTCCGCCTTCCACCGTCTTTCCTGATGCGTGTCAGGGCTTCTAAATTGCGCCGGATCGCCAGCTCTCCATCTAATCTGGGCAGACAAGCACAAAGATTAATAAAACAACATACAGATAATAAATGCATACATTACATGATAGCAGAGAATCAAAATACAAGACAAGTTGAAAAAACAGAACAAATACCATTACACAATGGTTGACATACCATGTCGACACTGTGTGAAAAATACTGGCTATCAGGAGAAATTACTTTATGTCAGGCTATTCCAGTTGATCTTGTCGTTGAGGCCACCAGGTCTGGTGGTCCCCAACCTCAAGATCCACTGGGTTTCCTTGATCAGGAGTTTCTTAGCCCTGTCACCCCTGCGGGGGCTGCAAGGAACCTCATCAATAATAAAATATTTTAGAGATTCCAGAGAATGCCCAGCTTGTTTAAAATGCCTGGGAACAGGCTGATCAATATCCTTCCCTTTTAGAGTTAGATGGATCGCAGACCGATGCGCGGCCATTCTTTCTTTAAACTTGCGGGTGGTCTGTCCCACATACCTCAAGCCACAGGGGCACAAAATAATGTATACTACATAGGATGAAGAACAGCTCAACACCGACCTAATGTCATAGGTCTTAGGACAATGAGGGTGTGAAAACTTTTTGCAGCTAACCATGAATTTACATGTGGCACACATACCACAGCTATAACAGCCGGGAGGTTTAATATACACATTAGGTGGAATCCTAGGCTGGTGATCATTTTATTATTGATGAGGTTCCTTGCAGCCCCCGCGGGGGTGACAGGGCTAAGAAACTCCTGATCAAGTAAACCCTGATCAAGGACTCCTGATCAAGGAAATTGGGTTGTATGAGGATCACACTCTGACAAGCTGTCTTTCCTGGCCTGCATATATAAGGCAATACCAATAAAAGTGTAATTTTTAAATACTGCATATCTAGCAAATATTGGTCCTTGATTTAAGGGTGCCCCCACCCAGAGTTCTTTCTCTCTCTTCCTCTCTTGGAAAACCATAAATTCAAATTATCACTGTAATGTCTCCCTCAGACATTGAATGGATAGCGGAAAAGGATGGGTGTGATAATTTACCAGGCGCCAAAGAATATATTTTAATGTAAAGAATTTATTAACAGATAAAATAAAATGATAAAAATAGATGATAAAAAGGTAATCACAAATAACATAAAAGTTGGATGGATTCTTACCCCTAAGCGTATATGGAGCCAGCAAGGATGGTGTATAGCAGGGATGCAGTCCAGAAGTGCACCCTGCTGTGCCCCCAAATAACTAAGCACTGGGTAGATCCAATCAATAGGTCCAGTCAGTCACTGCCGCTGACACATTTCGAGCATTCTTCTTCTAGTAACTATGCATAAAGATATTAGCGTAGGACAGTGCTACAATGGAGCCGAACACGGCCCCCGTACGTTGGACGTAATACTCCTTTCTACGCTAATATCTTTATGCACAGTTACGAACAACGTTACATTCTACCGACTTACGGTCACAATATTAGTTACTTCAAACGATTTATAGATGACATTTTTCTTTTGTGGAATGGCACTAAATTGGAATTTGAGGATATGCTATAGGAGCTAAACAACCTACCCACCACTATTCGTTTCACTGGACAAATTGAAAGTGAGGCAATTCATTTTTTAAATGTGATAATTTTCAAGCGAACAATAAATTTGGAAGTACCCTGTATCGGAAGGAAACTGATCGCAACTCTGTTATTTGCTACCAGTAATCACCCACCAGGATTAAAAGGACAGCCTACCCATTTCACAATTTATGCGAGTGTTCAGGAATAATTCTATCAACTTAGGGCTGAGGTCCAGATCAAGGAAATGCAATCGTGGATACCCCAAGGGACTCCTTGACGATTGTTGAAGAAGGCCCGGAGTAAGATGACCACTAAAGTGACCAGGCCTGGTCCCTCCAACATCTATGTGACCCAGTTCAATGAGAAGTCTACAGTAATCTCTAGATCTATCCGTAGACATTGGCCCTTGGTGTCATCAGACCCAGTTTTGGGTAAGGTTCTTCTTACATGGCCCATCATGGCATACAGACGAGGCAGAAATCTCAAACAACTATTATGGCAGAACCCGCAGCCCTACTCAGAAGATCTTACTTGGCTTTTGTCAAGAAAACCTAGGTGCTTCAAATGCTCAGGATGCACAACATGCAATTCCATGATACCAGGTGCAACTTTTCCCCACCCATACAGTGGGCGACAGATCAAGATATGGTATAAATGACACTGTCTACTTGATCATGTCATCTATTTATTACACTGTGGACTTACATATGTTGGTCTAACCACCTGTACATTCAGGGAGAGGATGGCCAACCATTGCAGCGCAATCAATAAAGCATTATTAAAAGGAGTGTCTAATAAGCCGGTGGGCATTGTGTCACACACAAACATCAAGTGGCCTCTATAAAATGCAGAATAATCAATTGGGTCCCCACTCCCCCCAGAAGTGGTGATTGATCCTTGATCCTGAAGAAATTGGAGGCTTAACGGAGGTTGTTTTGGTTAAAACCGGATATGACGTCACTTGGGTGCCACTCTGGCAAAATTAAATTTCTGTTGGCGCCCTTTATTCATGCACATGGGGTATAAATAGCTGTAGGCCAGCAGCAGATTCCCTGCTGTAGGAAATGCTGTGTGGAACTGCTGTGTGGATTGCACTGGACTAAGTATGTTGCCTTAATCTCTTGAGGACGCTCCCGTTAAACATTGAGTATCATATACAGTATATAAGGGTAGATTTATGTACCGGCGATCAGGGGAATCTGCGATATCCCCGTGCGTTATAGTTTACTCTAACGCCGGCGGTTTGGGGAAGGAGGCATAGCGCAGGGGCGACTTCGCCAGCTGCAGGCGGCGATACCCTATACCTAACAGCAGGGACAGCACTGTCCCTGCTGCTGGCGCTGAGCTGCGCTGGGATCTCGCGAGACTAGCGAGATCCCGCGCATGCGCAGTCAGCCGGCAAGGGGGGAAGGAGACGGCGCATCAGTATTAACTGATGCGCTGTCGCCAGGAGGGACATCGCCGGAGGGGGGAGTTAGCACTCTCCCACTCCGGCGGCAAGATCTTAATAGATCTTGTCGGTGTCCCCTCCTGCTTCGCCTCGCTAATGAGGCGAAGCAGAAACTGTTATAGCGGCGCGATAGGCGCCGCTATAATAAATCTACCCCATTGTCTATTATGCATTTTCATTAAAATCCACAGCTGGTTTTTATATTTGCAAAAAAAAACTGGAGAGCGCTTCCTGTTTTTCTATATATATTTTGGACTTCATCGTCCTCGAGGACACCCTGGTAGTCCGAAATAATATGTAGCACTCCAGCCTTTAAGTGAAAAGCAGTAATTTATTTGAGCACAAATAGCAACGTTTCAATACTAAGCAGTATTTTCTTCAGGCTAATTTAACCACACCAAATGGCTGACCTTATACTGTATAAGCGTGCGCGCCCGGGATACAGACGCTCTCATGTGATGTCATAATAAAGTGCAAATAGTGCATACGAATACCAGCCAATTTTACCATGGTAACAACTACACAGTTATTTATAAACACGTACTACACATAATAAATAGACACTGCAACAACATGAATAAACAATATAACAAAATAGGGGGGGATAGGGTGCAGCGCTTGGTACAATGTGAAGCGGACTGGATATTGCGGCTTGAAACGTTGTCTCCTCGGGGCCTAAATGAAGCGTCAGAGGTCTGAACGCTTTAATAGTTATTTTGTTTGATTACTTGGTTACTTACTTGTTATTTCTTGAAATTATGCATTTTGTTATTATTATTATTATTATTATTATTATTATTATTATTATTATTATAATTACTAATGTGATATTGTTATTTTGTTTATAACATCCATTTAATCAATTGATAAATACAAGCGACACTCATCTTGTGCCTATTTTGAGTAATTGTTTATGTAGGAGCCAGATGAGCTGTATAATCACTAATGGAGGTGACAATGGTACAAGCTATCAGAGCCTGACCCTGTGTACAGCACTATGTAATAAACTCGCCATCGGGTATCCCCAGGTCCACACTTTACAATTCACAAACTAAACCTTAACTTAACCTTAAACAACTAACTTATCTAATAAAAAAGACACGACACAAGTGCTGGCGTTTCAAAATGAATGTCAAATTTATTTTGACAATTAACTATAACTATAAGTGGTGGCGGCACCAAAGAACAGTCACTATAGGAAAGTGGGGGTTAAAGATGACTACACATACACACCATCGCTGGTGATCACTCTCCCTGGTCATCCACCCGGGCTGGTGGTGTGGCCATCCCCCAGACAGAAGGATGGCCCATGACAATCAATGTCAAGGGAGAGTGCACCCCACTATCTACACACACACACAGATCATACAAGGATGACCGATCTTTACCGCCACAGTTAGGCCCTAAGCCGCAGCACCGCCACCACCTAAACGTTCAGCACTGTGTACCCAACCAGTCAAAAACATTGCCCAAAAACAGAGCCACGCCCTCCGGGCTCAAATGAACACCATCGCTTCTGTACAGCTCAGGTCGCTGAAAGTCGATGGCGTCATGGTGAATAACACCCCCGCCATTGGTCAGCAGATACCTCTCAACTGCAGCGTTCACCTTCTTTCGTGAACGCTCCAGGCGGGGGCAGGATATAGCATTCCTCCACACTCTCCTGGAGATCATGGAGGACCAAACCAACCTACAGGTCGGCAAACACTGGGCAATAATATGTAGGTCCCGGATAATCACGGAGCGTAGCTCCAAGGCCGATCCCCGTCCTAAATCATTTCCACCCAGGTGCAAAATAATGACCCCCGGGACCCCAAACCTCCGCAGGGCTCGAATCAGCCCAGCCAGCAGTCCACTCCACATCATCCCCCTTACACCCAGCCACCTAACCTCCACATGATCCACACGGACTTTACGTCCTGTCGACCTGAAATATGTATACGAGAGGTTAGTGAGCTGTCGACATCCTTTCATACTGCACTCAAGCAAACATGTTAGAAAGAGAGATGGTGGAAAAACCGTGGCCGACCAGCTCTTGAGGCACAAAACACACCGCCTGGAGTAAACTAACAAGTACGCCGTGCCAGATTATAATGGAAGCCAAATTGTGCCCCCAGGCGAATGAAAAAAACACCTCAAGGCCCCCACAGGAAGTTGGCGAGCGCTTATGCGTCCAGTCGGCCATGGTAAAAAGTGACAGATAAGGTTTGCCGAATGTACCGCCGGAATGCTGCCGAGCGCCATCGACCCAGAGACTGATCTCTGAATCGGAGCGGCCCTCCGCAGCCGCCAAGGTAGCAGCCCCAATCCGAAAGGAATGCGACCCAAATTCCTTTGGATCGAGACCCGTGGCCTCCAGCGCCCATCCTAATACGTGGCAAAACTGATACTTGGTGAGCGGTGACCCATCATCATGCATCAGCCATACACCAGGTAGGTCTGGGCGCACCTGCGCGAAGGCCGTAACCAATGCCATGGGGCACGCCCCTTCCACCGCACAACAGCCACCGCTCCCTACCAGCCTGGTCTGTCTTGGAACGTCGCAGGTGACATAGCACCGAATTCGATTGGACCACCAGGTCATCCACGGCCAGCGGCGAAGGCGTCCGTTTAGACGGCGCTACCAGCTCCCATATCCTGAAGGCCCCGTGATAGGCCATCGCGTACGCCGTATGGAACAAAAGGACCGCAGAGGAAGGCCAGCAAATGTCCCCCAGGGCGCCCAGCATTGCTGGAAGCAACGACATATCAATTGGACGCCTGCAGTCCAGGAAAGCCGGCGAGGCCCGCCGCCATCCATGCAACGCCCTTGACACCAAGAATGACCGGGATGGGTCCGCCCTACACTGCAATGAGGAGAAAAAAGACACCCCTCTAAGAGTCCTGCGCACGGAGGTGACAGAGTGGCCTACGGAGTACAAACTCCAGACAAAGGCCACCATGGCCGCATCAGGTGTCTTACCTGCTTGGGGGACAGACATCCGAAACTGCTCCCACTCTTGCCATCCAGCCTGATAGCAATGGAGCATCCTCGGCGCGATGGCCCACATGGCTAGCCCCGCCATTCCGGCCTGATCATCTGCCAAATATTAGAGGGACAGTGTTCACCAACAAGGGAAGCCTCAGGTGCCAAGGCCCGTAACTTATCCAAGTCAGCCCTGGACAATGCGTCTGCCACAGAGTTCTCCACTTCGGGAACATGTTTTGCCACAAACTGTACATTAAGCAGCAGGCACTTTAGGACCAGCCACGCAAGCAGGCGAACCACTGGCAGGGAGGCTGACCCCTGCCGGTTGACCGCATGCACCACCCTCAAGTTGTCGCACCAGAAAATAATACTTGAATCGCGCAGTCTGTCCCCCCAGAGCTCTAATGCAACTACAATGGGGAACAATTCAAGGAGCAACAAGTTTTTGGTGATGCCCTCCGTTACCCATTCCACAGGCCACGACGCAGCGCACCATGACCCATGCAAGAAGGCTCCGAAGCCCATCCCACCTGCTGCATCAGTGTAGTTGCAACTGCGCATTGGTGCAGGGGGGGGGGGTTTGAGCAGGCCAAATAAGGACCCCGTTGAACTGTTCCAAGAAGGAAAGCCATATGTGAAGGTCCCTTTTCAGGTCAGCAGACAGCCGGACATAATGAAGGGGGTGTCTAATGCCCGCCATGGACCTCTCTAGCTTCCTGCAAAACACTCGGCCCATAGGTATGACCCTGCAGGCAAAATGTAAGAGCCCGAGCAGTGACTGGAGCTGGCGCAGTTGGAGAGCCCGCAGCCGTGACAGCTTGTCGAGGGGAAGATGGCAGCATCCCACCACTGTATCTATTTCGATGCCCAAGAAGGACAGGCATGATACTGGCCCCTCCGTCTTGTCTACCACTATGGGAACCCCAAAATTCTGAAAAAGATCCTGCATGTATGACAGCAGGAATCCGCACCGCTGGGAATCTGCGGGGCTCATGCACAGGAAATTGTCTAAGTTGTGGGCCACCCCCTCCTCCTCGGAGCCCGACACCACGCACCAATGCAGAAAGCTGCTAAAGCAATCAAAATAGGCGCATGAAATCGAGCAGCCCATCGGCAAGCACCTGTCCACATAAAAGCCAGTGGGAAGGCGAATGCCCATGAACCGAATCGATTCCGGGTGAAGGGGGAGCAAGCGAAAAGCCAACTCAATGTCAACCTTTTCCAAAAGCGCCCCATGGCCATGGCTGCGCACTATCGCCAGAGCCTGTTCGAAAGACTGGTACTGGACACGACACAATTTCTCCGTCAACCGAGCCACCCGGAGGGTGGGACAAGTGTTGAATAAGCCTAAACTTGCCGGTGGCCTTCTTGGGAACCACCCCGACTGGAGAGAGCACCAGATTCTCTATAGGGGGTGATGGGAAAGGGCCGACCATCCTACCCATGCTCTCCTCCTTTGCCATCTTGTCTAACACGACCCCAGGCATCTGAATGGCGGATTTTAAATGACGGGGGGCAGAAGCCAAGACCTCCCCACGTATGGGGAGGCGGAAACCCTCGCGGAAACGGGCTCTAAAATTTCAGCCTCCCCCTACTCGGGTATCTGCTCAACCAGCTAGCCAAGCGATCGACCCGAACAGGAGAAGGGGCCTTAGTGAGGGGCCACCCCAGCCACTGCAGCCTGAGGGGTGCCTCCCTGTTTTCCCTTCCTACATGAATGGTTGCCCCAGCATTTCGAGCATGTGTGCTTAAATTTACAACTAGTCCACAAGGAGCAACTGGCTCCGCTGAAGGTGAAACAGCGCCCGGCGGGGGTCCCCCCGCCCTCCCACGAAAGGGGGCTGGGGACTTGCGTGGGGCAGGGGAAACGGCTGGTGTAACGACCAAAGCGGCGGAGGGCTTTTGCCCCATCCATATCTCCACGTCCTTACACCCAAAATCCATGATGGCTGAACACGACTGCTTACGCCGGAAGTTCTCATCATAGGATCGCCAAGAGGAGTCAGCCTCGGAAAGGAACATCCCATGAATCATGTGCATGTAACGCAGCATATTCATGTGTTCCTGCAGTCTTGTTTCTAGGTAACAAACCGCAAACATAAACATGGCCGTCTGCCACCGGTGATAGGTGCAGTAGGCCTCCTCCCCAATACCCTTGCGTCGCTTGGCTGCGCGATACTTCTTTTCTGCCTGGGACGTCATAGTAAAGAAGCTGACATACTTCCCTTCATTGATCCTGTCCTGTACGCTGCGCCTCAAACCCCTTAGTATAGCCATATTTTTGCTGTGGACCACCTGCCCCCTAGGGAACAGCGGGGACCCTGAACTACCGCTAGAACTGGAGTGCTGACGCCGCCTGTGGGATTTCCGCCCACCCTCCTCTCCCAACGTTCCCGAGTCGGACCCGCCGGAAGAGGAGGAAGTATGCACAGCACTATGCCTGTGCCATTTACGCTTTGCTGCTGACCCACCTGAAGTGCCCTCCGCTGGCACAAGGCTCAACTGAGCAGGTGTGTCCATGATCCCCACCGGAGGAGTTCCAGCTGCAACAACAGCCATAGAGGTGAGAGGAGCAGGACCACCTGACAAGGCGGAAGTACCTGCCACCACTGGCTGTGATGGGGCAGGCATCCCGGGAAGAGCAGCGGGGGCCTAACCGGAGGTGCTAGCAAGAGGCGCCCCACCTTGCGTGGGAACCTGGTTCATAAGGTAGACAGCAGGGCCACAAACTGCTGCACTCCCCCTTCTGCAATAGCAGGTAGAGGGGAAGTGACTGCCGGGACCACTGGAGGGGGGCCTGATTCAGGAGCACCCATGCCCCCCCACTAACGCTGCGCTGAGGAACCAGCCTGGACCTCCAGAGCAATTGGCGCCTGGCCATGCGCAAAGGAGACATTGCAACTGTGGCTCTGGGGCGAATGGGGGTGCCTAGGGGCCCTGCAGAGCCTTCATTCCACCTAGTGCCCTGAACACCCCCATGACCTGCACCCCTGCCCCGCCCATGACCGCTAGTTGGCCTAGAAATGGTGGGGAGGGGGACTCAAGAGGGGAGACCCCCTTACGGCAATCTGCTTGCCAGTATGGGTATACCAGACGGGCGCCCAGGGCCCTGGGGAAGCAAAGCCCTCCCCCTGCTCCTAACTACAGTGATATACAAGAGTGGGGTGCCCAGCACTGCTGAAACAATGCGCTGCCCCGCATCCCCCTGAGCCACAGACCTGCCAGAGCAAGTCTGGCTGGCAGGCCGCAATCCCGGCCTTCCAGAATCTAATCTTCCGGGCGTGCCAAGGGGTAGCGGGGGCCTAGCCCACTCCCGCGAGTAGATGCGCCACGGGCTCTACCCATGCCCAACCCCCCCCCCCCCCCGCCTGCCCAGAACGCACAGTCCGGCCGCCGTGGCCTACGCTCGCATTACATGAGGTCCGGGGCCGGGCCACGACATTGGTTGGTGCCGCGACCATCAAGCCGGGCACTTCCCTTGGCTCAGGAGCCACCGGACCGCGCCACACCCGCCTCCGGTCCCCACTGGAACCACCAGGGATGTCAGCACTAGTTCCCATGGCCCCCCCAGCAAGGTATGGGGCATCAGCCAGACGGGTGGGCGGGAGACCCTGCGCAGATGGGACATCTCAGCAGGGACATGGCAATATTAAGGAAAGAGATGAAGGGACAGTGAGAAGCTAGTCAGATGCTTCGCAGGACAGAGGAAGCTTCACATCTAGCATGTGACTTTTCTTACCCTGTCTACATCCTCCCCCTGCTCTGATAGGCCTTGTGCCCATCCTAATTACAATATCACATGACACCTTCCAAGTGTATCTTGGAGAACCCATTAGCGGTTTATGCTCTCTCACTGCTTACTCAGCATTCGTGATTCTTTTTGTCAGTGTACAGATCTTACAGTCTATAATGTACAGCTTGTGCAAAGCAACCTACATGTGCACCTTAGCACAAGTACCGGTGATTCTGATTTACATGGTTATCTTACAAATTAATAAGGGGCATCACGGATGGTGTAATGGTTAGCATTACTGTCTCACAGCACTGAGGTCATGGGTTCTATCCCCACCATGTGTTATATATACAGGGTATACAGGGCAGTACGGACAGTGTAATGGTTAGCATTACTGCCTCACAGCACTAAGGTCATGGGTTCTAGCCCCACCATGTGTTATATATACAGGGCAGTACGGATGGTGTAATGATTACATTACTGCCTCAGAGCGCTGAGGTCATGGGTTTTATCCCAACCATGTGTTATATATACAGGGCAGTACGGATGGTGTAATGGTTAGCATTACTGCCTCACAGCACTAAGGCACTGAGGTCATGGGTTATATCCCCACCATGTGTTATATATATATATATATATATATATATATATATATATATATATATATACGGGGCAGTACGGATGGTGTAATGGTTAGCATTACTGTCTCACAGCACTGAGGTCATGGGTTATATCCCCACCATGTGTTATATATACAGGGCAGTACGGATGGTGTAATGGTTAGCATTACTGTCTCACAGCACTGAGGTCATGGGTTCTATCCCCACCATGTGTTATATATACAGGGCAGCACGGATGGTGTAATGGTTAGCATTACTGCCTCACAGCACTAAGGTCATGGGTTCTAGCCCCACCATGTGTTATATATACAGGGCAGTACGGATGGTGTAATGATTACATTACTGCCTCACAGTGCTGAGGTCATGGGTTCTATACCCACCATGTGTTATATATATATACGGGGCAGTACGGATGGTGTAATGGTTAGCATTACTGTCTCACAGCACTGAGGTCGTGGGTTATATCCCCACCATGTGTTATATATACAGGGCAGTACGGATGGTGTAATGGTTAGCATTACTGTCTCACAGCACTGAGGTCATGGGTTCTATCCCCACCATGTGTTATATATACAGGGCAGCACAGATGGTGTAATGGTTAGCATTACTGTCTCACAGCACTGAGGTCATGGGTTCTAGCCCCACCATGTGTTATATATATATACGGGGCAGCACGGATGGTGTAATGGTTAGCATTACTGCCTCACAGCACTGAGGTCATGGGTTCTAGCCCCACCATGTGTGATATATATGCGGGGCAGTACGGATGGTGTAATGGTTACATTACTGCCTCATATCACTGAGGTCATGGGTTCTATCCCCATCATGTGTTATAAATACGATGCAGCATGTATAGTGTAATGGTTACATAACTGCCTCACAGCGCTGAGGTCATGGGTTCTATCCCCACCATGTGTTATATATATACAGGGCAGCACGGATGGTGTAATGGTTAGCATTACTGCCTCACAGTACTGAGGTCATGGGTTCTATCCCCACCATGTGTTATATATACGGGCAGAACGGATGGTGTAATGGTTACATTACTGCCTCACAGCATTGAGGTCATGGGTTCTATCCCCACCATGTGTTATATATACGGGGCAGTACGGATGGTGTAATGGTTAGCATTACTGACTCACAGCGCTGAGGTCATGGGTTCTATCCCCACCATGTGTTATATATACGGGGCAGCACGGATGGTGTAATGGTTAGCATTACTGCCTCATAGCACTGAGGTCATGGGTTTTATCCCCAACATGTGTTATATATACAGGCAGTACGGATGGTGTAATGGTTACATTACTGCCTCACAGCACTGAGGTCATGGGTTCTATCCCCACCATGTGTTATATATACAGGGCAGCACAGATGGTGTAATGGTTAGCATTACTGTCTCACAGCACTGAGGTCATGGGTTCTAGCCCCACCATGTGTTATATATATATACGGGGCAGCACGGATGGTGTAATGGTTAGCATTACTGCCTCACAGCACTGAGGTCATGGGTTCTAGCCCCACCATGTGTGATATATATGCGGGGCAGTACGGATGGTGTAATGGTTACATTACTGCCTCATATCACTGAGGTCATGGGTTCTATCCCCATCATGTGTTATAAATACGATGCAGCATGTATAGTGTAATGGTTACATAACTGCCTCACAGCGCTGAGGTCATGGGTTCTATCCCCACCATGTGTTATATATATACAGGGCAGCACGGATGGTGTAATGGTTAGCATTACTGCCTCACAGTACTGAGGTCATGGGTTCTATCCCCACCATGTGTTATATATACGGGCAGAACGGATGGTGTAATGGTTACATTACTGCCTCACAGCATTGAGGTCATGGGTTCTATCCCCACCATGTGTTATATATACGGGGCAGTACGGATGGTGTAATGGTTAGCATTACTGACTCACAGCGCTGAGGTCATGGGTTCTATCCCCACCATGTGTTATATATACGGGGCAGCACGGATGGTGTAATGGTTAGCATTACTGCCTCATAGCACTGAGGTCATGGGTTTTATCCCCAACATGTGTTATATATACAGGCAGTACGGATGGTGTAATGGTTACATTACTGCCTCACAGCACTGAGGTCATGGGTTCTATCCCCACCATGTGTTATATATACAGGGCAGCACAGATGGTGTAATGGTTAGCATTACTGTCTCACAGCACTGAGGTCATGGGTTCTAGCCCCACCATGTGTTATATATATATACGGGGCAGCACGGATGGTGTAATGGTTAGCATTACTGCCTCACAGCACTGAGGTCATGGGTTCTAGCCCCACCATGTGTGATATATATGCGGGGCAGTACGGATGGTGTAATGGTTACATTACTGCCTCATATCACTGAGGTCATGGGTTCTATCCCCATCATGTGTTATAAATACGATGCAGCATGTATAGTGTAATGGTTACATAACTGCCTCACAGCGCTGAGGTCATGGGTTCTATCCCCACCATGTGTTATATATATACAGGGCAGCACGGATGGTGTAATGGTTAGCATTACTGCCTCACAGCGCTGAGGTCATGGGTTCTATCCCCACCATGTGTTATATATATACAGGGCAGCACGGATGGTGTAATGGTTAGCATTACTGCCTCACAGCACTGAGGTCATGTGTTATATATACGGGCAGAACGGATGGTGTAATGGTTACATTACTGCCTCACAGCATTGAGGTCATGGGTTCTATCCCCACCATGTGTTATATATACGGGGCAGTACGGATGGTGTAATGGTTAGCATTACTGACTCACAGCGCTGAGGTCATGGGTTCTATCCCCACCATGTGTTATATATACGGGGCAGCACGGATGGTGTAATGGTTAGCATTACTGCCTCATAGCACTGAGGTCATGGGTTTTATCCCCAACATGTGTTATATATACAGGCAGTACGGATGGTGTAATGGTTACATTACTGCCTCACAGCACTGAGGTCATGGGTTCTATCCCCACCATGTGTTATATATATGGGGCAGTACGGACGGTGTAATGGTTAGCATTACTGCCTCACAGCACTGAGGTCATGGGTTCTATCCCCACCATGTGTTATATATACGGGGCAGTACGGACGGTGTAATGGTTAGCATTACTGCCTCACAGCACTGAGGTCATGGCTTCTATTCCCACCATGTGTTATATACGGGGCAGTACGGATGGTGTAATGGTTAGCATTACTGCCTCACAGCGCTGAGGTCATGGGTTCTATTCCCACCATGTGTTATATATACGGGGCAGTACGGATGGTGTAATGGTTTGCATTACTGCCTCATATCACTGAGGTCATGGGTTCTATCCCCACCATGTGTTATATATACGGGGCAGTACGGATGGTGTAATGGTTAGCATTACTGCCTCACAGCACTGAGGTCATGGGTTCAATACCCACCATGGCCCTAACTGTGCAGAGTGTATATTCTCCCCGTGTTTGCGTGGGTTTCCTCTGGGTACTCCGGTTTCCTCCCACATTCCAAAAATATACTGGTAGGTCAATTGTCTTCCATCAAAAATTAACCCTAGAATGTCTGTGTGTGCGTGTACATGTGGTAGGGATTATAGATTGTGAGCTCCACTGGGGCAGGGACTGATGTGAATGTTCAACTATACACTGTAGAGCGCTGCGTAATATGTATGCTCTATATAAGAAACTGATAATAAATAAATAAGGGACAATTATCATATCTGTGCTGTATATAACTGGTCACCTGCTATACATGCAGCTCTGAGTCAGGCCTTCAGTGGTGAGTAATGGGATTCTGATACACTGGGTGGTAATTAGTGTTGTTACCACTTACACATTAATAAGGGACAATTCTATCTGTAATAAGGATATTATGTCATATCTGTGCTGTATATAACTGGTCACCTGCTGTACATGCAGCTCTGAGTCAGGCCTTCAGTGGTGAGTAATGGGATTCTGATACACTGGGTGGTAATTAGTGTTGTTACCACTTACACATTAATAAGGACAATTCTAGCTGTAATAAGGATATTGTGTCATCTATGTGCTGTATATAACTGGTCACCTGCTATACATGCAGCTCTGAGTCAGGCCTTCAGTGGTGAGTAATGGGATCTGATACACTGGGTGGTAATTAGTGTTGTTACCACTTACACATTAATAAGGGACAATTCTATCTGTAATAAGGATATTATGTTTTCTATGTGCTGTATATAACTGATCACCTGCTATACATGCAGCTCTGAGTCAGGCCTTCAGTGGTGAGTAATGGGATCTGATACACCGGGTGGTAATTAGTGTTGTTACCACTTACACATTAATAAGGACAATTCTAGCTGTAATAAGGATATTATGTCATCTCTGTGCTGTATATAACTGGTCACCTGTTATACATGCAGCTCTGAGTCAGGCCCTCAGTGGTGAGTAATGGGATTCTGATACACTGGGTGGTAATTAGTGCTGTTACCACTTACACAATAATAAGGACAATTCTAGGTGTAATAAGGATATTATCTCATCTCTGTGCTGTATATAACTGATCACCTGCTATACATGCAGCTCTGAGTCAGGCCATCAGTGGTGAGTAATGGGATTCTGATATACTGGGTGGTAATTAGTGTTGTTACCACTTACACATTAATAAGGACAATTCTAGCTGTAATAAGGATATTATGTCATCTCTGTGCTGTATATAACTGGTCACCTGCTATACATGCAGCTCTGAGTCAGGCCTTCAGTGGTGAGTAATGGGATCTGATACACTGGGTGGTAATTAGTGTTGTTACCACTTACACATTAATAAGGACAATTCTAGCTGTAATAAGGATATTATGTCATCTCTGTGGGTGTATATAACTGATCACCTGCTATACATGCAGCTCTGAGTCAGGCCTTCAGTGGTGAGTAATGGGATTCTAATACACTGGGTGGTAATTAGTGTTGTCACCACTTACACATTAATAAGGACAATTCTAGCTGTAATAAGGATATTATGTCATCTCTGTGCTGTATATAACTGGTCACCTGCTATACATGCAGCTCTGAGTCAGGCCCTCAGTGGTGAGTAATGGGAGTCTGATACACTGGGTGGTAATTAGTGTTGTTACCACTTACACATTAATAAGGACAATTCTAGCTGTAATAAGGATATTATCTCATCTCTGTGGGTGTATATAACTGATCACCTGCTATACATGCAGCTCTGAGTCAGGCCTTCAGTGGTGAGTAATGGGATTCTAATACACTGGGTGGTAATTAGTGTTGTCACCACTTACACATTAATAAGGACAATTCTAGCTGTAATAAGGATATTATGTCATCTCTGTGCTGTATATAACTGATCACCTGCTATACATGCAGCTCTGAGTCAGGCCTTCAGTGGTGAGTAATGGGATCTGATATACTGGGTGGTAATTAGTGTTGTTACCACTTACACATTAATAAGGGACAATTCTAGCCGTAATAAGGATATTATGTCATCTCTGTGCTGTATATAACTGGTCACCTGCTATACATGCAGCTCTGAGTCAGGCCTTCAGTGGTGAGTAATGGGATCTGATACACTGGGTGGTAATTAGTGTTGTTACCACTTACACATAAATAAGGGACAATTATAATCTCTGTGCTGTACATAACTGATCACCTGCTGCCCCGTCCCTGGTATCAGGCCCATGAGATCCTCAGGGAATCCTAATGTAGTATATCATTACTTACACTGGGATATATGTGACTTATATAATGACATTGGCTGCTGTAACCAGTGGCTGCTGCTGATTCTGTTATGTAGATGTGGCCAGATCTGTGTACAGGCAGTGATACACACCGCTGTGCTGTATATAACTGGTCACCTGCTGCCCCGTCCCTGGTATTAGGCCCATGAGATCCTCAGGGAATCCTAATGTAGTATATTATTACTTACACTGGGATATATGTGACTTATATAATGACATTGGCTGCTGTAACCAGTGGCTGCTGCTGATTCTGTTATACAGTATACAGTAGATGTGGACAGATCTGTTTACAGGCAGTGATACACATCACTGTGCTGCATATAACAGGTCACCTGCTGCCTCGTCCCTGGTATCAGGCCCATGAGATCCTCAGGGAATCCTAGTGTAGTATATTATTACTTACACTGGGATATATGTGACTTATATAATGACATTGGCTGCTGTAACCAGTGGCTGCTGCTGATTCTGTTATATAGATGTGGCCAGATCTGTGTACAGGCAGTGATACACACCACTGTGCTTTATATAACTGGTCACCTGCTGCCCCGTCCCTGGTATCAGGCCCATGAGATCCTCAGGGAATCCTAATGTAGTATACTATTACTTACACTGGGATATATGTGACTTATATAATGACATTGGCTGCTGTAACCAGTGGCTGCTGCTGATACTGTTATATAGATGTGGCCAGATCTGTTTACAGGCAGTGATACACACCGCTGTGCTGTATATAACTGGTCACCTGCTGCCCCGTCCCTGGTATCAGGCCCATGAGATCCTCAGGGAATCCTAATGTAGTATATCATTACTTACACTGGGATATATGTGACTTATATAATGACATTGGCTGCTGTAACCAGTGGCTGCTGATGATTCTGTTATATAGATGAGGCCAGATCTGTTTACAGGCAGTGATACACACCACTGTGCTGTATATAACTGATCACCTGCTGTCCCGTCCCTGGTATCAGGCCCATGAGATCCTCAGGGAATCCTAATGTAGTATATCATTACTTACACTGGGATATATGTGACTTATATAATGACATTGGCTGCTGTAACCAGTGGCTGCTGCTGATTCTGTTATATAGATGTGGCCAGATCTGTGTACTGGTAGTGATACACACCGCTGTGCTGTATCTAACTGATCACCTGCTGCCCCGTCCCTGGTATCAGGCCCATGAGATCCTCAGGGAATCCTAATGTAGTATATTATTACTTACACTGGGATATATGTGACTTATATAATGACATTGGCTGCTGTAACCAGTGGCTGCTGCTGATTCTGTTATATAGATGTGGCCAGATCTGTTTACAGGCAGTGATACACACCGCTGTGCTGTATATAACTGGTCACCTGCTGCGACGTCCCCAGTATCAGGCCCATGAGATCCTCAGGGAATCCTAATGTAGTATATCATTACTTACACTGGGATATATGTGACTTATATAATGACATTGGCGGCTGTAACCAGTGGCTGCTGCTGATTCTGTTAGGTAGATGTGGCCAGATCTGTGTACAGGCAGTGATACACACCACTGTGCTGTATATAACTGGTCACCTTCTGCCCCGTCCCTGGTATCAGGCCCATGAGATCCTCAGGGAATCCTAACGTAGTATATTATTACTTACCCTGGGATATATGTGACTTATATAATGACATTGGCTGCTGTAACCAGTGGCTGCTGCTGATTCTGTTATATAGATGTGGCCAGATCTGTTTACAGGCAGTGATACACACCACTGTGCTGTATACAGTATAACTGATTACCTGCTGCCCCGTCCCTGGTATCAGGCCCATGAGATCCTCAGGGAATCCTAATGTAGTATATTATTACTTACACTGGGATATATGTGACTTATATAATGACATTGGCTGCTGTAACCAGTGGCTGCTGCTGATTCTGTTATATAGATGTGGCCAGATCTGTGTACAGGCAGTGATACACACCGCTGTGCTGTATATAACTGGTCACCTGCTGCCCCGTCCCTGGTATCAGGCCCATGAGATCCTCAGGGAATCCTAATGTAGTATATTATTACTTACACTTGGATATATGTGACTTATATAATGACATTGGCTGCTGTAACCAGTGGCTGCTGCTGATTCTGTTATGTAGATGTGGCCAGATCTGTGTACAGGCAGTGATACACACCGCTGTGCTGTATATAACTGGTCACCTGCTGCCCCGTCCCTGGTATCAGGCCCATGAGATCCTCAGGGAATCCTAATGTAGTATATCATTACTTACACTGGGATATATGTGACTTATATAATGACATTGGCTGCTGTAACCAGTGGCTGCTGCTGATTCTGTTATATAGATGTGGCCAGATCTGTGTACAGGCAGTGATACACACCGCTGTGCTGTATATAACTGATCACCTGCTGCCCCGTCCCTGGTATCAGGCCCATGAGATCCTCAGGGAATCCTAATGTAGTATATCATTACTTACACTGGGATATATGTGACTTATATAATGACATTGGCTGCTGTAACCAGTGGCTGCTGCTGATACCGTTAAGTAGATGTGGCCAGATCTGTGTACAGGCAGTGATACACACCGCTGTGCTGTATATAACTGATCACCTGCTGCCCCGTCCCTGGTATCAGTCCCATGAGATCCTCAGGGAATCCTAATGTAGTATATTATTACTTACACTGGGATATATGTGACTTATATAATGACATTGGCTGCTGTAACCAGTGGCTGTTGCTGATTCTGTTATATAGATGTGGCCAGATCTGTGTACAGGCAGTGATATACACCACTGTGCTGTATATAACTGATCACCTGCTGCCCCGTCCCTGGTATCAGGCCCATAAGATCCTCAGGGAATTCTAATGTAGTATATTATTACTTACACTGGGATATATGTGACTTATATAATGACATTGGCTGCTGTAACCAGTGGCTGCTGCTGATTCTGTTATATAGATGTGGCCAGATCTGTTTACATGCAGTGATACACACCGCTGTGCTGTATATAACTGGTCACCTGCTGCCCCGTCCCTGGTATCAGGCCCATGAGATCCTCAGGGAATCCTAATGTAGTATATCATTACTTACACTGGGATATATGTGACTTATATAATGACATTGGCTGCTATAACCAGTGGCTGCTGCTGATTCTGTTATATAGATGTGGCCAGATCTGTTTACATGCAGTGATACACACCACTGTGCTGTATATAACTGGTCACCTGCTGCCCCATCCCTGGTATCAGGCCCATGAGATCCTCAGGGAATCCTAATGTAGTATATCATTACTTACACTGGGATATATGTGACTTATATAATGACATTGGCTGCTGTAACCAGTGGCTGCTGCTGATTCTGTTATATAGATGTGGCCAGATCTGTGTACTGGTAGTGATACACACCGCTGTGCTGTATCTAACTGATCACCTGCTGCCCCGTCCCTGGTATCAGGCCCATGAGATCCTCAGGGAATCCTAATGTAGTATATTATTACTTACACTGGGATATATGTGACTTATATAATGACATTGGCTGCTGTAACCAGTGGCTGCTGCTGATTCTGTTATATAGATGTGGCCAGATCTGTTTACAGGCAGTGATACACACCGCTGTGCTGTATATAACTGGTCACCTGCTGCGACGTCCCCAGTATCAGGCCCATGAGATCCTCAGGGAATCCTAATGTAGTATATCATTACTTACACTGGGATATATGTGACTTATATAATGACATTGGCGGCTGTAACCAGTGGCTGCTGCTGATTCTGTTAGGTAGATGTGGCCAGATCTGTGTACAGGCAGTGATACACACCACTGTGCTGTATATAACTGGTCACCTTCTGCCCCGTCCCTGGTATCAGGCCCATGAGATCCTCAGGGAATCCTAACGTAGTATATTATTACTTACCCTGGGATATATGTGACTTATATAATGACATTGGCTGCTGTAACCAGTGGCTGCTGCTGATTCTGTTATATAGATGTGGCCAGATCTGTTTACAGGCAGTGATACACACCACTGTGCTGTATACAGTATAACTGATTACCTGCTGCCCCGTCCCTGGTATCAGGCCCATGAGATCCTCAGGGAATCCTAATGTAGTATATTATTACTTACACTGGGATATATGTGACTTATATAATGACATTGGCTGCTGTAACCAGTGGCTGCTGCTGATTCTGTTATATAGATGTGGCCAGATCTGTGTACAGGCAGTGATACACACCGCTGTGCTGTATATAACTGGTCACCTGCTGCCCCGTCCCTGGTATCAGGCCCATGAGATCCTCAGGGAATCCTAATGTAGTATATTATTACTTACACTTGGATATATGTGACTTATATAATGACATTGGCTGCTGTAACCAGTGGCTGCTGCTGATTCTGTTATGTAGATGTGGCCAGATCTGTGTACAGGCAGTGATACACACCGCTGTGCTGTATATAACTGGTCACCTGCTGCCCCGTCCCTGGTATCAGGCCCATGAGATCCTCAGGGAATCCTAATGTAGTATATCATTACTTACACTGGGATATATGTGACTTATATAATGACATTGGCTGCTGTAACCAGTGGCTGCTGCTGATTCTGTTATATAGATGTGGCCAGATCTGTGTACAGGCAGTGATACACACCGCTGTGCTGTATATAACTGATCACCTGCTGCCCCGTCCCTGGTATCAGGCCCATGAGATCCTCAGGGAATCCTAATGTAGTATATCATTACTTACACTGGGATATATGTGACTTATATAATGACATTGGCTGCTGTAACCAGTGGCTGCTGCTGATACCGTTAAGTAGATGTGGCCAGATCTGTGTACAGGCAGTGATACACACCGCTGTGCTGTATATAACTGATCACCTGCTGCCCCGTCCCTGGTATCAGTCCCATGAGATCCTCAGGGAATCCTAATGTAGTATATTATTACTTACACTGGGATATATGTGACTTATATAATGACATTGGCTGCTGTAACCAGTGGCTGTTGCTGATTCTGTTATATAGATGTGGCCAGATCTGTGTACAGGCAGTGATATACACCACTGTGCTGTATATAACTGATCACCTGCTGCCCCGTCCCTGGTATCAGGCCCATAAGATCCTCAGGGAATTCTAATGTAGTATATTATTACTTACACTGGGATATATGTGACTTATATAATGACATTGGCTGCTGTAACCAGTGGCTGCTGCTGATTCTGTTATATAGATGTGGCCAGATCTGTTTACATGCAGTGATACACACCGCTGTGCTGTATATAACTGATCACCTGCTGCCTCGTCCCTGGTATCAGGCCCATGAGATCCTCAGGGAATCCTAATGTAGTATATCATTACTTACACTGGGATATATGTGACTTATATAATGACATTGGCTGCTGTAACCAGTGGCTGCTGCTGATTCTGTTATATAGATGTGGCCAGATCTGTGTACAGGCAGTGATACACACCGCTGTGCTGTATATAACTGGTCACCTGCTGCCCCGTCCTTGGTATCAGGCCCATGAGATCCTCAGGGAATCCTAATGTAGTATATCATTACTTACACTGGGATATATGTGACTTATATAATGACATTGGCTGCTATAACCAGTGGCTGCTGCTGATTCTGTTATATAGATGTGGCCAGATCTGTTTACAGGCAGTGATACACACCGCTGTGCTGTATATAACTGGTCACCTGCTGCCTCGTCCCTGGTATCAGGCCCATGAGATCCTCAGGGAATCCTAATGTAGTATATCATTACTTACACTGGGATATATGTGACTTATATAATGACATTGGCTGCTGTAACCAGTGGCTGCTGCTGATTCTGTTATGTAGATGTGGCCAGATCTGTTTACAGGCAGTGATACACACCACTGTGCTGTATATAACTGGTCACCTGCTGCCCCGTCCCTGGTATCAGGCCCATGAGATCCTCAGGGAATCCTAATGTAGTATATTATTACTTACACTGGGATATATGTGAATTATATAATGACATTGGCTGCTGTAACCAGTGGCTGCTGCTGATGCTGTTATGTAGATGTGGCCAGATCTGTTTACAGGCAGTGATACATACCGCTGTGCTGTATATAACTGGTCACCTGCTGCCCCGTCCCTGGTATCAGGCCCATGAGATCCTCAGGGAATCCTAATGTAGTATATCATTACTTACACTGGGATATATGTGACTTATATAATGACATTGGCTGCTGTAACCAGTGGCTGCTGCTGATTCTGTTATATAGATGTGGCCAGATCTGTGTACAGGCAGTGATACACACCACTGTGCTGTATATAACTGGTCACCTGCTGCCCCGTCCCTGGTATCAGGCCCATGAGATCCTCAGGGAATCCTAATGTAGTATATCATTACTTACACTGGGATATATGTGACTTATATAATGACATTGGCTGCTATAACCAGTGGCTGCTGCTGATTCTGTTATATAGATGTGGCCAGATCTGTTTACATGCAGTGATACACACCACTGTGCTGTATATAACTGGTCACCTGCTGCCTCGTCCCTGGTATCAGGCCCATGAGATCCTCAGGGAATCCTAATGTAGTATATTATTACTTACACTGGGATATATGTGACTTATATAATGACATTGGCTGCTGTAACCAGTGGCTGCTGCTGATTCTGTTATATAGATGTGGCCAGATCTGTGTACAGGCAGTGATACACACCACTGTGCTGTATATAACTGGTCACCTGCTGCCCCGTCCCTGGTATCAGGCCCATGAGATCCTCAGGGAATCCTAATGTAGTATATCATTACTTACACTGGGATATATGTGACTTATATAATGACATTGGCTGCTATAACCAGTGGCTGCTGCTGATTCTGTTATATAGATGTGGCCAGATCTGTTTACATGCAGTGATACACACCACTGTGCTGTATATAACTGGTCACCTGCTGCCCCATCCCTGGTATCAGGCCCATGAGATCCTCAGGGAATCCTAATGTAGTATATCATTACTTACACTGGGATATATGTGACTTATATAATGACATTGGCTGCTATAACCAGTGGCTGCTGCTGATTCTGTTATATAGATGTGGCCAGATCTGTTTACATGCAGTGATACACACCACTGTGCTGTATATAACTGGTCACCTGCTGCCTCGTCCCTGGTATCAGGCCCATGAGATCCTCAGGGAATCCTAATGTAGTATATCATTACTTACACTGGGATATATGTGACTTATATAATGACATTGGCTGCCATAACCAGTGGCTGCTGCTGATTCTGTTATGTAGATGTGGCCAGATCTGTTTACAGGCAGTGATACACACCGCTGTGCTGTATATAACTGGTCACCTGCTGCCCCGTCCCTGGTATCAGGCCCATGAGGTCCACAGGGAATTCTAATGTAGTATATTATTACTTACACTGGGATATATGTGACTTATATAATGACATTGGCTGCTGTAACCAGTGGCTGCTGCTGATTCTGTTATATAGATGTGGCCAGATCTGTTTACAGGCAGTGATACACACCCCAGTGCTGTATATAACTGGTCACCTGCTGCCTCGTCCCTGGTATCAGGCCCATGAGATCCTCAGGGAATCCTAATGTAGTATATCATTACTTACACTGGGATATATGTGACTTATATAATGACATTGGCTGCTGTAACCAGTGGCTGCTGCTGATTCTGTTATATAGATGTGGCCAGATCTGTGTACATGCAGTGATACACACCGCTGTGCTGTATATAACTGGTCACCTGCTGCCCCGTCCCTGGTATCAGGCCCATGAGATCCTCAGGGATCCTAATGTAGTATATTATTACTTACACTTGGATATATGTGACTTATATAATGACATTGGCTGCTGTAACCAGTGGCTGCTGCTGATTCTGTTATATAGATGTGGCCAGATCTGTTACAGGCAGTGATACACACCGCTGTGCTGTATATAACTGATCACCTGCTGCCCCGTCCCTGGTATCAGGCCCATGAGATCCTCAGGGAATCCTAATGTAGTATATTATTACTTACACTGGGATATATGTGACTTATATAATGACATTGGCTGCTGTAACCAGTGGCTGCTGTTGATACTGTTATGTAGATGTGGCCAGATCTGTGTACAGGCAGTGATACACACCGCTGTGCTGTATATAACTGGTCACCTGCTGCCACGTCCCTGGTATCAGGCCCATGAGATCCTCAGGGAATCCTAATGTAGTATATCATTACTTACACTGGGATATATGTGACTTATATAATGACATTGGCTGCTGTAATCAGTGGCTGCTGCTGATTCTGTTATATAGATGTGGCCAGATCTGTGTACAGGCAGTGATACACACCGCTGTGCTGTATATAACTGATCACCTGCTGCCCCGTCCCTGGTATCAGGCCCATGAGATCCTCAGGGAATCCTAATGTAGTATATCATTACTTACACTGGGATATATGTGACTTATATAATGACATTGGCTGCTGTAACCAGTGGCTGCTGCTGATTCTGTTATATAGATGTGGCCAGATCTGTGTACAGGCAGTGATACACACCGCTGTGCTGTATATAACTGGTCACCTGCTGCCCCGTCCCTGGTATCAGGCCCATGAGATCCTCAGGGAATCCTAATGTAGTATATTATTACTTACACTGGGATATATGTGACTTATATAATGACATTGGCTGCTGTAACCAGTGGCTGCTGCTGATTCTGTTATATAGATGTGGCCAGATCTGTTTACAGGCAGTGATACACACCGCTGTGCTGTATATAACTGATCACCTGCTGCCCCGTCCCTGGTATCAGGCCCATGAGATCCTCAGGGAATCCTAATGTAGTATATCATTACTTACACTGGGATATATGTGACTTATATAATGACATTGGCTGCTGTAACCAGTGGCTGCTGCTGATTCTGTTATATAGATGTGGCCAGATCTGTTTACAGGCAGGGATACACACCGCTGTGCTCAGGGCCGTTTCTAGACAATTTAGCTCCCAGGGCGAAGAAATAAAAATGCGCCCCCCCCCCCCAATACATAGCATGGTATTATAGTAATTTCGCGCGCCGAAGGCGCGCGCCGAAATAGGGGGTGTGGCTTGATATTAAAAGGGGTGTGGCTTAATGTAAGGCGTGGTCTAGCAGGAAAACAATTACCTTATATCACACTTTTGCAACCTGCAAGACCAGACATTGGTTGCTGCAGGAATTGTTATTGTCCTCCCGCACTTAAGTTGGCTGGCTGAAGGCCACACAATGACCTAGTACGCCTCACAATGACAGGCTACTTAAATCATTATACACTATTTATCTGTGATGCCAATTACACATTACGCCGTACACTGTGATGACGATTACATATTACGCCGCACACCGTGATGACAATTACACATTACACCGCACACCAAGATGCCCATTAGACCACACACTGTGATGGCAATTACACAATACTCCCCACATCGTAATGCCCATTACACATTATGCCCCATGTGCCGCTGCCGCACAACCGATGCTGTTTACTAATATGCCCCCACAGTGCCAGATATGCCCCCACAGCGCCACAAATATATACCCCACAGTGCCACATATATGCCCCCACAGTGCCACACATATGCCCCCACAGTGACACAAATATATGCCCCCACAGTGACACAAATATATGCCCCCACAGTCCCACAAATATATGCCCCCACAGTGCCACACATATGCCCCCAGTGCCACAAATATATGCCCCCACAGTGCCACAATTATGCCCCACAGTGCCACACATATGCCCCACAGTGCCACAGATATATGCCCCCAGTGCCACAGATATATGCCCCCAGTGCCACAGATATATGCCCCCAGTGCCACAGATATATGCCCCCCAGTGCCACAGATATATGCCCCCCAGTGTCACAAACATATGCCCCCAGTGCCACAGATATATGCCCCCAGTGCCACAGATATATGCCCCCAGTGCCACAGATATATGCCCCCAGTGCCACAGATATATGCCCCCCAGTGCCACAGATATATGCCCCCCAGTGTCACAAACATATGCCCCCAGTGCCACAGATATATGCCCCCAGTGCCACAGATATATGCCCACAGTGCCACAGATATATGCCCCCCAGTGCCACAGATATATGCTTCCCAGTGTCACAAACATATGCCCCCAGTGCCACAGATATATGCCCCCAGTGCCACAGATATATGCCCCCAGTGCCACAGATATATGCCCCCCAGTGCCACAGATATATGCCCCCCAGTGTCACAAACATATGCCCCCAGTAACAAACTTACTTGGAGAGGGGAGGGGAGCGCATCGTGCTTCTCTCCTATCCCGCGCCCGAGCTCCTATTGGCTGACAGCGGCAGCCCAGTGACGTGGGCGAGGGGACGGAGAAACGCACGATGCGTTCCCCTCCCCTCTCCAGCGTGGAGTCGGGCGGCCGGGGAGACAGCGGCAGCGGCTGCGGCTGCGGGCGGGGGGGTTAGACTGCCGGGCGCCCTGGCTGTTTCAGAGGCGGACAAGCCGTGCGGCGCCCCGGGCTGCTGCACGGCTTGTCCGCCTCTAGAAACGGCCCTGGCTGTGCTGTATATAACTGATCACCTGCTGCCCCGTCCCTGGTATCAGGCCCATGAGATCCTCAGGGAATCCTAATGTAGTATATTATTACTTACACTGGGATATATGTGACTTATATAATGACATTGGCTGCTGTAACCAGTGGCTGCTGCTGATTCTGTTATGTAGATGTGGCCAGATCTGTTTACAGGCAGTGATACACACCGCTGTGCTGTATATAACTGGTCACCTGCTGCCCCGTCCCTGGTATCAGGCCCATGAGATCCTCAGGGAATCCTAATGTAGTATATTATTACTTACACTGGGATATATGTGACTTATATAATGACATTGGCTGCTGTAACCAGTGGCTGCTGCTGATTCTGTTATGTAGATGTGGCCAGATCTGTGTACAGGCAGTGATACACACCACTGTGCTGTATATAACTGGTCACCCGCTGCCTCGTCCCTGGAATCAGGCTCATGAGATCCTCAGGGAATCCTAATATCATTACTTACACTGGGATATATGTGACTTATATAATGACATTGGCTGCTGTAACCAGTGGCTGCTGCTGATACTGTTATATAGATGTGGCCAGATCTGTGTACAGGCAGTGATACACACCGCTGTACTGTATATAACTGATCACCTGCTGCCCCGTCCCTGGTATCAGGCCCATGAGATCCTCAGGGAATCCTAATGTAGTATATTATTACTTACACTGGGATATATGTGACATATAATGACATTGGCTGTTGTAACCAGTGGCTGCTGCTGATTCTGTTATGTAGATGTGGCCAGATCTGTTTACAGGCAGTGATACACACCGCTGTGCTGTATATAACTGGTCACCTGCTGCCGCGTCCCTGGTATCAGGCCCATGAGATCCTCAGGGAATCCTAATGTAGTATATCATTACTTGCACTGGGATATATGTGACTTATATAATGACATTGGCTGCTGTAACCAGTGGCTGCTGCTAATTCTGTTATATAGATGTGGCCAGATCTGTTGACAGGCAGTGATACACACCGCTGTGCTGTATATAACTGGTCACCTGCTGCGACGTCCCCAGTATCAGGCCCATGAGATCCTCAGGGAATCCTAATGTAGTATATCATTACTTACACTGGGATATATGTGACTTATATAATGACATTGGCTGCTGTAACCAGTGGCTGCTGCTGATTCTGTTAGGTAGATGTGGCCAGATCTGTTTACAGGCAGTGATACACACCACTGTGCTGTATATAATGATCACCTGCTGCCCCTTCCCTGGTATCAGGCCCATGAGATCCTCAGGGAATCCTAATGTAGTATATCATTACTTACACTGGGATATATGTGACTTATAAAATGACAGTAGCTGCTGTAACCAGTGGCTGCTGCTGATTCTGTTATGTAGATGTGGCAAGATCTGTTTACAGGCAGTGATACACACCGCTGTGCTGTATATAACTGATCACCTGCTTCCCCGTCCCTGGTATCAGGCCCATGAGATCCTCAGGGAATCCTAATGTAGTATATTATTACTTACCCTGGGATATATGTGACTTATATAATGACATTGGCTGCTGTAACCAGTGGCTGCTGCTGATTCTGTTATGTAGATGTGGCCAGATCTGTTTACAGGCAGTGATACACACCACTGTGCTGTATATAACTGGTCACCCGCTGCCTCGTCCCTGGAATCAGGCTCATAAGATCCTCAGGGAATCCTAATGTAGTATATTATTACTTACACTGGGATATATGTGACATATAATGACATTGGCTGCTGTAACCAGTGGCTGCTGCTGATTCTGTTATGTAGATGTGGCCAGATCTGTTTACAGACAGTGATACACACCGCTGTGCTGTATATAACTGGTCACCTGCTGCCCTGTCCCTGGTATCAGGCCCATGAGATCCTCAGGGAATCCTAATGTAGTATATCATTACTTACACTGGGATATATGTGACTTATATAATGACATTGGTTGCTGTAACCAGTGGCTGCTGCTGATTCTGTTATATAGATGTGGCCAGATCTGTTTACAGGCAGTGATACACACTGCTGTGCTGTATATAACTGATCACCTGCTGCCCCGTCCCTGGTATCAGGCCCATGAGATCCTCAGGGAATCCTAATGTAGTATATCATTACTTACACTGGGATATATGTGACTTACATAATGACATTGGCTGCTGTAACCAGTGGCTGCTGCTAATTCTGTTATATAGATGTGGCCAGATCTGTTTACAGGCAGTGATACACACCGCTGTGCTGTATATAACTGATCACCTGCTGCCCCGTCCCTGGTATCAGGCCCATGAGATCCTCAGGGAATCCTAATGTAGTATATTATTACTTACACTGGGATATATGTGACTTATATAATGACATTGGCTGCTGTAACCAGTGGCTGCTGCTGATACTGTTATATAGATGTGGCCAGATCTGTGTACAGGCAGTGATACACACCACTGTGCTGTATATAACTGATCACCTGCTGCCCTGTCCCTGGTATCAGGCCCATGAGATCCTCAGGGAATCCTAATGTAGTATATCATTACTTACACTGGGATATATGTGACTTATATAATGACATTGGTTGCTGTAACCAGTGGCTGCTGCTGATTCTGTTATATAGATGTGGCCAGATCTGTTTACAGGCAGTGATACACACTGCTGTGCTGTATATAACTGATCACCTGCTGCCCCGTCCCTGGTATCAGGCCCATGAGATCCTCAGGGAATCCTAATGTAGTATATCATTACTTACACTAGGATATATGTGACTTATATAATGACATTGGCTGCTGTAACCAGTGGCTGCTGCTAATTCTGTTATATAGATGTGGCCAGATCTGTTTACAGGCAGTGATACACACCACTGTGCTGTATATAACTGGTCACCTGCTGCCCCGTCCCTGGTATCAGGCCCATGAGATCCTCAGGGAATCCTAATGTAGTTATTATTACTTACACTGGGATATATGTGACTTATATAATGACATTGGCTGCTGTAACCAGTGGCTGCTGCTGATTCTGTTATATAGATGTGGCCAGATCTGTTTACAGGCAGTGATACACACCACTGTGCTGTATATAACTGGTCACCTGCTGCCTCGTCCCTGGTATCAGGCCCATGAGATCCTCAGGGAATCCTAATGTAGTATATCATTACTTACACTAGGATATATGTGACTTATATAATGACATTGGCTGCTGTAACCAGTGGCTGCTGCTAATTCTGTTATATAGATGTGGCCAGATCTGTTTACAGGCAGTGATACACACCCCAGTGCTGTATATAACTGATCACCTGCTGCCCCGTCCCTGGTATCAGGCCCATGAGATCCTCAGGGAATCCTAATGTAGTATATCATTACTTACACTGGGATATATGTGACTTATATAATGACATTGGCTGATAGCTGTAACCAGTGGCTGCTGCTGATTCTGTTATGTAGATGTGGCCAGATCTGTTTACAGGCAGTGATACACACCACTGTGCTGTATATAACTGGTCACCTGCTGCCCCGTCCCTGGTATCAGGCCCATGAGATCCTCAGGGAATCCTAATGTAGTATATTATTACTTACACTGGGATATATGTGAATTATATAATGACATTGGCTGCTGTAACCAGTGGCTGCTGCTGATGCTGTTATGTAGATGTGGCCAGATCTGTTTACAGGCAGTGATACATACCGCTGTGCTGTATATAACTGGTCACCTGCTGCCCCGTCCCTGGTATCAGGCCCATGAGATCCTCAGGGAATCCTAATGTAGTATATCATTACTTACACTGGGATATATGTGACTTATATAATGACATTGGCTGCTGTAACCAGTGGCTGCTGCTGATTCTGTTATATAGATGTGGCCAGATCTGTGTACAGGCAGTGATACACACCACTGTGCTGTATATAACTGGTCACCTGCTGCCCCGTCCCTGGTATCAGGCCCATGAGATCCTCAGGGAATCCTAATGTAGTATATTATTACTTACACTGGGATATATCTGACTTATATAATGACATTGGCTGCTGTAACCAGTGGCTGCTGCTGATTCTGTTATATAGATGTGGCCAGATCTGTTTACAGGCAGAGATACACACCGCTGTGCTGTATATAACTGATCAACTGCTGCCTCGTCCCTGATATTAGGCCCATGAGATCCTCAGGGAATCCTAATGTAGTATATTATTACTTACACTGGGATATATGTGACTTATATAATGACATTGGCTGCTGTAACCAGTAGCTGCTGCTGATTCTGTTATATAGATGTGGCCAGATCTGTGTACAGGCAGAGATACACACCGCTGTGCTGTATATAACTGGTCACCTGCTGCCCCGTCCCTGGTATCAGGCCCATGAGATCCTCAGGGAATCCTAATGTAGTATATCATTACTTACACTGGGATATATGGCCCTTATATAATGACATTGGCTGCTGTAACCAGTGGCTGCTGCTGATTCTGTTATATAGATGTGGCCAGATCTGTTTACAGGCAGTGATACACACCGCTGTGCTGTATATAACTGGTCACCTTCTGCCCCGTCCCTGGTATCAGGCCCATGAGATCCTCAGGGAATCCTAACGTAGTATATTATTACTTACACTGGGATATATGTGACTTATATAATGACATTGGCTGCTGTAACCAGTGGCTGCTGCTGATACTGTTATGTAGATGTGGCCAGATCTGTTTACAGGCAGTGATACACACCGCTGTGCTGTATATAACTGGTCACCTGCTGCCCCGTCCCTGGTATCAGGCCCATGAGATCCTCAGGGAATCCTAATGTAGTATATCATTACTTACACTGGGATATATGTGACTTATATAATGACATTGGCTGCTGTAACCAGTGGCTGCTGCTGATTCTGTTATATAGATGTGGCCAGATCTGTTTACAGGCAGTGATACACACCGCTGTGCTGTATATAACTGGTCACCTGCTGCCCCGTCCCTGGTATCAGGCCCATGAGGTCCACAGGGAATTCTAATGTAGTATATCATTACTTACACTGGGATATATGTGACTTATATAATGACATTGGTTGCTGTAACCAGTGGCTGCTGCTGATTCTGTTATATAGATGTGGCCAGATCTGTTTACAGGCAGAGATACACACCGCTGTGCTGTATATAACTGGTCACCTGCTGCCCCGTCCCTGGTATCAGGCCCATGAGATCCTCAGGGAATCCTAATGTAGTATATTATTACTTACACTGGGATATATCTGACTTATATAATGACATTGGCTGCTGTAACCAGTGGCTGCTGCTGATTCTGTTATATAGATGTGGCCAGATCTGTTTACAGGCAGAGATACACACCGCTGTGCTGTATATAACTGGTCACCTGCTGCCCCGTCCCTGGTATCAGGCCCATGAGATCCTCAGGGAATCCTAATGTAGTATATCATTACTTACACTGGGATATATGTGACTTATATAATGACATTGGCTGCTGTAACCAGTGGCTGCTGCTGATTCTGTTATGTAGATGTGGCCAGATCTGTTTACAGGCAGTGATACACACCGCTGTGCTGTATATAACTGATCACCTGCTGCCCCGTCCCTGGTATCAGGCCCATGAGATCCTCAGGGAATCCTAATGTAGTATATTATTACTTACACTGGGATATATGTGACTTATATAATGACATTGGCTGCTGTAACCAGTGGCTGCTGCTGATTCTGTTATATAGATGTGGCCAGATCTGTTTACAGGCAGAGATACACACCGCTGTGCTGTATATAACTGATCACCTGCTGCCCCGTCCCTGGTATCAGGCCCATGAGATCCTCAGGGAATCCTAATGTAGTATATCATTACTTACACTGGGATATATGTGACTTATATAATGACATTGGCTGCTGTAACCAGTGGCTGCTGCTGATTCTGTTATATAGATGTGGCCAGATCTGTGTACAGGCAGTGATACACACCGCTGTGCTGTATATAACTGGTCACCTGCTGCCCCGTCCCTGGTATCAGGCCCATGAGATCCTCAGGGATCCTAATGTAGTATATTATTACTTACACTGGGATATATGTGACTTATATAATGACATTGGCTGCTGTAACCAGTGGCTGCTGCTGATTCTGTTATATAGATGTGGCCAGATCTGTTACAGGCAGTGATACACACCGCTGTGCTGTATATAACTGATCACCTGCTGCCCCGTCCCTGGTATCAGGCCCATGAGATCCTCAGGGAATCCTAATGTAGTATATTATTACTTACACTGGGATATATGTGACTTATATAATGACATTGGCTGCTGTAACCAGTGGCTGCTGTTGATACTGTTATGTAGATGTGGCCAGATCTGTGTACAGGCAGTGATACACACCGCTGTGCTGTATATAACTGGTCACCTGCTGCCACGTCCCTGGTATCAGGCCCATGAGATCCTCAGGGAATCCTAATGTAGTATATCATTACTTACACTAGGATATATGTGACTTATATAATGACATTGGCTGCTGTAACCAGTGGCTGCTGCTAATTCTGTTATATAGATGTGGCCAGATCTGTTTACAGGCAGTGATACACACCACTGTGCTGTATATAACTGGTCACCTGCTGCCCCGTCCCTGGTATCAGGCCCATGAGATCCTCAGGGAATCCTAATGTAGTATATCATTACTTACACTAGGATATATGTGACTTATATAATGACATTGGCTGCTGTAACCAGTGGCTGCTGCTAATTCTGTTATATAGATGTGGCCAGATCTGTTTACAGGCAGTGATACACACCACTGTGCTGTATATAACTGGTCACCTGCTGCCCCGTCCCTGGTATCAGGCCCATGAGATCCTCAGGGAATCCTAATGTAGTTATTATTACTTACACTGGGATATATGTGACTTATATAATGACATTGGCTGCTGTAACCAGTGGCTGCTGCTGATTCTGTTATATAGATGTGGCCAGATCTGTTTACAGGCAGTGATACACACCACTGTGCTGTATATAACTGGTCACCTGCTGCCTCGTCCCTGGTATCAGGCCCATGAGATCCTCAGGGAATCCTAATGTAGTATATCATTACTTACACTAGGATATATGTGACTTATATAATGACATTGGCTGCTGTAACCAGTGGCTGCTGCTAATTCTGTTATATAGATGTGGCCAGATCTGTTTACAGGCAGTGATACACACCGCTGTGCTGTATATAACTGGTCACCTGCTGCCCCGTCCCTGGTATCAGGCCCATGAGATCCTCAGGGAATCCTAATGTAGTATATTATTACTTACACTGGGATATATGTGACTTATATAATGACATTGGCTGCTGTAACCAGTGGCTGCTGCTGATACTGTTATATAGATGTGGCCAGATCTGTGTACAGGCAGTGATACACATCACTGTGCTGTATATAACTGGTCACCTGCTGCCCCGTCCCTGGTACCAGGCCCATGAGATCCTCAGGGAATCCTAATGTAGTATATCATTACTTACACTGGGATATATGTGACTTATATAATGACATTGGCTGCTGTAACCAGTGGCTGCTGCTGATACTGTTATATAGATGTGGCCAGATCTGTGTACAGGCAGTGATACACATCACTGTGCTGTATATAACTGATCACCTGCTGCCCCGTCCCTGGTATCAGGCCCATGAGATCCTCAGGGAATCCGAATGTAGTATATCATTACTTACACTGGGATTTATGTGACTTATATAATGACATTGGCTGATAGCTGTAACCAGTGGCTGCAGCTGATACTGTTATATAGATGTGGCCAGATCTGTGTACAGGCAGTGATACACACCGCTGTGCTGTATATAAGTGATCACCTGCTGCCCCGTCCCTGGTATCAGGCCCATGAGATCCTCAGGGAATCCTAATGTAGTATATCATTACTTACACTGGGATATATGTGACTTATATAATGACATTGGCTGCTGTAACCAGTGGCTGCAGCTGATACTGTTATATAGATGTGGCCAGATCTGTGTACAGGCAGTGATACACACCGCTGTGCTGTATATAACTGGTCACCTGCTGCCACGTCCCTGGTATCAGGCCCATGAGATCCTCAGGGAATCCTAATGTAGTATATCATTACTTACACTGGGATATATGTGACTTATATAATGACATTGGCTGCTGTAACCAGTGGCTGCTGCTGATTCTGTTATGTAGATGTGGCCAGATCTGTGTACAGGCAGTGATACACACCGCTGTGCTGTATATAACTGATCACCTGCTGCCCCGTCCCTGGTATCAGGCCCATGAGATCCTCAGGGAATCCTAATGTAGTATATTATTACTTACACTGGGATATATGTGACTTATATAATGACATTGGCTGCTGTAACCAGTGGCTGCTGCTGTTTCTGTTATGTAGATGTGGCCAGATCTGTGTACAGGCAGTGATACACACCGCTGTGCTGTATATAACTGGTCACCTGCTGCCCCGTCCCTGGTATCAGGCCCATGAGATCCTCAGGGAATCCTACTGTAGTATATCATTACTTACACTGGGATATATGTGACTTATATAATGACATTGGCTGCTGTAACCAGTGGCTGCTGCTGATACGGTTATATAGATGTGGCCAGATCTGTTTACAGGCAGTGATACACACCACTGTGCTGTATATAACTGGTCACCTGCTGCCCCGTCCCTGGTATCAGGCCATGAGATCCTCAGGGAATTCTAATGTAGTATACTATTACTTACACTGGGATATATGTGACTTATATAATGACATTGGCTGCTGTAACCAGTGGCTGCTGCTGATTCTGTTATGTAGATGTGGCCAGATCTGTTTACAGGCAGTGATACACACCGCTGTGCTGTATATAACTGATCACCTGCTGCCCCGTCCCTGGTATCAGGCCCATGAGATCCTCAGGGAATCCTAATGTAGTATATTATTACTTACACTGGGATATATGTGACTTATATAATGACATTGGCTGCTGTAACCAGTGGCTGCTGCTGATTCTGTTATGTAGATGTGGCCAGATCTGTGTACAGGCAGTGATACACACCGCTGTGCTGTATATAACTGGTCACCTGCTGCCCCGTCCCTGGTATCAGGCCCATGAGATCCTCAGGGAATCCTAATGTAGTATATCATTACTTACACTGGGATATATGGCCCTTATATAATGACATTGGCTGCTGTAACCAGTGGCTGCTGCTGATTCTGTTATATAGATGTGGCCAGATCTGTTTACAGGCAGTGATACACACCGCTGTGCTGTATATAACTGGTCACCTTCTGCCCCGTCCCTGGTATCAGGCCCATGAGATCCTCAGGGAATCCTAACGTAGTATATTATTACTTACCCTGGGATATATGTGACTTATATAATGACATTGGCTGCTGTAACCAGTGGCTGCTGCTGATTCTGTTATATAGATGTGGCCAGATCTGTTTACAGGCAGTGATACACACCACTGTGCTGTATACAGTATAACTGATTACCTGCTGCCCCGTCCCTGGTATCAGGCCCATGAGATCCTCAGGGAATCCTAATGTAGTATATCATTACTTACACTGGGATATATGTGACTTATATAATGACATTGGCTGCTGTAACCAGTGGCTGTTGCTGATTCTGTTATATAGATGTGGCCAGATCTGTGTACAGGCAGTGATATACACCACTGTGCTGTATATAACTGATCACCTGCTGCCCCTTCCCTGGTATCAGGCCCATAAGATCCTCAGGGAATTCTAATGTAGTATATTATTACTTACACTGGGATATATGTGACTTATATAATGACATTGGTTGCTGTAACCAGTGGCTGCTGCTGATACTGTTATGTAGATGTGGCCAGATCTGTTTACAGGCAGTGATACACACCGCTGTGCTGTATATAACTGGTCACCTGCTGCCTCGTCCCTGGTATCAGGCCCATGTGATCCTCAGGGAATCCTAATGTAGTATATTATTACTTACACTGGGATATATGTGACTTATATAATGACATTGGCTGATAGCTGTAACCAGTGGCTGCAGCTGATACTGTTATATAGATGTGGCCAGATCTGTGTACAGGCAGTGATACACATCGCTGTGCTGTATATAACTGATCACCTGCTGCCCCGTCCCTGGTATCAGGCCCATGAGATCCTCAGGGAATCCTAATGTAGTATATTATTACTTACACTGGGATATATGTGACTTATATAATGACATTTTCTGCTGTAACCAGTGGCTGCTGCTGATACTGTTATATAGATGTGGCCAGATCTGTGTACAGGCAGTGATACACACCACTGTGCTGTATATAACTGATCACCTGCTGCCCCGTCCCTGGTATCAGGCCCATGAGATCCTCAGGGAATCCTAATGTAGTATATTATTACTTACACTGGGATATATGGCCCTTATTCTGATCGGTGCATACTTTCCCGAATTCTTTCGGATCGCGTTTTTTAGCCATCTGCGCATGCGTGGGGAACGCTATGCGCATGTGCCACGTATGGTCTCCGTACTTGTTCTCACTAATACAGTACAGAAATGTGCACCGCAATCATTCAGCCAATATGGGTGTGTTATGGGCGTCATGCGGAATGACACAGGGGCGTAGTTTCAAAGTGGGCTAAACTGGGCGGAAACATGGGCGGACACGGGGGAGTACACATATTTGGGTAGGCGTGCATTCGGACAGCACGCCGAATGCACGCGAACAAAAAGGGTATAAATGTGCGGTGTCGGTAATAGGCATTACCGTGGGGTGTGGTCTGTAGGAGCATGGAGTAGCAGCAGCACGCTGTAGCTCCTGCACACTATCTGTAATGCAACCCTGATCTCGCTGGAAAAATTATCCCTCTAGCAGCAGGCACCATCCGCACTACCCGTACAAATTAAATGCCAGCGGTTACTTACTGCATACCGGCTGGAAGAGATTGATTCCCCTCTCACGGAGGACTTGGAGCAGGGAGCGTGTTGCCGGGTGAGCGGGGACGAGAGGAGAGCCAGGACCCGACTTCCCGGTGACGCGGTGCAGCGCTTCCGGCGGAGCGCACAGAAGGGAGAGAGTGCGACGCCGGTAGTCTGACCCCGGCTGACTGAGCGCACAGGCGAGAGAGGGCCGACAACATTGTGCTAAACGCCGCATTCTGATCCCGGCAGACCGAGCACGCAGGCGAGAGAGAGCTGGCAATACTGTGTGAAACGCCGCATCCTGACCCCGGCAAACCCCCGACAGACGGAGTGCACAGACGGGAGGGAGCCAGTAACATTGAGCAAGACACCGGCATCCTGACCCCGGCCGGCTAAGTGCAGGAGAGGGCTGGCGACGCTGATGATCTGTGGCCACGTGGATAGTATAGCATCTGCCAACAATAGCATTATATGAAAAGGCTGCTCAAAAGACTAGAGGCTGGCTGTGAGACGCAGGAGAGTGGGCTGAGGCGCTGAAATTTAATGCTGATAAAGCTGCGGCTAGAGGAGTGGTAGAGAGACCGGACGAGTGTCTGCCAGCAAGAAAACTACCCAAGACCGGAGGCCTGGTGCAGGGCCCGGCCCAATATACCGCTGAGCCTCTGATACTGCCCCGTGTGCTACAGGAGACCCGGCTAGAGGGTCAGGCAAGGAGAGATTGTTGTGGTCAATAACCAGCCTGCTGGGCACCGAGCTGCACTATCGGGTGGAGGAGATAGCGAAGCAGAGGCGACTACATCTGCGGCAGACAACATAATACACTGTACCACGGACATACGCTGAGCCAAGAGTCCAAAGCAGGTAATCTGCAATTTACTTATTTTTTCTCTATACCGGGACACTCTGTCGCTGGAACATTGTGACTGTGATTGAGTAGAACTGGCCAACATTATACCTCCAATTGTATATTGCTGATGCGGTTTCCTGTAACAGAAACAAAAATACATGGTGTAATATTGAGCCCTGTTTCGCAAAGCAAATAAAAAAGGTGGAAAAGATGGTGAAAGGTGCAGCAGCAGCAGTATCTGCCGCGGCTAAATTAGAGAAATTTGCCCGTAACACACAAACTTCTAAGGCCGCCTCACAAAGTGTACCAAGTTCTCCCTCCTCCAGGGCAGAATTGGAAACCTCAATTGTAGTCCACACAGTCGACACAACAAATCCTGCAGGCAATAAATGCCTCAGAACAGAGGGTAACAGAGAAGATTGGCCAAGTGCAATCGGATGTTTCTCTACTAAGGCAAGACCTTCAAAATATTAGAGAAAGAGTACAGGAAACGGAGACTCGTATTTCACAATTGGAGGATACAACTGCTCCACTGATAAAAAAAGTGGAAACTCTCTCCGCTCAAATGTCAAGTATACAAACCAAAGTATCAGATATGGAAGGGAGGCTTCAGCGAAATAACATTCGTATAGTCGGGCTCCCAGAGCGAGTAGAAGGGAGCGACACAGAAAAATGTATTGAACAATGGCTCAAGCAGACTTTCTCAATTGAAATATTCACTCAGCAGTTTGCTGTAGAGCGAGCACACAGGGTACCTTCGAGACCGCCATTACCTGGTGCCCCCGCAAGAACATTGATAGCCCGACTATTGCATTATAAGGATAGAGATGCTGCCTTAAGAGCAGCCCGTGAAAAAGGACAGATCACATATGAAGGCCACAGAGTGTCGCTTTATCCAGATTTCGCCATCGAAGTACAAAAAAACCACTCAGGATTCATGAATGTTAAAAAGGCTCTACGAGACTTAAATATCCAATACTCCATGATCTTCCCTGCAAGATTGCGAGTAATATATGAGAATAATACAAGCTTTTTCTCAAACCCAAAAGAAGCCGAGGACTGGCTGGAAAAAAGAAAAAAACATTAAAAATGAATAAGTAATAACTGCTAGGGGGAATGCTCTTGGGAAGAGGGAAACTTAAAAACCCTTTTTTTTTTTTTCTCTTTAACATATTAATGAATTTAAATTGTATTAAATGGGCACGATGCATGGGACAAGGGAGAGACTACCCATTATTGGAACTCACTTGCTGATTAGGATCTCATTTGGTAGATTATTAAAACCATCTCCCTCCCCTGATCCCATGATCCATAGAAAATCTATATAGGGTATATAGCATACAAATTGTGATAAATTATTGGGTATAAACCCCCCCCCCCTTTTTTTTTGGGGGGGGGGTTTCCTCTCTATAATTAAAATACGAGATCAGGAAAAAGAAATTATAATAAAAAGGTGTGTGGGAGCCCCATGCTCCATTAAGATCATGGGAGCTTGTGGGCTCTGATACCCACGAAGAAGAAAGCGTATGGGAGTTCATATGGTACAGGGATTCAGGTATACCTTAAGGGTAGAGGTTATACAGGGTGGGCTAGGGAGGAGGGAGGGGTTGTTAAATGTTGTATATATGTATAGGAACTGTATTATGTGTTATGTGTATGTCAGGTCACCAGAAATCAATAGAACATACAAATATGCTTTATATGGAAATGAACTGCATGATATATGTATTTGGGCTTGATAAATCATGAATGATCGTATAAAAGGGATAGGCTTGGTGAGTTGGAATGTTAGGGGACTCAATAATAAAATAAAGAGATCACTAGTTATGTCCCAACTTAGAAAATATGATGCAGACATCATCTGCCTGTTAGAAACACATCTATGTGGAGATAAAGTAAAAGCTATGAAAAAGCCGTGGATAGGCCTAACCTTCCATTCTACATTTACAAATAATTCAAGGGGTGTTACAATACTGATAAAAAAATCACTGAAATTTCAAGTAGAAACAAGTCTTATCGACCCATATGGCAGATACATCTTTCTGAAAGCTGTGGTGAATTATAAACCCATGTATATACTGGCAATGTATATTCCTCCCCCATACAGCAATGATGTTATGCAACGAGCATTAACATTTATATCTGATTCCCCAGAAGTCCCGGTTATATGCATGGGGGATTATAATAACATAATGTGCAGTAAGTACGATAGATGGAGAGGTAATAAGAGCCAGATAGTGACAGACGGTGAAATTAAACTGACACCATTTGCGAAATTAGTCACAGAAATAGGATGGATGGATATGTGGAGGAGTAGGAATCCGGGGGTCCTAAAATTCTCCTGCCACTCGCCAACTCATAACACGCTATCTAGAATAGACCTTTTCTTAATATCTCCTATACTGGCTCCTGCAGTAATTAAAATAGAATACCTGTCTAAAGGGATCTCAGACCACTCACCAATATATTTAAAAATTGACTTAAATCAGGATAGAGGGAAAACAGGATGGAAACTAAACCCATTTTGGCTGGAGGTGGTGGATACGAACGCAGAAATGAAAGTAAACTGGGAAAACTATGTAGCAGATAACAGCGCATATCAAAACCCGGCAATAAGACATGATGCCATGAAAGCGGTAATAAGAGGGTCCTTTATAAAAAAGATATCAGAAGCTAAAAAAGAGAGTAGAAGTAAGGAAAATGAATTGGAAAATAAATTTTGCCAGCTAGAAGAGGAATATATCAACTCCTGCTCATTAAGCAACAAGATAAATATGATAGATGCAAAAGAGGAATGGATAGAGTACCTTTATAATAAATCCAAACGGAGAACACAGTTTAGCAGACATCGCCAGTATTTTCAGGCAGAGATAGGGGGCAGCCAGCTGGCTTTTATAGCCAAGGAGGAAAATAGCTGTAATTTAATATCAAACATAAAAAACTCAGCAGGTGAAATGTGCTACTCCGGGAAAGATATAACAGAGGTTTTTCGTACATATTATGCAGAGCTGTATGGGTCTGAAGAGAGATGCACTGAAAAAGATCTGCATGAATACCTGCAACAAATTCCCATGCCATCTTTAACTGCTGAAGAAGCAAATACGTTGGAAGCCCCATATACAAAAGAAGAAATAGCAGAGGCTATCTCTTCCCTACCAGCCAATAAGGCACCAGGGAGGGATGGGATACCCACAGAGGTATATAAGAAGTATGGAGACTTCTTTATCCCCTATTTAACGGAGCTATTTAACACACTGCTTGAATGGGGTTCCCTTCCACCCACAATGCTGGAGGCAGAAATAATTCTAATATTAAAAAAGGAAAAGGATCCACTCTCCCCAGATTCATACAGACCCATTTCGCTGTTAAATACAGACGTTAAAATCCTGGCTAAGGTGGTGGCCACAAGGCTAAATAGGGTGATGGAATCTATAATCCATCTAGACCAGTCCGGTTTTATACCAGGAAGAACCACCACCCAGAATTTAAGATGCCTGTTCTGTCACCTGCAGAGAGATCGGAATGCGGAGTCGGGGGCCTTGGTGGTATCTTTGGATGCCGCCAAGGCCTTCGACACTGTTAGCTGGAATTATTTATGGGCGGTGCTCCAAAAGCTGGGGTTTGGATCAAGGTTTACTAAGTGGATTCAAATGTTATACACCTCTCCATCCGCCATGGTATCCATAAATGGATATGTATCAGATACTTTTGATCTAAAGAGAGGAACCAGGCAGGGATGCCCTCTGTCGCCAGCATTATTTGCTATGGCAATAGAGCCATTAGCCTGCAAAATCCGGCTAGACCCACAAATAAAGGGAATAAGGATTGGAGAAATTGTAGATGCCGTGGCACTGTATGCTGACGACATGCTGGTATTCCTGCAAGAGCCAGAAAATAACATACAGGCTATGCTTGGCTTGGTGAACAGTTTTGGCGCAGTCTCAGGACTGCGAATTAACTGGGAAAAGTCAAGCATACTTCCAGTATCAGGTAGAATACCAGAAGAACATCGAGACCTATACCCACTGAGGTGGACACTCAAGTTCAAGTACCTGGGGATCTGGATAACCCCGGATGTCCGGGAATACGTGAGGTTGAATGTTGACCCAATTACAGCAGGTTTTAAGGAAAAGATACACACATGGAGGAAACTGCCAATAACCGTAACTGGACGCATAAACATGTTTAAAATGATTATGCAACCAAAATATCTATATGTATGGCAAAATTAACCTGTGTATATCCCCAAGTCAACATTTACAGCTATAGAAAAAATACTATCTTCATTTATCTGGAAGGATAAGCAGGCCCGAGTGGCAATTAAAATCTTATATAAACCAAAGGAAGAAGGAGGGTTAGCTCTCCCGAATCTGAGGAATTATTATGTAGCGTCACAAATGGCGGTTATGAAAGCCTGGGTGACTAACAAACTAGAACCCACGACAAAAGCTCTCGTAGGGGAACAGCTAGGAATGTGGAAAGCTCCAATACACTTTCTGCTATCGGGTCACTCTTTGAGAGGAATCGCTCCAACATTCCGCCAATTAGCATTGGTCTGGAGATATGTGCATACATTGTTTGAATGGACAGGATTAGAGGTAGAGTCCCCCATATGGTTCAATAAAAAATACTCAGAATTAGACAAGCTCTCTATGAATAATATTTGGGAAAAAAAAGGTGTACTAGAAATAGGACAACTATATAATAATGGTCAATTTAAATCATTTAATCAACTGCAGAATGAATTTGAAATATTAAATAGTAATTTCTATAGATATTTGCAATTGAGGCATGCCATAGAAAGGCAATTTGGAGGGCAAACCTTGGAAATTTCCACATCACCTGTCAAAATGATGCTGCGTAAAATGAGTAAGAAAGGACAGGTAGCACAATTATATGCGAATATTAATGCAAACCAAAATCCTCAATTATCAGACCAACTTAAAACCAAATGGGAAAATGATATAGGTCCATTAACAGCAGAAAATTGGAAAAGAGTAATGGGGCTATTAAAAAATGCCACTTCATGTGTAAGATACCAACAGGTACACTTCTTCACTCTGCACAGGGTATATTGTACCCCGATGATGCTATATAGAGCAGGCTTAAGAGATAATACAAGATGCCCTAAGTGTGCAGAAGAAGGGCGGACTTTTGGCATCTAATATGGGGATGCTATAAAATCCAGTTATTTTGGGAAGAGGTATGGAGAGATGTCAGGGTCACAGTGCCCAATATTCCCCGGCTAGGCCCCAGGATATGCTTTTTTCGGATTAGGAATGGAGGGAGGCAATTCAACACAGCTGTATTCATATATTATAAGTTTGATCACTTTAGCAAAAGTTATGATAGCGCGCACCTGGTTTTCTACAGCGCAACCAGAAATAGCAAAATGGAGAGCCCTAGTAAAAGATGTGATTAAACATGAGAAACACATGTTCAATATAAGAAACACAATGGCCAAATTCCATAGTAAATGGGATAGATGGTGCGACTCCAGCATATATAGAATAAATGAAATAGAGGAAGATCAAGGCCCAGATCAGAGCAGTCGGGTGGATATATAAAAATAAAAAGAATGGAAAATGATACATGTTGGGTTCTAAGTAATAAAAAGGGTTATGGTGAGAAATATAGAGCATTAATATACACAAACACAACTAGTTGATATTATAAATAAAAACGCCACAAAATATTGTTATTGTTAAAATATGTAAACACACTATGTAATACTAAATAAGACACATTAATAAACAGATTTGATTTAAGAAGGGAGGGGAAGAGGGAGGGTAGAAGGGGGAGGGGGGGTGCTTTCCTAATTTAATACTTTCTTCTTTTTTTTAGAATGTTTTTCTATCACTAAAAACACGTATAATATTGGAGAATTGAACTGTGTTATAGATAGACACTAATGGATATAATCTATACATAAACAATATCAGGGGGGTGCTTTCTTAATTTAATACTTTCTTCTTTTTTTAGAATGTTTCTCCATCACTAAAAATACGTACAATATTGGAGAATTGAACTGTGTTATAGATAGGCATTAATGGATATAATCCAGATATAAATATTATTATTATAGCAAGAATCCAACCACTATAAATATATACTATTGTGCAAGTGGTGGAATGGATTCCCGCCGACTGCATCGCTCTGAAAAGGTTATTTCAATATGCAGATAAACTAGAATAGATATAAAGTATAAGAGTAAATACTACATAAAATGGTGACCTGTAAGTGTATTGTAATTTTAAGTGTATCATGTTTGTGTAAAGTAATTGTCTTTTGTATGAAATGAATTTAAAATAAAGATTAATGAATTAAAAAAAAAAAAATGTGCGGTGTCCAAAAGGCTAGTATTGCTTTGCGGACACCACTCGGTCATGCGCTAGGCAATCGGAACGCCTAATCAGGACGGACGCACCTCAACCAATGTCAGCTGAACACAATACAATCACCTACTTTACTCATTACTTGTTAATTACACGCTTCTCACTGCTACAAATGGAAGCTATGCAGCTTAAAGGGAACATTACATGCTGCACTTGTCACACACTTTTACACAGCAAATAATGAACACAACTTAATATTAATAATACTAATACACATGTCACTTCTGTGTGTATCAATTAATACAGACATTTGTGGGGCCCAAATAACATTTATTAAAGAAACTTTGCCAAAAATGTCAAAAACATCACAAAACAAATGGTACCATAACAGGACTAAAAGTAAATAATATATAATAAATAGCCACAGCAGAATCATTAGGAACACATCAGGTGGCTTCACAACAAAAGTACAGCACCAACACTTCAAGTACAGCACACAGTAATGGTAGCCGAAACAGGGCAACAGGGGAACCAAACATGACATTTGAACCGCGGGCAAATGTGGTGACCCTCGGCACAGATTTTGACACAGGATGCTGACACACACAGCTCAATGGAAGATTTGGGAAGACATAACGGTGGAGATTAATGGGGACACAAGTTCATTTGCGGGCACGTTTGCCCCTGGCAGGCTCCTTGCCACGTGCAGCAGCTCTTCGGCCTCGCCCACGGCCACAGTCAGATGGTGGGTCACGTGGAGCACATGCTGGGGAGGGGGTGGATGTTCTTCCCCCTCTGGCAGCAGGGAGTGATGATGGTGGTAATGCACCAGAAGCGGGTGACATTAGGACCCTATTGGTGGTAACTAGCTCCACCATAAGTTCATTATGGCGGAGGAGGAGTTCATTTTGCCGCAGGGCTTGATCAGCCAGCACCTGCAGGCTAGCAGCAATAGCTTGCTGGCTGGCACTCATAGCTTGCTGGCTGGCACTCATAGCCTGCAGGCTCGCAGCAATACTCTGGTGGCTGGTGGTCAAACCCTGCAGCACCTCCTCGGCCCTACGCACCCGCTCTGATGCCGAGTCTCCCTGCTGCACAATACTTTCTAGCACACGGCCCCACGTGGACAATTCAGCCGCTGACATTTCCGGCTGCTGCTGCACGGGCCTGCTACTGGGGCCAGGTGGCACAGACTCCACAACCTCCTCAAGAGAATCTGGACCAAGCGGTGGGGATGCTGTTGAACGAGAAAATACCAATTACCACACATTCCATGCCAAATTCAAAACATCTACTTATGGCCTGGCAAATAATTACCTTCAAGTGTAGAAGCCATCACTTCCGCTGGGGACTGTCTATGGTGCTCACCCCCCGGACCTCCTCCACTGCAATGCAGCACTGTGCCATCTCTTCCCGGGGGGTGAGCTTCAGCTTGCCAGGCATGGGGCCAGCCCCAGAGGTGTGGCTGTGTTCCCACCGCTGGGTCAATTTCTTCTTGAGGTTGCCTTTGAAGTCGTGCCACCTGCAATCAAAGTGTACATATTAATACATGTAACTACTCATGTTTGCTGTAGCACCCATTGCAATCTGAAACATAATACATAATACAACATGTGCCTACTGACACCAAACTTACATTATATTCATTTTTTAAAACCAACCCTTAGAAGATACAACAACAGTCACCCTCCAATAACTATCAATTCAATGTCATGGCCAACATGTCTGTGCCTCCAAGCAACGTGAACACCCATTGACCAACTCCATCTAATATTGAATGTAAACATTACTGGACTTGTACTGCTCAAATGTAACACACATGTACTTGCCTCTTCTTAATGTGCTCCGCCTCACGAACTTGTGGAGCCACTGCATTAATCTCCGCCGTTATCTCCTCCCAGATCTTCCATCTCCTTGTGTGTGTCAACTTTACCGCTGGGCACTCTATTAAATCACGTGCCCGGATCACCAGGATGTCAAGCTCCTGCAGTTCATATGCCATGTTTCTTGTGGTTGGTTCCTCTGTTGCCCGACTGCGGCCACGGGCACGGCCACTGGCACCGCCACTACCACTGGCACTGCCACGGGCACGGCCACCGGTTGCTGTACTTGAAGTGCTGGGCTGGCTACTCTGTTGGGAAGCCACCTGCTATGTTCCCAATGATTCTGCTGATGCTGAGGATGGGCCAGCTGCTGATTGGCCTGATGTTGATGGCCCATCTGGCTGCTCTGGGTTGAGGGGGACATAGGTGGTGTTGGCTTCCATGCGGGACAAGAGATTCTGCACCACCTGTTCTTCCTCGGACTCTGAGCCAGCCATGTTTGCAACAACTGTTTGCCTTTCTAGGACAACTTTAAATACTATTTCTGTAATTGGCGTTAATCAGCTGCAACCTGCGTTCTGTACGGCCGCGTTCCGTACGCCAGCGTCAACCGTGCGGCGCATACGGGACGCCCCTTGGTGTGGAAAAATATTTCTCAAAAACCTGGCAAACTGAGTAAGTCTGATTTAGTAGCTAAATGCAGATTCCAACACCAATGACAAAATAAAACTGAGGTCACACATGAAATGTATATTTGAATGTACATCTGTACTGTGCACTTGTTTGGTATGTAGTACAACTGACACTACCCATTCCATATGTAAATCCAGTCCACCACTTAGCCACAAGTAATCAGTGCTAGCATTTAAATCACATGTGAAAGCACTCCAAATTCAGGCTGGATGCTAGCTACTTTTCATTCCACCTCTGTAGTAGGGGCCAGTAGAAGGTAAGTGTACACATGGCAGCATGGCCTAATTTTTGGAAAAGGTCTGCCACTATTTGCTATGTTTCTGCTGCATAGCTTTCATTATAAAATAGCTGTTTAGTACCTTGTGGAGTTAGGTGTAAGTGTCTAGTGATGCAGACTATTTCACCTGTTGCTTATACCCATGTTTGGTGGATGGTATAGATTATATATAATGTGTTTCCATCTTATTTTACACTGTCTGTTTAGGATGGGTGTGCGATGCAATGGGTTAGCCGTCTGTTCGGGCGCATACACGCTGTTAGTGTAAAAATGAACAATAAAGTTAATACCAAATATCACTCTGATCAACCAATGACAGCACATGATTGTTTGATTTGTGCCATTGCTAAGATGGCGGCCTATGGGAGAGCAGCCCCATTCTCACCCGCGGAGCTGAGAACACTGGTCTCCGTTATGGAGACCAGGCTGGGGCGGGCCCATTTATTACCAACCGCCGGAAGCGCAATGCCTATGCGGTGGCCCGCCGCCGTATATTCGCATGCACCCAGGTGCGGCGGACCATCGCTCAGCTGGAGCGGCGGTGGTCCGACCTCAGGCGCAGGGAGCCAGAGAAGCTGCAACAAATAAGGGCCAGCATTGCTAGATGTGAGTATTTCAACAGTAAATGGGGATTTGGACATGATTGCTTACCTGACATTATTTAATCCACTAAGGTCACCAGCCTGATCATGAGTTAAACATGGCATACAATATATGAGTGCTACTTCCTGTTTGACACCCTGTAATGGTCATAAAATATGTTATTGGGGAGGATTAATGCTTGTGATGCTTACAATGGCCCAAATGTCACAGCATACCTGCCATGTTACAGGCTGTGTTTTGTAAAGGCCACTAAGGAGCTGTTTGCCTGTACAATTATCTGTACTTATAACCTTTGCATTTATAGCTTGATAAGGCTTAATAGTAATTACCACAAATTGCCACTTTTTTGATTTTTCCCATACACAGCACGTGATCGAGCAAGACAGGCCCGGGAGGAGGCAGAGGTGGCCCTGGAGGACCTTCCGCAGGAAGGGAGCCCGGAGGAGGGGGCCCAGGAAATGGAGGAGGAGGAGGCAGAGGTGGCCCTGGAGGACCTTCCTCAGGAAGGGAGGCCGGAGGAGGGGGCCCAAGAAGTGGAGGATGAGGAGGGGTGGGCTGTGGAGGCGCTGCCACCCGAGGAGGAGGTCATCCAAGGCGAGGACGAGGTGGGAGCATTGGAGGCCCCTGAGGAGGAGGTGGAGGCCTGTGAGGTCGTCCAGGCGGCCGGAATTGGTATGTATACATAAGGATTAATTTATCCGTTTGGCATTTACTATTTGCTATGTAGCACTGGTGATTCAATTGATTTTTACAATACTATAAAGTGACAAAACAAACGGGATAGCAACAGACACACTTTGGGGTTAGATAGGGTGGGCAAACCATCCCTTTCATCCAGGACACATATTAATGACACAGGTTGTGAGGATGTCTTTCATATCGATTTCAAGTGCCACTGAACCTGTGTAGTTAATCTGTATCCTGGAAGAAAGGGATGACTTGCTAATGTAAGTGTTTCATGTCCCTGCTGCTTGCATACAATCTGTAGCCTCATATAGGTGAGTAGAGTTTACTGGTGAATGATCTTTGTAAACTAGATTCAGTATGGCATAAATGGAGTATGGACAGGCGTGGCTTAGACTGGAGTAACAAGTGGTCAGTGCCCCTGGGCCCTCCTCTAGCTAACCACCTCCTGCGGTCTGCATGTATGTTTTGCATCATAATTGTGTGTGGATTTGGTCTTAGTAATGCTTTTGAGCATGGGAGCGGGTTAGTGCTGCAGCTTCCCCTAACTGGCATTCTGACAATGATTTCTGGAGCAGACCATCAGCAGCCAAGCCATGCTTGATTGCACAAATGTACTGAGCATTCCTGAGAGTTGTGTAACTCCCCTGCCAGGCTCCATCATATAAGAGACACTGAACTTTGTTTGCCGAATTGTGATTGGTGCAGCGCGTGACATGCTTCTCAGAGCTTAGTCATGGGTGGTTTTGGATTGAGAAGGAGCAGTATGACTTTGAGGTGTTCGACAGAGTAAAGGGTAGAGGGCCAAAATCAGGCTTTCCATGTAGTATGTATGCATGTCTCATATATATAGTTATATATGTGTGTGTATATATATATATATATATATATATATATATATATATATATATATATATATATATATATATATATATATACACACACACCTGTCACGGTGCATGTTTAAAAAGTAGGTTTGACTATGTTATATGTATGCATGAATATCATTAGTCATTTTTCAATTTGAATTTCCTCCACAGATGAGCCTTCCCAAGCAGAGGAGGGTCGCTGTGGGGCCCTCCTTAGACTGCGAGCCCTGATGCGCCAAATGTTGGCGGAAATGGACCGCATCATTGATGGCGAAAATTAATTTTGTTGTTGTGGACAGTTGTTTTCTAATAAATAGTTATTTAAAGTTCAAAGTTGTCAGTGTTTTTTTCTAACATGCTAAAGTATATGTGTAACTTGTTTAAAATCTTTAAAATAAGCAAAATGTACATAGTGTATATAGATGTATGTTAGGGTCACATGCTGTAAGGGTTAATGTGTGTCATGAATGTAGTAGGAATGTGGGTCAGTATAGATGAGCATTTAATTGATTGAAATTGATAACAATCCCTTTTTCAGGAGGTTGCCTAATTGCCTAAGTGGGTCATGAGATCGCTGTGTGTACTCAGTAAAAAAGTGTGGGATTGAGCGTAAATACTCCGCATCGGGGCGTACGGACAGCTTCCCGCACGTTCTGACGCGGTAAGACCGTGCTTGTGCGGGAAGACCGTGCAAGAATCTGTACGTTTCCACCGCACACGCACGGTTTGTATGTCGTTCGTACACACGCCCTGTTCTTAAAGAGTGAGTCCGTCCGAATGCGGAGGACACGTGGGCGTTTCTACGGACGATGCCCGCACGCCGCAGCACAGCGTGGCGTGCGGACCGCACCGTAAGAATTCGGGAAAGTACGCACCGATCAGAATAAGGGCCTATGTGACTTATATAATGACATTGGCTGCTGTAACCAGTGGCTGCTGCTGATTCTGTTATATAGATGTGGCCAGATCTGTTTACAGGCAGTGATACACACCGCTGTGCTGTATATAACTGGTCACCTGCTGCCCCGTCCCTGGTATCAGGCCCATGAGATCCTCAGGGAATCCTAATGTAGTCTATTATTACTTACACTGGGATATATGTGACTTATATAATGACATTGGCTGCTGTAACCAGTGGCTGCTGCTGATTCTGTTATGTAGATGTGGCCAGATCTGTTTACAGGCAGTGATACACACCGCTGTGCTGTATATAACTGGTCACCTGCTGCCCCGTCCCTGGTATCAGGCCCATGAAATCCTCAGGGAATCCTAATGTAGTATATTATTACTGACACTGGGATATATGTGACTTATATAATGACAATGGCTGCTGTAACCAGTGGCTGCTGCTGATTCTGTTATATAGATGTGGCCAGATCTGTTTACAGGCAGTGATACACACCGCTGTGCTGTATATAACTGGTCACCTGCTGCCCCGTCCCTGGTATCAGGCCCATGAGATCCTCAGGGAATCCTAATGTAGTCTATTATTACTTACACTGGGATATATGTAACTTATATAATGACATTGGCTGATAGATGTAACCAGTGGCTGCTGCTGATACTGTTATGTAGATGTGGCCAGATCTGTGTACAGGCAGTGATACACACCGCTGTGCTATATATAACTGGTCACCCACTGCCTCGTCCCTGGAATCAGGCTCATGAGATCCTCAGGGAATCCTAATGTAATATATTATTACTTACACTGGGATATATGTGACATATAATGACATTGGCTGCTGTAACCAGTGGCTGCTGCTGATTCTGTTATATACTGTAGATGTGGCCAGATCTGTGTACAGGCAGTGATACACACCGCTGTGCTGTATATAACTGGTCACCTGCTGCCCCGTCCCTGGTATCAGGCCCATGAGATCCTCAGGGAATCCTAATGTAGTATATTATTACTTACACTGGGATATATGTGACTTATATAATGACATTGGCTGCTGTAACCAGTGGCTGATGCTGATTCTGTTATGTAGATGTGGCCAGATCTGTGTACAGGCAGTGATACACACCGCTGTGCTGTATATAACTGGTCACCTGCTGCCCCGTCCCTGGTATCAGGCCCATGAGATCCTCAGGGAATCCTAATGTAGTATATCATTACTTACACTGGGATATATGTGACTTATATTATGACATTGGCTGCTGTATCCAGTGGCTGCTGCTGATTCTGTTATATAGATGTGGCCAGATCTGTTTACAGGCAGTGATACACACCACTGTGCTGTATATAACTGGTCACCTGCTGCCCCGTCCCTGGTATCAGGCCCATGAGATCCTCAGGGAATCCTAATGTAGTATATCATTACTTACACTGGGATATATGTGACTTATATAATGACATTGGCTGCTGTAACCAGTGGCTGCTGCTGATTCTGTTATGTAGATGTGGCCAGATCTGTTTACAGGCAGCGATACACACCGCTGTGCTGTATATAACTGATCAACTGCTGCCTCGTCCCTGATATTAGGCCCATGAGATCCTCAGGGAATCCTAATGTAGTATATCATTACTTACACTGGGATATATGTGACTTATATAATGACATTGGCTGCTTTAACCAGTGGCTGCTGCTGATTCTATTATGTAGATGTGGCCAGATCTGTTTACAGGCAGTGATACACACCGCTGTGCTGTATATAACTGGTCACCTGCTGCCCCGTCCCTGGTATCAGGCCCATGAGATCCTCAGTGAATCCTAATGTAGTATATCATTACTTACACTGGGATATATGTGACTTATATAATGACATTGGCTGCTGTAACCAGTGGCTGCTGCTGATACTGTTATATAGATGTGGCCAGATCTGTTTACAGGCAGTGATACACACCGCTGTGCTGTATATAACTGGTCACCTGCTGCCCCGTCCCTAGTATCAGGCCCATGAGATCCTCAGGGAATCCTAATGTAGTATATCATTACTTACACTGGGATATATGTGACTTATATAATGACATTGGCTGCTGTAACCAGTGGCTGCTGCTGATTCTGTTATGTATATGTGGCCAGATCTGTTTACAGGCAGTGATACACACCACTGTGCTGTATATAACTGGTCACCTGCTGCCTCGTCCCTGGTATCAGGCCCATGAGATCCTCAGGGAATCCTAATGTAGTATATTATTACTTACACTGGGATATATGTGACTTAAATATTGACATTGGCTGCTGTAACCAGTGGCTGCTGCTGATACTGTTATATAGATGTGGCCAGATCTGTTTACAGGCAGTGATACACACCACTGTGCTGTATATAACTGGTCACCTGCTGCCCCGTCCCTGGTATCAGGCCCATGAGATCCTCAGGGAATCCTAATGTAGTATATCATTACTTACACTGGGATATATGTGACTTATATAATGATTGTTTCCCTTCTGCTCTTATCCTTACAGGTAATTCCCAGATGATGTCGGCCAATGAGACACTAGAAGGTTGGTAGGATTTTCTCTGTGAATTATATAAAATGCAGCCAGAATGTATCTATATATCTGACTAATAACCCCATTGATGAGTCTGCCCAAAGGGGGTGTTATATTAATGGCAGGACCAGTCTGGTATTATATGTGCAGGACCAGCACCTGGGTGCAGAATGGAGGCCATCCCCAAACAGATTGCTTTGAGGCTATTTCCTAACATTGGGTAATACATTGTGCCCTGCTATATTGGTAGGGGTAGCAATCTGTAATAAGATTTGGTATTAACAAATAACATAGATCTAGTTTCAAACACAAAAGTAATTGAACAATTAGGGAACAGTGATCACAATATGGTTTCACTGGAAATCAACTTCAGTAAATTACATCATAAATGATCGGCAAAAATACTAAACTTAAGAATATCTAACGTCGAATTATTCAGGGAAGCCCTAAAAAGAATTGTGTGGGAAAGGGTTTATGAGGGGAAAAATGCAGAGGAAATGTGGTATACTCTAAAAAATGTACTTGAATCATTAACTATTAAAATACATTCCTAAAGTAAATAAAGGTTAATTCAATAAAAAAAAGCCACCATGGTTGGACAATAAAACAAGAGCATTTAAATTCTATAAAAATAACTTAAATGAGGAGGCGTTCGCAAAATACAAAGAATTAAACAAAATTTGCAAAGGGGCAATCAAAGTAGCTAAAAGGGATTGTCACGGACCCACCGGTCGCCTGCTCCGATACGTCAATCTGAGCAGCGCCGGCCGTGACTGGGGTTCGCTCAGGACACTCGGGTCCTTTCCTTGAGGTACACTGCCACCAGCCAAAACCTGATTTTAGCGCCTGAAACTGCGCAAGGGGCGGCTTGGCTCGCCCCTGACCACACAATACAAGATAACAATGGTAACGTTTTTCAGCCGTTCTCTTCCGAGGCTAATGAGTCTTAGGAACACAGAACCAGAACTGGGAATATGTATTATTTATTCCTAGAAATACTACAGAGCTTTAAACAAAATGCTTACAAGACATTACAATGATTTTAAAAGTACACACAAGTTTTGAATGCAAATTTCAGGAATAAAATAAAAGGAAAAAAAGACAGAACCGTATCCTACAATCCTGAAGTGGGGGGGTCCTCCACAAGAAATCTCTCGTCGCCTACAGCCTGCTTGCTCGACCCCCAGGTAGTGACACTGACTATCCCAAGGTACAGAGGTTTTATCTGCAGCCTCCCTCATCCCTCCCACCCTTGGGATTTTTAACCATTCCCTTGCTGAGCCTAGTGAAGGTCCCTAGCTCTTTCCCATAAAGAATTTGTCCCTGCTTTGAAGTAGATCTTATACATTCCTCAAGTGATAAGAGGTCATTTAGTGCAGGGCCAGAGCCACTTTGGCCGGTTGGCTGGACACTATTGCTCTCCCCCTCAATCTGGTTTATGAGGGGTCTCAGATCTTATCTTACATCCTAACTCCAGAGGAGTCCACAGATGGCTACACTCCCTGGGTCACCAATAGTCCACACACATAATACATGACATGTTCTGATCTCCCACATAATAATCACAGGCGGCATGATTTTACCAAACATACCAGACATACATTGATTGCACAGATAATCATAACAGGAGGCATACGTTAATTTGATCGATCACCTGATCTGATCGTTACACCTCCCCCTTTTAAAATGGCGCACAGAGGCGGTGACCCACGTCACCGTCTCATCGGTGCGCTATTAACTACATCACCTGGACAGGTAGCAGTGGTCTCTGTGCTGAGACAGACTGCCACTGATTCTGCGGGATCTGTACTAACATTTCCCTATACTTGAAACCACCTGACCCATAGTCTGTGAGCACACTGATATAGTGGAAGCTGTGTCCCCCTTTTCCATCCTGGCTGGCATTGACACAGCCCACCACAGCTGTGCGTCGAACTCCTGGGCATGGATTCTCTCCTGCAGCTGGCAGTTTGGCCTTACTCACTGAGATCAGTACCAGACCATTCCGCCACACCCCAAATGGCCATCCCCCTGGGACTCGTAACTCGGCACGTTTAACTATACCACAGGTGTGGGGCATTCTCCCAGCACTATATACAGACTTAAAAATGTCTTCCCAGCACCTCTCCTGAGCTGACTGACCCCCCCTCCCCTTCACTGGGGGGAAGGTCCACTCACTTAACACCTCACACCTCATCCTTTTGTGAGGAGATTCGCTCTCTGTGTCTGTGTGTGTGAATTGTGAAGGGGGGCACGTTTCTGCAAGGGGGAATACCAGCAGGTCATTGTCCCCTGTCTTGGGAACATCCCAGCTCAGCTTTTCTGAGGTTAATGGAGCTGAGTTTACCTGTGCTTCGCGGGCCCTCCCACCCTTCTGGTTACACACAGCAGCTTCCCTACTAGCCACTGGCTCTATTCCGGAAACAACCCTCTCACTGTACCCAGGGGTATCTTTCCCACTTCCCAGGTATGGGGCAGCCTGTGCCGGGTTGATTCTCAGTTCTGCGTGGAAAGCCAAGCTTTCCATGTCAGTCCAGGACACCTTCCTGAGCCTGACCTTCCCTCCCAGACCCGCAGGTTCTGTGGCTGGAGTGGTGCCACTGAGGTTCTCAGGAGAGGCATCCGTTATCCAGTGATGCTGGAAAAATGCACTCTCTGGAGGATTCTCAGTGTCTGGAGGGAACCCCTGCTGTGTTCCTGTATCTGTTCTTGTGTGGCTACAGTAAGGAGGGGGGTTTGGGGGGAAAGCTGCAGTAAGGGACACTCTCTCCCTATCTGACAGTTCTACAGTGCACACAGGACCCACCGGGTCACTTATTATACCTGGTACCACATTTCCCACAGTAGCGCAAGACATCACATTATCAACAGTAACATCAATATCATAACCTGGGGAGACATCCTGCAATACCTGCAAATTAGCCTGTGCATCTTCCACAACACATGGGGCCCATCCTGCTGGCTTACAATTGCACCATGGCAAACCCGCTATATCTGGATCCCATTGTCTCTGAGCAGGAATGACGTTATCTGAGCATGTTGTCACCAGTAACTTATTGGCAGGTACATGCTCTGCCTGCAACCAACTCAGATCTGTCCCATTTCTGCAGTTAGCGTCCCCGGGCACCATGTCACAACCAGACATCACTGGAGGAACAGGGTTAACTTCTAGCACAGCAACCTTAATGACATCACCATCAGCACTCCTACCACTGATGAGTGAGGGTGTCTCATTCCCAACTAGATTAGGGCATTCATTTAACCCCACAAACTGGCAAGGATTACCCACTATACCTGTCTCTAACTCACCCTCCACCTCCACTGAAGGTACGGCACTATCACAGATCATCCCAGGGGCTTCACACAAAATAACAACATTGCAATGTTCAGCATGGTTACATACTACCTGAGATGCATCATATGGTTCAGAAGGGTTAGCGACAGATATGTGTGGAGTTAATAAAAGTCCCACATCAGTAGTCCCACACATACTTGTGTGCATGCAGTCAGAAAGTCCCATTCCTATTTCCGACATAGTCCCTTCCCTGCATACTTTCACTATGCAGTCAGCCCGTTCCGGCAACAAATCTGGAGCAACGGGTGGGAACATGCTGCTCACATCTTCCAGCAGTTTAAACTGGGCCTTGTGATGTGAGGTCTCCTGAGCAGGCTCCATGACGACTGTAGTAGGCAGAGTTACCTTGTCCTGGTGGGGCATTCCTGGTGAGAGCAAGCTGCTGACATCCTCAGCTTCTGCTTCTCCCAACCGTTTAAACTGGAACTTTGCTTCCAGAGCTGGTAACAGCAGCTGTTCTAGGCGACGCCACTCCACACCTATCCGGCGGCACTGATCTCCCCAAAATGGGGTATCCAGCTTTCTCCAAGCATCGACCTCCTGCTGCGCAAATTTGTAACATTGTCCCAGTTCTCTCAGAAGCACCCAAGGAGACGCGGATGGACCCCAGAAACGAAATGCTGCACGATACTGGCTGAAGGCATTGCACCCATCGTAACTGGCCTGGGTGAGCTGCGTGATCATCTCCCCACGAGTATGGTTGTGGCAGGAGATACCTTGCAGCTGGCATTCTTCCGTTAGTTCCTCTGTGCTCAGTAGGGTAAACATATCATCATCCTCCACTGGGTCAATATACCCACTGGGCTCTTCTGGTGCTGTAGGGGATTGGTACTCTGCAGTCTCCCTGACTGCCACACATCCTACAGTCTCCCTGGTGCTAGCAGAGATGTCACCTCTCTGAGCATCGGTTGTAGTGTCCAGGGCCAGCTCATTATTCACAACCAAGCTGACACTCACTTGGCTTCCTCTGTCTGCTTCCGAGACAGGGAACTGTGCATGACGCGGTCCGGTGAAATTCGCGTCAGCGGTCATTTGGGACCTCTGTCCCTTGCTAGGCTCCCCATGATTGATAACAGAGTCCACACCATGATCCAACACATTATTTACTTCCGCAGACAGTAAAAGTTCAGTACGAAGCCCATCTCCTGCTAACTCAGTAGCCACGGCAGATAAAGTCTCACGTAAAGGTTCGCCATCATGATGCCCTGTATCATTCTCCACTGGTTCACCAACAGCGATCAGGCCTCTGAGCCTCCCCAGCACCAACTGGTGCTCACGCTCAGCCTGACGCTCTGCAGCCTCAGCCTCTCGTCTGGCTTTGCGCTCCGCAGCCTCTCTGTCGACAATGCCTTGGCAGAACTGCACCAGCTGCAAAGCGAATACGGGGTTCACATTCTTAATTTGCCTGATAACAGCTAGAAGGTCGCTCGGCAGTGTAGACTTGCTGGGTCCAGCAGAAGTGTCTGACCCTGGCACGGCATCGTTTGTACTGTCCAGTGCTGACTGAGCCCCTGGGGTAGGATTGTCCATGGACTGGTTTCCTCCAGCAGCTAGAGTCCGATCGGCATCCACTAGTGCCTGAATCATACGTTTTCTACTCTGGCCAGACCAAGGGATATTCCTCTGCACACACACGACCGCCAGGTCATCTCTCCTCATCTGCTGGTAATCAGCCATCCGGAGTCTCACACTTGTCAAATAAAATGATAGGAAAGAAAAACAAGAGAAGGGAGGGAACAGAAATTGCACTCACTGTGTGACTTTTAAAACTATAGTAAAGCTCTGAGTTCTGATTCTGGTGATGTGGGTATTTCTCACAAAATTCTACCCACACTCACTTAAGTTCTTAAAGAGAAAAATGAATTCTCCACCCCACCGCTTGCCGCCAAATGTCACGGACCCACCGGTCGCCTGCTCCGATACGTCAATCTGAGCAGCGCCGGCCGTGACTGGGGTTCGCTCAGGACACTCGGGTCCTTTCCTTGAGGTACACTGCCACCAGCCAAAACCTGATTTTAGCGCCTGAAACTGCGCAAGGGGCGGCTTGGCTCGCCCCTGACCACACAATACAAGATAACAATGGTAACGTTTTTCAGCCGTTCTCTTCCGAGGCTAATGAGTCTTAGGAACACAGAACCAGAACTGGGAATATGTATTATTTATTCCTAGAAATACTACAGAGCTTTAAACAAAATGCTTACAAGACATTACAATGATTTTAAAAGTACACACAAGTTTTGAATGCAAATTTCAGGAATAAAATAAAAGGAAAAAAAGACAGAACCGTATCCTACAATCCTGAAGTGGGGGGGTCCTCCACAAGAAATCTCTCGTCGCCTACAGCCTGCTTGCTCGACCCCCAGGTAGTGACACTGACTATCCCAAGGTACAGAGGTTTTATCTGCAGCCTCCCTCATCCCTCCCACCCTTGGGATTTTTAACCATTCCCTTGCTGAGCCTAGTGAAGGTCCCTAGCTCTTTCCCATAAAGAATTTGTCCCTGCTTTGAAGTAGATCTTATACATTCCCCAAGTGATAAGAGGTCATTTAGTGCAGGGCCAGAGCCACTTTGGCCGGTTGGCTGGACACTATTGCTCTCCCCCTCAATCTGGTTTATGAGGGGTCTCAGATCTTATCTTACATCCTAACTCCAGAGGAGTCCACAGATGGCTACACTCCCTGGGTCACCAATAGTCCACACACATAATACATGACATGTTCTGATCTCCCACATAATAATCACAGGCGGCATGATTTTACCAAACATACCAGACATACATTGATTGCACAGATAATCATAACAGGAGGCATACGTTAATTTGATCGATCACCTGATCTGATCGTTACAGGGATTATGAAGAGCGAATAGCCACTGAAAGCAAAACTAACCCCAAGAAGTTTTTCAAATACATAAATAGTAAATGTATAATTAAGGACAACATAGGCCTACTAACCGATATCACTGGAAAAAGTTTTACGGAGGACAAGGGAAAAGCAGAACTGTTACATGAGTTCTTATCATCAGTGTTTACTTAGGGAGAGCAGACTGTGGAACGCACACATACCACAAATGGGATTAACAAGCCAGACCTCAATATTGATTTTTTCTACCAAGGAAATAATATTGAGGCTCAGCAAAATCAAAACAAATATATCACCTGGGCCAGATGGGATTCATCCTAGGGTACTAATTTTATTTATTTATTTATTAACAGTTTCTTATATAGCGCACACAGATTCCGCAGCGCTTTACAGAGCATAGTTATAATCAAAAACACATAACAAATTACAGTACAAGACAGTTTAGGACAAGTACATGGTTAATATGGATAGTTGCACCAGGGGACAGGACACTGAAGCAATTATCAGGGTGGCCAGAGGCGGAACTACCATTGGTGCAACAGGTGCATTGCACCGGGGCCTCTGAGGACAAAGGGGCCCATTGCTGCCCAGACAAGCAGCTTATACCCCTGTCACCCACTGGTGCGTGGCCTAAATTATACTTTTGCACCTGGGCCCAGCACTCACAAGTTCCGCCACTGAGGGTGGCAGAGGTTTATATATTCTAAGAAAGGCACATAAGGAGAGAGGGCCCTGCTCGTGAAAGCTTACATTCTAAAGGGGAGGGTTAGACAGACTGGGGTGACACAGAAGGCGAAGAAGTGAGCATAAACAGGTTAGGTTGAGAAATTGTCAGGTTTTATGCAGGAGGGTGGGAAGAGGTCAGCTTAGTCTTTGATATTTTAAGTCTAAAAAAGCGCTGGGTCATCCAAGAGTAGACATCAGAGAGACAGTTGGAGATATGAGTGAGGATAGAGGGAGAGAGATCAGGAAAAGATTGGTAGATTTTAGTATTATCAGCATAGAAGTGATAGTGGAAGTTAAGTGAGCAAATAAGCTCACCCAGAGAGGACATGTAGAGATAGAGAAGAAGAGGGCCAAGATTAAAATGTTGGGGGACATCTATTATCAATGGAAGAGCAGGAGAGGTGAAGTCATTAGAGGTACAGCTGGGCATTTTCAAAACAGACAGTGCATATGCAAAAAAAAAGAGTAATATTCAAAGTTTTAGCAGTTAAGAGTTGCACTTATGTTGATTGTAGTTTCCTTCAGTTTCTGTCCAGTTTAAGTCCAGGCTAAGTCTAGGTGACAGTGTGCGGTTGTATATTCCTACTTAGAATCTTCCTACTTTGAATTCTGACTAAATTTCTAAAGCCAGATTTCTATAGCCAGCCAAGGCTTAGTCAGCCTCCTATACTCTATACTAATGGAATTAAAGGAGGAATTAGCTTCTCCTCTACATTATATCTTTGATAATTCACTATTAACCCTCTGAGGCACTTATGTATTATATAGCTTCCCTTCTGGACTTGTAACTTGTTGGGACTGCTATGCTATTACTGGTGCCTGTCCTTGTGTTTCCCTCCTATATCCCTATAGATTGTAAGCTTGCAGCAGGGCCCTCCTACCTCCATGTCTGTCTGTTGTTACCCAGTTTGTTTTATCACTGTTTACTATTGTAAAGCGCAACGGAATCTGCTGCGCTATATAAGAAACTGCAAATAAATAAATAATAATATCACAAGGAAAGGTACCAAAAGACTGGAGAATAGCAGAGGTAGTGCCATTATTCAAAAAAGGAGGATCCCACTAATTACAGACCTGTTAGTTTAACATCAATAGTGGGTAAACTATTTGAAGGATTTTTAAGAGATGGGATCCAGGAATATTTAGACCTTCATAGTTTACTCAGTAATAACCATCATGGGTTTGTGAAATTTAGTTCATGCCAAACTAATCTACTTGGTTTCTATGAAGAGGTTAGCAAAAACCTTGATAATGGAAACGCTGTAGATGTGATTTTCCTAGATTTTGCTAAAGCCTTCGACACCGTACCACACAAGAGGTTGATAAATAAAATGGAGGACCTGGGATTAGGGGCAAATATCTGCAGATGGGTAGGGAACTGGCTGTGTAATAGAGAACAAAGAGTGGTTTTGAACAGTGGCGTATCTGATAGGGCACCAGTACTAAGTGGAGTGCCCCAGGGTTCGGTTTTGGGGCCCATTTTATTTAACATATTTATTAAAGATATTGGGATGGGGTTACTCAGCAATGTATCCATCTTTGCGGACGATACAAAACTGAGCGGAGTTATTAAATCATCAGAAGATGTCACCATGCTTCAAAATGATCTTGACAATCTAGATGAGTGGGCAAAAAAGAGGAAGATGAGGTTCAATGTGGACAAATGCAAGGTCATGCACCTTGGGAGACATAACCAGTGTGCTAGTTATAACCTAAGCGGGGATGAATTGGGTAATTCAGTACTCGAAAAGTCCAAATAGACAACAAACTAGGGTGTAGTGCTCAATGTAGTATAGCAACAAATAAGGCCAATAAAACTCTAGCATGTATTAAAAGGGGCATGGAAACTAGGGACTCATGGGTAATTATGCCTCTGTACAAATCATTGGTTAGACCACACCTCGAATACGGAGTACAATTCTGGGCCCCGCACTATAAAAAGGACATCATAGAATTAGAAAAAATCCAAAGAAGAGCAACAAAGCTTATTAGGGGAATGGAGAATTTAAGCTACGGGGAGAGATTAAGCAATCTGGGACTATTTACATTAGAGAAGAGACGTTTAAGGGGGGATATGCTCAACATGTACAAGTATATCAGGGGCCAATATAAGGAACGGTCACACACCCTATTTTCTACCAGAAAGGAATCTAGGACACGAGGGCATGAGTATAGATCAGAAGAAAAAAGATTTTGTTCATCTAGAAGAAAAAAACTTCTTTACAGTCAGAGCAGTCAGACTGTGGAACTCTCTTCCTGGAGATGTGGTGTCGGCAGACAATATAAATACGGTTAAAATAAGGTTGGACAAACATTTATTGGTTAATCTGTCTTTAAAATATCAGAACATACTATACATCAAGTGATTAGCTTTTATTAACATAGGTTGAACTAGATGGATGCAAGTCTTTATTCAGCCTCACCTACTATGTAACTATGTACAGAGACAGTGGGCCTGATTCAGAACTGATCCCTGGGCTGCACATTTTCAGCGCCCAGCGATCAGGTAAATGCCGCCCCGCACAAGGGAATTCCTGCCCATGCACATGAGGGGAGAACCATCTGCAGTCACTCGCCATGGAATGGTTCACCCTCTGGGCGCAGTGCTGAGTAGCCCACACTGGACAGCAAGAAATTACACACATGCAATAAACTGTACATTACTGTGACAGACACCTATCAGGCTCAGGGGTATATGCCCTGATAGGTGCAACACTTATAAAAACAAGGGACTATTTCCCAATACATCTGGTATCTAATAAAGTCACATTTTATTACTATAGAACACACAGTCCTGTGATGTACCCGGTATACAGAAGTCTGGGGAATAAAGCGCAGAAGCGAATACAGTCAGTGATATTTTGCGATTCTCTTGCTGAAGCGCAGAAAGAGGCGGGAGAAAAACACATGGTGGAAAGGGGTGTGACCTGGTTCCGTCACAACGTAACACCACAAAGTGAAACTCATTATATAACATACAGTACCAGATAACTACCAGTCCCCATAACAGTCCCTGCAGAGTCCCAAAACATCAGTGGTAGTGACTGCAGATGTGTTTTGTCTCCCCCAGGGGATTGTCCTGATGGCGCTGTGTACAGCTGCTTAGGGTTCTCTGACTGATAAGTACTGCTGATGTTTACTGAGTCCACACATGGGGCACAGCAGCTGTGTCCACTCCTGGGGCACAGCTGCTGCGTCCACTCCTGGGGCACAGCTGCTGCGTCCACTCCTGGTGTACAGCAGCTGCGTCTACTCCTGGTGTACAGCAGCTGCGTCTACTCCTGGGGCACAGCAGCTGCATCTACTCCGGGGTGTTCTGGTGCACCCTCCCGGGGTCCCGCTAGTGTGGGCGCATCCACATTGCCACACTCAGCTACACCTCTGTACGGAACTGGGGATGTGCTATCAGCAACTCACTGTGCCTGTCTGCCAAGGGTTAATAACTCCAGTTATACTCTTGCCCTCCTGCACTGTGTCACAGAAGCCCATAAATCACAATGGCACACTCACAGTTAGCAGGCAGTGTCTGTCTCAGCTGGGCTCGTTCACTGGCCTCCCTCCGGGCGCTGCAGCCTCCTGCTTATCCCTCCACATGTGCTGCGGGCTTCCTGCACTAGTTAATCAGGCCCCCTCTGTTCCTGTCGGCCATTGGAGGCTCTGGGTCAATCAAATTATGCTTCGTTATTATCAAATTACCCCTTCTTTCAAAGTGAACCGTTGAGCCGCCTAAAAGATCTGGATCTTTCCACTGACTGATCTCCTGGATCCCAGCTCTCGTTAGTGACTCGTTTTGACCATCTCTACAGCACGCGGTGGCTCCTTCCTCCTGCTTCCTGTCACCCGGGATCTGCTGCCCCTCCTCTTCCTGTCACTCCGTCCCAGCCAATCCCTGCTTGTCCCCACTTGGCCTGTCAATCAACAGGTCAGTGTGCCTTCAGCGTCGCCATGGGGAAAATTAACCCCTTGGTGTTCAATGCGCCCAGGGGCCAGACACTGGGGTGTTCCATCTACCCCTACTTTTTCAAGTGCGTGTCCTCACAAAACAACTCTAGGAGGGTTAACAAGTGAACTAATAGTATCAGCACAACATATCACAATATAATTTCCAAAATGTACCCAGGATGCAGGTTCAGCACCAGACTCTCAGTCATTCTGCCTGATGCCATTTGTGGGTGGTGAGGGGCAGAAACGGCCTCTGATTGTAACAAACACATTCTTGCTGCCACTGTTAATGAGTAGGGAAGAGGCCAGGGATCTGCGTGGTTCCACAGAGGTTTCCTGGCCTCAGCGATGGATGGCTTGCGAGTACCCCTGGTAGCCACAAGCCAAGTGTGAGTGATCTGATGTTGTGTTCTATGACTCAGGTTGGATCACTATTACACTACATGTAATAGAGGCCTCCTGCTGCACAATATGTAATAGATGCCTCCTGCTGCGCCAAATGTAATAGAGGCCTCCTGCTGCACCACATGTAATAGATGCCTCCTGCTGCGCCAAATGTAATAGAGGTCTCCTGCTGCACCACATGTAATAGATGCCTCCGGCTGCACTACATGTAATAGAGGCCTCCTGCTGCACCACATGTAATAGAGGCCTCCTGCTGCACCACATGTAATAGAGGCCTCCTGCTGCACCACATGTAATAGATGCCTCCTGCTGCACCACATGAAATAGATGCCTCCCGCTGCACCACATGTAATAGATGCCTCCCGCTGCACCACATGTAATAGATGCCTCCCGCTGCACCACATGTAATAGATGCCCCCTGCTGCACCACATGAAATAGATGCCTCCCGCTGCACCACATGTAATAGATGCCTCATGCTGCACCACATGTAATAGATGCCTCCTGCTGCACCACATGTAATAGATGCCTCCTGCTGCACCACATGTAATAGATGCCTCCTGCTGCACCACATGTAATAGATGCCCCCTGCTGCACCACATGTAATAGATGCCTCCTGCTGCACTAGATGTAATAGATGCCTCCTGCTGCACTACATGTAATAGATGCCTCCTGCTGCACCACATGTAATAGAGGCCTCCTGCTGCACCACATGTAATAGATGCCTCCTGCTGCACCACATGTAATAGATGCCTCCTGCTGCACCACATGTAATAGATGCCTCATGCTGCACTAGATGTAATAGATGCCTCCTGCTGCACTACATGTAATAGATGCCTCCTGCTGCACCACATGTAATAGAGGCCTCCTGCTGCACTATATGTAATAGAGGCCTCCTGCTGCACTATATGTAATAGATGCCTCCTGCTGCACTACATGTAATAGATGTCTCCCGCTGCACCACATGTAATGGATGCCTCCTGCTGCATCACCGTACAGAGCTTTAGTCTACCAAGGAAGCAGCACCTATATCTACTCCATGCACACCTGAATGAGCCACATGTCTATAACATGGCCACACTGTTGTGTGTGTGTGTGTGTGTGTGTGTGTGTGTTAGCTAGGAGTAACAGCTACACAATATCAGTTTGTGGGACCAATCAGGGCCAGCACTACATGTAGCCAGCTGCCTAAGGACACCAGGACCTATGGGGCACCACTGAGCAGTGCCAGATTAAGGTCTAAATGGGCCTGGAGCTGAAAATTATCAAGGGCCTATCATGCACAATAATAGGGGTTGTGGCCAGCACATAATAATGTGGGAGGAGTGACAAGTATTTAGGTTGTCTGATTATGGGTGTGTCTCTATTTTTGTAAATAGTTTCAACTAATTATATATGCCTGGAAAAAGCAGGGGGCAGGCATAGGAAAAATGCAGGGAGGAATATTGGCAGTTGCCCTCCAAAGGTGCACCCTTAGGATGCTGATGTCCTAAGATACTTGCGGGGTGAGGCGGCACTCCAGTAATAAAAAAAATACTGAAAGCCAAAACTTGGTAGACAACATTTCAGCACCTTTTATGTGATCATTTGAGATTACCACACCATATACCCCTTATACAAATCATGCAACACAATAGTAACCCCCTTATACTGTGCTTCTTACTCATTACGCCACATGGAATGAGCAAAAATTCACACCGACTGAGCAAAAATTCACACTATGGCAAACGGATTGAGTCAAAATTCACATTATGCCACACAGATTAAGGCAAAATTCACATTTTGCCACATGGATTGAGCCAAAATATACACTATACCAAACAGATTGAGCAATAATGCACAATATGCTTCATAAACAGGGGCATTGGGGGCCAAAGGCGTGCATTAAAAATTACACCATAATGCCAATTACATGTTAAGCCACATGCCATAATGTCCATTACGTATTATGCCAAACACCCAGTGGCGTAGCTACGGTTCCGCACCCCCGGCGATGGCGGGGGGGAGCCGGCGCCCACAGGGTCACGGAGCCGTAGCCAGCAGTTCTTTCAGCTGCAGCACCCAATACTTAAACTTCAGTTTTCTTCATCTCTGGCTGTATGTGTGAGGACACTCATTGTCCCGCCCCATGACCTGCCCATGGGGCGGACCGCGGGTGGTTCAATGAGTATCCTCACACAGCTAGCCAGAGAGCTCCTCTCCCTTTCTTCCTGCCTGGCAATCCCCCGGCTTCCACACAGCCCGCCCCACTGTCCTTATACTGTGCATGGACGCTGGCTGCTCCCCGGTGGACGCTGCCACAGCCGCTGGCTCAGTGAAGTTGCAGCCTTCGTGCCTGTGCCAGATACTCCTGCCGCAGGCTGCAACTTCACTGCATCGGCGGCTGTGACCCCCCACCCCACCCCACAGTGCTCAATCTCCAGCGGCTGCCGCTTTATACAGCATATATATGAATGAGACAGGCAGGGACTAGCACGGCATTTTACCTCCTCTGCCCGCCTCAAGCATCTCAGCTACCGGCCACCAGCCCCGTCCTGCTGTCTGCCCAATCAAGTTAGGTAAATAATGGCAGCAATTTACATAAAGTGTTTTTATAATGTTTTCTATCTATATTTGCATACCATACAGGGGTGCAGAGAGGACAGGGGATAGACAGGAGAAGAGGGGACAAGGAGACAGAGATGAAGGTGGGAAAAAGGGGGATGGAGTGGTGAGGGGGATGGAGTGGTGAGGGGGATGGAGTGGTGAGAAATTTTATTTGGCTTGGGGGAGCAATATTTCTAGTTACGCCACTGCAAACACCATAATGCCTATTAAAAATTATGCTACATATTGTAAGTGGTGCTTACCTATATGCTCATTGCCAGGGGTTCCATGCTCATTGCCAAGGGTTCCATGCTCATTGCCATGTGGGATTGCATGCTCATTGCCAAGGGTGAATACATGCTTGCGGTAACTGGGGGACAACCACTGCCAGGCAGAAATGACAGCCAGGCAGAGAACAGGGGGCTGACCGGCTGTATTCAAAGCAATGCAGGTCCCGGCTATTTGAAATAATACCCCTTTCACACCAGGAAATACAGGGATTTACCCAGGAATATGGTCCCAGGATCATACAGGGACATTCCAGGGCTGGCCCCTTTTACACCAGCCTAGTCCCTGCATTTTATGGTATGAGGAGGAGAGAAAACTACCCCCACCCCCCCTTTAAGCAACCAGCTATATTTTCGGAACTGACCCATTTACATGTGGGCTTATAATGATTTACAAATGATTTTGGTCCCGTGAAACTGGGCCATTTAGTTCCAGATAAATCTGTCCTCAAACAACATGAACAGCCATGAAATTACATTTCAGAAATGAAAAAAATCGGTTTACCTGCAATATCTCTATAACCAATGAACCCATATGGACCAGCCTGGTATCAGATTGAAGGCCTAGCGATTTGTGTTAGACTGAGATCCTTGAGCTTCTGTGATGCCGTTGGAACTGGGTGGGGGTTGGAATTAGCGGGTCCCATGATATCCTATGGGGAAAACGTTCCAGCTTTGCCTGGCGGTATTTCCGGTTCCCGGGGGACTAGTGATGTGGGGCCAGGCTCGTTGAAAAGCCCTGTCCCTCAGCTACAAATTGGGGCTATTTGTAGAATGGGCCTGGAGCTGTAGCTCCATCAGGCACATTGGTAATCTGGCCCTGCCACTGAATCTGCCTACGTCCAACATAATTGTGCCTACAGATACATCTTGCTATATGGCATTGGCTGTGGGTCTTATCACCCAGTTGCTACTTTTCCAGACCCCATTGTGACCCTCAGGTCAACCACTCTCCACACCCACTGTCCCCAATTCTGCTGTGCTCCATCTAAAGCAAGCTCCCCCTCACTAACCCCAAGCTCCCCAATCCTGGAGACCAGGTGTCACCGCTGCTTTTTGTGGCTTACCCCCTGTGCTGGATGTTCTTCTTACTGCTGATCCATGTGTGCGGGGGTCTCAGTCTCAGCATCACATGGGCTCCTCACACCCAATGACCAGCTGCTAGGCCTGACTCGCACCCTCAGCTGGGTGATGATCTCCCTGCTTCCAGTCTCTGTGTCGGTCAGCATCACCTGGGTCATGTCCGTGCTCACCATACAAGCTGTAGGTAGAGTCTGGGTGGCGGGGATGCACTGTGTGCACTGAGGACCGGCACATAGTGACCACTGCCCCCGGCATGTCTGCCCTGACCGGTGTACAGACATCAGCAGGAGTAATGCTCAGACAGGCAGTGGCGGAGCTGCACTGTGTGCACTGAGGACCGGCAAATAGTGACCACTGCCCCCGGCATGTCTGCCCTGACCGGTGTACAGACATCAGCAGGAGTAATGCTCAGACAGGCAGTGGCGGGGCTGCACTGTGTGCACTGAGGACCGGCACATAGTGACCACTGCCCCCGGCATGTCTGCCCTGACCGGTGTACAGACATCAACAGGAGTAATGCTCAGACAGGCAGTGGTGTGGCTGCACTGTGTGCACTGAGGACCGGCACATAGTGACCACTGCTCCCGGCATGTCTGCCCTGACCGGTGTACAGACATCAGCAGGAGTAATGCTCATACAGGCAGTGGCGGGGCTGCACTGTGTGCACTGAGGACTGGCACATAGTGACCACTGCTCCCGGCATGTCTGCCCTGACCGGTGTACAGACATCAGCAGGAGTAATGCTCAGACAGGCAGTGGCAGGGGCTGCACTTTGTGCACTGAGGACCGGCACATAGTGACCACTGCTCCCGGCATGTCTGACCTGACCGGTGTACAGACATCAGCATGAGCAATGCTCAGACAGGCAGTGGCGGGGCTGCACTGTGTGCACTGAGGACCAGCCCATAGTGACCACTGCTCCCGGCATGTCTGCCCTGACCGGTGTACAGACATCAGCAGGAGTAATGCTCAGACAGGCAGTGTCGGGGCTGCACTGTGTGCACTGAGGACCGGCACATAGTGACCACTGCTCCCGGCATGTCTGCCCTGACCGGTGCAGAGACATCAGCAGGAGTAATGCTCAGACAGGCAGTGGCGGGGCTGCACTGTGTGCACTGAGGACCGGCACATAGTGACCACTGCCCCCGGGATGTCTACCCTGACCGGTGTACAGACATCAGCAGGAGTAATGCTCAGACAGGCAGTGGCTGCACTGTGTGCACTGAGGACCGGCACATAGTGACCACTGCCCCCGGGATGTCTGCCCTGACTGGTGTACAGAAATCAGCAGGAGTAATGCTCAGACAGGCAGTGGCGGGGCTGCACTGTGTGCACTGAGGACCGGCACATAGTGACCACTGCTCCCGGCATGTCTGCCCTGACCGGTGCAGAGACATCAGCAGGAGTAATGCTCAGACAGGCAGTGGCGGGGCTGCACTGTGTGCACTGAGGACCGGCACATAGTGACCACTGCTCCCGGCATGTCTGCCCTGACCGGTGCAGAGACATCAGCAGGAGTAATGCTCAGACAGGCAGTGGCGGGGCTGCACTGTGTGCACTGAGGACCGGCACATAGTGACCACTGCTCCCGGCATGTCTGCCCTGACCGGTGCAGAGATTTTAGCAGGAGTAATGCTCAGACAGGCAGTGGCGGGGCTGCACTGTGTGCACTGAGGTCCGGCACATAGTGACCACTGCTCCCGGCATGTCTGCCCTGACCGGTGTACAGACATCAGCAGGAGTAATGCTCATACAGGCAGTGGCGGGGCTGCACTGTGTGCACTGAGGACTGGCACATAGTGACCACTGCTCCCGGCATGTCTGCCCTGACCGGTGTACAGACATCAGCAGGAGTAATGCTCAGACAGGCAGTGGCGGGGCTGCACTGTGTGCATTGAGGACCAGCACATAGTGACCACTGCTCCCGGCATGTCTGACCTGACCGGTGTACAGACATCAGCAGGAGCAATGCTCAGACAGGCAGTGGCGGGGCTGCACTGTGTGCACTGAGGACCGGCACATAGTGACCACTGCTCCCGGCATGTCTGCCCTGACCGGTGTACAGACATCAGCAGGAGTAATGCTCAGACAGGCAGTGGCGGGGCTGCACTGTGTGCACTGAGGACCGGCACATAGTGACCACTGCCCCCGGGATGTCTACCCTGACCGGTGTAGAGACATCAGCAGGAGTAATGCTCAGACAGGCAGTGGTGTGGCTGCACTGTGTGCACTGAGGACTGGCACATAGTGACCACTGCTCCCGGGATGTCTGCCCTGACCGGTGTACAGACATCAGCAGGAGTAATGCTCAGACAGGCAGTGGCGGGGCTGCACTGTGTGCACTGAGGACCGGCACATAGTGACCACTGCTCCCGGCATGTCTGCCCTGACCGGTGCAGAGACATCAGCAGGAGTAATGCTCAGACAGGCAGTGGCTGCACTGTGTGCACTGAGGACCGGCACATAGTGATCACTGCCCCCGGCATGTCTGCCCTGACCGGTGTACAGACATCAGCAGGAGTAATGCTCAGACAGGCAGTGGAGGGGCTGCACTGTGTGCACTGAGGACCGGCACATAGTGACCACTGCTCCCGGCATGTCTGCCCTAACTGGTGTACAGACATCAGCAGTAGTAATGCTCAGACAGGCAGTGGCTGCACTGTGTGCACTGAGGACCGGCACATAGTGACCACTGCCCCCGGGATGTCTGCCCTGACTGGTGTACAGACATCAGCAGGAGTAATGCTCAGACAGGCAGTGGCGGGGCTGCACTGTGTGCACTGAGGACCGGCACATAGTGACCACTGCCCCCGGCATGTCTGCCCTGACCGGTGTACAGACATCAGCAGGAGTAATGCTCAGACAGGCAGTGGCGGGGCTGCACTGTGTGCACTGAGGACCGGCACATAGTGACCACTGCCCCCGGCATGTCTGCCCTGACCGGTGTACAGACATCAACAGGAGTAATGCTCAGACAGGCAGTGGCGGGGCTGCACTGTGTGCACTGAGGACCGGCACATAGTGACCACTGCTCCCGGCATGTCTGCCCTGACCGGTGCAGAGATTTCAGCAGGAGTAATGCTCATACAGGCAGTGGCGGGGCTGCACTGTGTGCACTGAGGACTGGCACATAGTGACCACTGCTCCCGGCATGTCTGCCCTGACCGGTGTACAGACATCAGCAGGAGTAATGCTCAGACAGGCAGTGGCGGGGCTGCATTGTGTGCACTGAGGACCGGCACATAGTGACCACTGCTCCCGGCATGTCTGACCTGACCGGTGTACAGACATCAGCAGGAGCAATGCTCAGACAGGCAGTGGCGGGGCTGCACTGTGTGCACTGAGGACCAGCCCATAGTGACCACTGCTCCCGGCATGTCTGCCCTGACCGGTGTACAGACATCAGCAGGAGTAATGCTCAGACAAGCAGTGGTGGGGCTGCACTGTGTGGACTGAGGACCGGCACATAGTGACCACTGCCCCCGGGATGTCTACCCTGACCGGTGTACAGACATCAGCAGGAGTAATGCTCAGACAGGCAGTGGCTGCACTGTGTGCACTGAGGACCGGCACATAGTGACCACTGCCCCCGGGATGTCTGCCCTGACTGGTGTACAGACATCAGCAGGAGTAATGCTCAGACAGGCAGTGGCGGGGCTGCACTGTGTGCACTGAGGACCGGCACATAGTGACCACTGCTCCCGGCATGTCTGCCCTGACTGGTGAATAGACATCAGCAGGAGTAATGCTCAGACAGGCAGTGGCGGGGCTGCACTGTGTGCACTGAGGACCGGCACATAGTGACCACTGCTCCCGGCATGTCTGCCCTGACCGGTGCAGAGACATCAGCAGGAGTAATGCTCAGACAGGCAGTGGCGGGGCTGCACTGTGTGCACTGAGGACCGGCACATAGTGACCACTGCTCCCGGCATGTCTGCCCTGACCGGTGCAGAGATTTCAGCAGGAGTAATGCTCATACAGGCAGTGGCGGGGCTGCACTGTGTGCACTGAGGACTGGCACATAGTGACCACTGCTCCCGGCATGTCTGCCCTGACCGGTGTACAGACATCAGCAGGAGTAATGCTCAGACAGGCAGTGGCGGGGCTGCATTGTGTGCACTGAGGACCGGCACATAGTGACCACTGCTCCCGGCATGTCTGACCTGACCGGTGTACAGACATCAGCAGGAGCAATGCTCAGACAGGCAGTGGCGGGGCTGCACTGTGTGCACTGAGGACCAGCCCATAGTGACCACTGCTCCCGGCATGTCTGCCCTGACCGGTGTACAGACATCAGCAGGAGTAATGCTCAGACAAGCAGTGGTGGGGCTGCACTGTGTGGACTGAGGACCGGCACATAGTGACCACTGCCCCCGGGATGTCTACCCTGACCGGTGTACAGACATCAGCAGGAGTAATGCTCAGACAGGCAGTGGCTGCACTGTGTGCACTGAGGACCGGCACATAGTGACCACTGCCCCCGGGATGTCTGCCCTGACTGGTGTACAGACATCAGCAGGAGTAATGCTCAGACAGGCAGTGGCGGGGCTGCACTGTGTGCACTGAGGACCGGCACATAGTGACCACTGCTCCCGGCATGTCTGCCCTGACTGGTGAATAGACATCAGCAGGAGTAATACTCAGACAGGCAGTGGCGGGGCTGCACTGTGTGCACTGAGGACCGGCACATAGTGACCACTGCTCCCGGCATGTCTGCCCTGACCGGTGCAGAGACATCAGCAGGAGTAATGCTCAGACAGGCAGTGGCGGGGCTGCACTGTGTGCACTGAGGACCGGCACATAGTGACCACTGCTCCCGGCATGTCTGCCCTGACCGGTGCAGAGATTTCAGCAGGAGTAATGCTCAGACAGGCAGTGGCGGGGCTGCACTGTGTGCACTGAGGTCCGGCACATAGTGACCACTGCTCCCGGCATGTCTGCCCTGACCGGTGTACAGACATCAGCAGGAGTAATGCTCATACAGGCAGTGGCGGGGCTGCACTGTGTGCACTGAGGACTGGCACATAGTGACCAATGCTCCCGGCATGTCTGCCCTGACCGGTGTACAGACATCAGCAGGAGTAATGCTCAGACAGGCAGTGGCGGGGCTGCACTGTGTGCATTGAGGACCAGCACATAGTGACCACTGCTCCCGGCATGTCTGACCTGACCGGTGTACAGACATCAGCAGGAGCAATGCTCAGACAGGCAGTGGCGGGGCTGCACTGTGTGCACTGAGGACCGGCACATAGTGACCACTGCTCCCGGCATGTCTGCCCTGACCGGTGTACAGACATCAGCAGGAGTAATGCTCAGACAGGCAGTGGCGGGGCTGCACTGTGTGCACTGAGGACCAGCCCATAGTGACCACTGCTCCGGGCATGTCTGCCCTGACCGGTGTACAGACATCAGCAGGAGTAATGCTCAGACAGGCAGTGGCGGGGCTGCACTGTGTGCACTGAGGACCGGCACATAGTGACCACTGCCCCCGGGATGTCTACCCTGACCGGTGTAGAGACATCAGCAGGAGTAATGCTCAGACAGGCAGTGGTGTGGCTGCACTGTGTGCACTGAGGACTGGCACATAGTGACCACTGCTCCCGGGATGTCTGCCCTGACCGGTGTACAGACATCAGCAGGAGTAATGCTCAGACAGGCAGTGGCGGGGCTGCACTGTGTGCACTGAGGACCGGCACATAGTGACCACTGCTCCCGGCATGTCTGCCCTGACCGGTGCAGAGACATCAGCAGGAGTAATGCTCAGACAGGCAGTGGCTGCACTGTGTGCATTGAGGACCGGCACATAGTGATCACTGCCCCCGGCATGTCTGCCCTGACCGGTGTACAGACATCAGCAGGAGTAATGCTCAGACAGGCAGTGGAGGGGCTGCACTGTGTGCACTGAGGACCGGCACATAGTGACCACTGCTCCCGGCATGTCTGCCCTGACCGGTGTACAGACATCAGCAGGAGGAATGCTCAGACAGGCAGTGGTGGGGCTGCACTGTGTGCACTGAGGACCGGCACATAGTGACCACTGCCCCCGGCATGTCAGCCCTAACTGGTGTACAGACATCAGCAGGAGTAATGCTCAGACAGGCAGTGGCTGCACTGTGTGCACTGAGGACCGGCACATAGTGACCACTGCCCCCGGGATGTCTGCCCTGACTGGTGTACAGACATCAGCAGGAGTAATGCTCAGACAGGCAGTGGCGGGGCTGCACTGTGTGCACTGAGGACCGGCACATAGTGACCACTGCTCCCGGCATGTCTGCCCTGACCGGTGCAGAGACATCAGCAGGAGTAATGCTCAGACAGGCAGTGGCGGGGCTGCACTGTGTGCACTGAGGACCGGCACATAGTGACCACTGCTCCCGGCATGTCTGCCCGGACCGGTGCAGAGACATCAGCAGGAGTAATGCTCAGACAGGCAGTGGCGGGGCTGCACTGTGTGCACTGAGGACTGGCACATAGTGACCACTGCTCCCGGCATGTCTGCCCTGACCGGTGCAGAGATTTCAGCAGGAGTAATGCTCAGACAGGCAGTGGCGGGGCTGCACTGTGTGCACTGAGGACCGGCACATAGTGACCACTGCTCCCGGCATGTCTGCCCTGACCGGTGTACAGACATCAGCAGGAGTAATGCTCATACAGGCAGTGGCGGGGCTGCACTGTGTGCATTGAGGACCGGCACATAGTGACCACTGCTCCCGGCATGTCTGACCTGACCGGTGTACAGACATCAGCAGGAGCAATGCTCAGACAGGCAGTGGCAGGGCTGCACTGTGTGCACTGAGGACCAGCCCATAGTGACCACTGCTCCCGGCATGTCTGCCCTTACCGGTGTACAGACATCAGCAGGAGTAATGCTCAGACAGGCAGTGGCGGGGCTGCACTGTGTGCACTGAGGACCGGCACATAGTGACCACTGCTCCCGGCATGTCTACCCTGACCGGTGCAGAGACATCAGCAGGAGTAATGCTCAGACAGGCAGTGGCGGGGCTGCACTGTGTGCACTGAGGACCGGCACATAGTGACCACTGCTCCCGGCATGTCTGCCCGGACCGGTGCAGAGACATCAGCAGGAGTAATGCTCAGACAGGCAGTGGCGGGGCTGCACTGTGTGCACTGAGGACTGGCACATAGTGACCACTGCTCCCGGCATGTCTGCCCTGACCGGTGCAGAGATTTCAGCAGGAGTAATGCTCAGACAGGCAGTGGCGGGGCTGCACTGTGTGCACTGAGGACCGGCACATAGTGACCACTGCTCCCGGCATGTCTGCCCTGACCGGTGTACAGACATCAGCAGGAGTAATGCTCATACAGGCAGTGGCGGGGCTGCACTGTGTGCATTGAGGACCGGCACATAGTGACCACTGCTCCCGGCATGTCTGACCTGACCGGTGTACAGACATCAGCAGGAGCAATGCTCAGACAGGCAGTGGCAGGGCTGCACTGTGTGCACTGAGGACCAGCCCATAGTGACCACTGCTCCCGGCATGTCTGCCCTTACCGGTGTACAGACATCAGCAGGAGTAATGCTCAGACAGGCAGTGGCGGGGCTGCACTGTGTGCACTGAGGACCGGCACATAGTGACCACTGCTCCCGGCATGTCTACCCTGACCGGTGTACATACATCAGCAGGAGTAATGCTCAGACAGGCAGTGGCGGGGCTGCACTGTGTGCACTGAGGACCGGCACATAGTGACCACTGCTCCCGGCATGTCTGCCCTGACCGGTGCAGAGACATCAGCAGGAGTAATGCTCAGACAGGCAGTGGCGGGGCTGCACTGTGTGCACTGAGGACCGGCACATAGTGACCACTGCTCCCGGCATGTCTGCCCGGACCGGTGCAGAGACATCAGCAGGAGTAATGCTCAGACAGGCAGTGGCGGGGCTGCACTGTGTGCACTGAGGACTGGCACATAGTGACCACTGCTCCCGGCATGTCTGCCCTGACCGGTGCAGAGATTTCAGCAGGAGTAATGCTCAGACAGGCAGTGGCGGGGCTGCACTGTGTGCACTGAGGACCGGCACATAGTGACCACTGCTCCCGGCATGTCTGCCCTGACCGGTGTACAGACATCAGCAGGAGTAATGCTCATACAGGCAGTGGCGGGGCTGCACTGTGTGCATTGAGGACCGGCACATAGTGACCACTGCTCCCGGCATGTCTGACCTGACCGGTGTACAGACATCAGCAGGAGCAATGCTCAGACAGGCAGTGGCAGGGCTGCACTGTGTGCACTGAGGACCAGCCCATAGTGACCACTGCTCCCGGCATGTCTGCCCTTACCGGTGTACAGACATCAGCAGGAGTAATGCTCAGACAGGCAGTGGCGGGGCTGCACTGTGTGCACTGAGGACCGGCACATAGTGACCACTGCTCCCGGCATGTCTACCCTGACCGGTGTACATACATCAGCAGGAGTAATGCTCAGACAGGCAGTGGCGGGGCTGCACTGTGTGCACTGAGGACCGGCACATAGTGACCACTGCCCCCGGGATGTCTGCCCTGACTGGTGTACAGACATCAGCAGGAGTAATGCTCAGACAGGCAGTGGCGGGGCTGCACTGTGTGCACTGAGGACCGGCACATAGTGACCACTGCTCCCGGCATGTCTGCCCTGACCGGTGCAGAGACATCAGCAGGAGTAATGCTCAGACAGGCAGTGGCGGGGCTGCCTTGTGTGCACTGAGGACCGGCACATAGTGACCACTGCTCCCGGCATGTCTGCCCTGACCGGTGCAGAGATTTCAGCAGGAGTAATGCTCAGACAGGCAGTGGCGGGGCTGCACTGTGTGCACTGAGGACCGGCACATAGTGACCACTGCTCCCGGCATGTCTGCCCTGACCGGTGTACAGACATCAGCAGGAGTAATGCTCATACAGGCAGTGGTGGGGCTGCACTGTGTGCATTGAGGACCGGAACATAGTGACCACTGCTCCCGGCATGTCTGACCTGACCGGTGTACAGACATCAGCAGGAGCAATGCTCAGACAGGCAGTGGCGGGGCTGCACTGTGTGCACTGAGGACCAGCCCATAGTGACCACTGCTCCCGGCATGTCTGCCCTTACCGGTGTACAGACATCAGCAGGAGTAATGCTCAGACAGGCAGTGGCGGGGCTGCACTGTGTGCACTGAGGACCGGCACATAGTGACCACTGCTCCTGGCATGTCTGCCCTGACCGGTGTACAGACATCAGCAGGAGTAATGCTCAGACAGGCAGTGGCGGGGCTGCAATGTGTGCACTGAGGACCGGCACATAGTGACCACTGCACCCGGGATGTCTACCCTGACCGGTGTAGAGACATCAGCAGGAGTAATGCTCAGACAGGCAGTGGTGTGGCTGCACTGTGTGCACTGAGGACTGGCACATAGTGACCACTGCTCCCGGGATGTCTGCCCTGACCGGTGTACAGACATCAGCAGGAGTAATGCTCAGACAGGCAGTGGCGGGGCTGCACTGTGTGCACTGAGGACCGGCACATAGTGACCACTGCTCCCGTCATGTCTGCCCTGACCGGTGTACAGACATCAGCAGGAGTAATGCTCAGACAGGCAGTGGCTGCACTGTGTGCACTGAGGACCGGCACATAGTGACCACTGCCCCCGGGATGTCTGCCCTGACTGGTGTACAGACATCAGCAGGAGTAATGCTCAGACAGGCAGTGGCGGGGCTGCACTGTGTGCACTGAGGACCGGCACATAGTGACCACTGCTCCCGGCATGTCTGCCCTGACCGGTGCAGAGACATCAGCAGGAGTAATGCTCAGACAGGCAGTGGCGGGGCTGCACTGTGTGCACTGAGGACCGGCACATAGTGACCACTGCCCCCGGGATGTCTACCCTGACCGGTGTAGAGACATCAGCAGGAGTAATGCTCAGACAGGCAGTGGTGTGGCTGCACTGTGTGCACTGAGGACTGGCACATAGTGACCACTGCTCCCGGGATGTCTGCCCTGACCGGTGTACAGACATCAGCAGGAGTAATGCTCAGACAGGCAGTGGCGGGGCTGCACTGTGTGCACTGAGGACCGGCACATAGTGACCACTGCTCCCGGCATGTCTGCCCTGACCGGTGCAGAGACATCAGCAGAAGTAATGCTCAGACAGGCAGTGGCGGGGCTGCACTGTGTGCACTGAGGACCGGCACATAGTGACCACTGCTCCCGGCATGTCTGCCCTGACCGGTGCAGAGATTTCAGCAGGAGTAATGCTCAGACAGGCAGTGGCGGGGCTGCACTGTGTGCACTGAGGACCGGCACATAGTGACCACTGCTCCCGGCATGTCTGCCCTGACCGGTGCAGAGACATCAGCAGGAGTAATGCTCAGACAGGCAGTGGTGGGGCTGCACTGTGTGCACTGAGGACCGGCACATAGTGACCACTGCTCCCAGCATGTCTGCCCTGACCGGTGTACAGACATCAGCAGGAGTAATGCTCAGACAGGCAGTTGAGGGGTTGCACTGTGTGCACTGAGGACCGGCACATAGTGACCACTGCTCCCGGCATGTTTGCCCTGACCGGTGTACAGACATCAGTAGGAGTAATGCTCAGACAGGCAGTGGAGGGGTTGCACTGTGTGCACTGAGGACCGGCACATAGTGACCACTACTACCGGCATGTCTGCCCTGACCGGTGTACAGACATCAGCAGGAGTAATGCTCAGACAGGCAGTGGAGGGGTTGCACTGTGTTCACTGAGGACCGGCACATAGTGACCACTGCTCCCGGCATGTCTGCCCTGACCCGTGTACAGACATCAGTAGGAGTAATGCTCAGTAGGACAGTGGCGGGGCTGCACTGTGTGCACTGAGGACCGGCACATAGTGACCACTGCTCCCGGCATGTCTACCCTGACCGGTGTACAGACATCAGCAGGAGTAATGCTCAGACAGGCAGTGGAGGGGCTGTACTGTGTGCACTGAGGACCGGCACATAGTAACCACTGCCCCCGGCATGTCTGCCCTGACCGGTGTACAGACATCAGCAGGTGTAATGCTCAGACAGGCAGTGGCTGGGCTGCATTGTGTGCACTGAGGACCGGCACATAGTGTTAGAGGTGTTCCCCCATCCTGAACCTTCTGTGAGGGGATTCTAACAACTGCCTGTCCTTAGTCCCCGGGGATTTGATCAATAACCTGTGTTCCCTTACTGCTAGCAGGAGAAAATCAAATCAACACACACACACACTCTGGAGTGTCAAAGAGATGTTCTGAAGTTTATTAGTCTAGCTTACATTTATTCGTCTTCTTATCTATTACAGAATGGGTTTCACACATAATTGCATTCCATAACATAAATCTCTACTTGCCTATACACAATTCACTAATTGTCACAGCAGCTTGCTTACATCACTACTGAGATTTGGTTCCCCCACATCTCCTGGGCGTACAGCCAGAAACACAGATAAACATTGTGCCCCTTATAAAAGATTTGCGAGTCTCCTTCAAGGAAACGAAACTTTAAGCTACACAAAGAACAGAGAAAACACCTTCCATTACATATATGATGCATACAAAATGGCGTATATGGAGCTACATAGAATAACCAGCAATCTGCCTCTCTCAGTCCCTTCTATTGATTCTATTTAGGGACAATATACGTTATTTGCCCTGAGCCTCTCTGCCAATCAGACCAGGCGATGCCCTGATTAAGTACGTTCTGTCCCCATGGGCCTACCCTGACTCGATGGAGGGCAACATGCCGTCCCGCACGGACAGAGAGTTCAGGTCGCTGTCATATGGACCACTAAACAGGTTCTTGTTCTCTTTCCAGGTATATTGCTTTCACAGCTTTATCCATGGCTTCAGCATCATCATACTGACAACGGATCAAACGAATGTTGTGATGATCATTGTTTTTGTCAGCTTTCTTTTTTCTGTGCTCTCTTATTGTGTTTTTTTAATTTTCTTGGCAGTACATGCAAAACAATACAAACAAAACTTGATTAATACATAGAAAAGCAGAATTACGCATATAATTTTTGCTAACCATGAGAGTATTCCCATAAACCATCCTCCGTTACCCTTATACCAATTGGATGGGTTTATCCAACTGAACCAACTATCCTCAGCGAATAACCAATTACACTTGTGCTGTTCTGCAAATTCCTCCTTAAGAGTTTCAACCATATCTAGATGCTGTTCAATGGCTTCCTCTATGGAGTCAGACTGATTGAGGTAATTACAGCAAGCTTCTGCCACTATCAGGCGCAAACCCCCCTCCTTGGCGGTAAGGAAGTCTAGTACCATACGGTTAGCCCTAACTTCTCGTTTAAGCATTTTTATGTCCTCCAGTACTAGGTCAAATGTATCATCATATATCCTGGTTATTTTGTCCAGTAATTTGGCTAGGTCACTAACTTGTCTGTCATTGAAAGCGGTCCCTATAGTAAATACATTTCCTATAGTTACCCCTACCATTGTACCCAAACCAGTATTAAACAGGGAGTGGTAAGATTTATGATGACTGCCTCTTTCCCTGAATTCTCTCTTATTTAATCTGTTCGGGAGCTTTGCTTCCATGGCGTCTTTTACCCCGAGTTTTTCTATTATTTTTGTAGCTGGGATTACTCTGGCTATGGTACGCTAACACAGTTGAGATACACATTAACTTCCACCAGGGCAGATGGTCTGGCCTGAGGTGCGTTATCATTTTGACAACTTAACTTTGCGTGGGTAGGTGATCTGGTTCGTGTTCAACTGTGGGAGGAGTATATCCACGTCTCTCTTCCAAACACTTTCACTGAGGTTGGAGTCGTCAGCAACACTTGGAACGGACCATCTTGGTTCCATTGAAGATCTCACGTGTCTCTTAACATAGACCCAATCTCCAATCTTTAGTGCATGAGGTTCTGTTTCTGGGCTTTGGTTACTTAAAAAATACAGAACTTGAAAATGCAAATCAGTTAAATATTCATTTAAAGACTTCACATATGCTGTCATGTTCCCATGCTTAAACTGTAATTCTTGGGGAAAATAACATCCTGTCTTTGGTTTAACTCCAAATAGGATCTCATATCCTGGAGTTGTTCTTATTGCAAATAAGGCCAGGGGTAAGCATTCTACCCATGTTTTGCGAGTCTCTTGTATGGCTTTTTGGACTTTTAGTCTCTCAATTTGGGCACTGACCTGTAGGCCTGTATAATATTCTGCATTATTTCTCCTGTGTAATGACTACCTCTGTCTGATTCTATTACTTCTGGTACCCCATATCTGCAACTACTTCAGCTATTATCTTTTTGGCTGTGGTCAGGGCATTTGCTTTAGATACTGGCCAAGCCTCAGGCCATCTGCTGAATATATTTGTGCAAGTTAGGGCATACTCATACATAGTTACATAGTAGGTAAGGCTGAAAAAAGACTTGCGTCCATCTAGTTCAACCTGGTATAGATATCCATTGCTGATTTGGTAGGTTCTGGTATTTTACAGACAAATTATATTTCTTATTTGTACCCATGGATGTTTTTCTCCAGTAAATGTTTGTCCAACTTTGCCTTGAACGCATTTAATGAGCCAGCCGTTACCACCTCTCTGGGAAGAGAGTTCCAGAGTTTGACTGTTCTGACCGTAAAGAAATTCTTTCTACTAGCTGAATGAAATCTTTTTTCTTCTAATCTATACTCATGCCCTCGCGTCCTAGATTCCTTTCTAGTAGAAAATAGGGTGTGTGACAGTTCCTTATATTGGCCCTTGATATACTTGTACATGTTGAGCATGTCTCCCCTTAAACGTCTCTTTTCTAATGTAAATAGTCCCAAATTGCTTAATCTCTCCCCGTAGCTTTAATTCTCCATTCCCCTAATAAGCTTTGTTGCTCGCCTTTGGATTTTTTCTAATTCTATGATGTCCTTTTTATAGTGTGGGGCCCAGAACTGTACTCTGTACTCTAGGTGAGGTCTCACCAATGCTTTATATAGTGGCATAATTACCCTTGAGTCCCTAGTTTCCATTCCCCTCTTAATACATGCCAGAATTTTGTTGGCCTTTTTTGTAGCTACATTACAATGGGCACTACATCCTAGATTGCTGTCTATTTGGACTCCTAGATCCTTTTCAAGTATGGAATTACCCAGATCCTCTCCGCTAAGGTTGTAACTTGCACACTGGTTGTGTCTCCCAAGGTGCATAACCTTACATTTATCTACATTGAACCTCATCTTCCATTTTTTTGCCCACTCATCTAGAATTGCAAGATCATTTTGAAGCATGGTGACTTCTTCTGGTGATTTGATGACTTTGCTAAGTTTTGTATCGTCCGCAAAGATGGATACATTGCTGAGTAACCCTATCCCAATATCGTTAATAAAAATGTTAAACAAAATGGGCCCCAAAACCGAACCCTGGGGCACTCGACTTAGTACCGGTATCATATCTGATACGGCACCATTCACAACCACTCTTTGTTCTCTATTACATAGCCAATTCCCTACCCATCTGCAGATATTTTCACCCAATCCTAGGTTCTCCATTTTATTAATCAATCTCTTGTGTAGGACAGTATCAAATGCTTTAGCGAAATCTAGGAAAATCACATCTACAGCATTTCCATTATCGAGGTTTTTGCTAACCTCTTCATAGAACCCTAGTAGATTAGTTTGGCATGAACGATTTTTCACGAACCCATGTTGGTTAGTACTGAGTAGACGGTGATGATCTAAATATTCCTGGATACCATCCCTTAAAAATCCTTCAAATAGATTACCAACAATTGATGTTAAACAAACAGGTCTGTAATTAGCGGGATCTTCCTTTTTTCCTTTTTTGAATATTGGCACTACCTCTGCTATTCTCCAATCTTTTGGTACTATACCTGACGATAGTGACTTGCTAAAGATATAATGTAGGGGGGTAGCTAGTTCATCCCTTAATTCCATTAATACCCTCGGATGAATCCCATCTGGCCCTGGTGATTTATTTGTTTTGAGTTTGTTTAGCCTCAGTGATATTTCCTTCGGTGTGAAATCCACAATGAGATCTGGCTTATTTGTCCTGTTTGTGGTAAATGTTCGTTCCACAGTCTGCTCTCCCTTAGTAAATACTGATGAGAAGAACTCATTTAACAGTTTTGCTTTTCCCTTGTCCTCAGTAACACTTTTTCCACTAGTATCAGTTAGTGGGCCTATGTTTTCCTTAATTAAACATTTACTATTTATGTATTTAAAAAACTTCTTTGGGTTGGTTTTGCTTTCAGTGGCTATGCACTCTTCATATAATATTTTAGCTGCTTTGATTACCCCTACGTGCCACATTTAGGCGTGTGAATGTAGTCTATTTGGAGTCTTTGGAAAGGGAAATATGCTTTTGGCAAGTGTCCCATGCTTGTCTTGGTTCGTCTTCCTGGGTTGTTTTCAGCATTGGTCTGTGTAGTTTTTAGCTGCCACATAGAAGCCTGGAGCCAGCCAATATTCTTGAACTGTCTTAGTCATCTGTTCCTTGCCTTTATGGTCTGGTCCATGGGCTACTTGAATCATAGGTGCATATAGTGTTGTTGGCAGGCACCATTTCCTTCCTTTTTCCAAAGACCCACACAGGATTGCTGGGCTCCCATCTTCTCCCATACTTTGTGTTCTGTCTTTGCTTGTTCTTGTAGTCTGATGAGTATCTTCATATCAATTTCTGCCTTTGTCTTTTGGACATATATTCCAGCTGTTTTCTTCTCCTTTACAGCTGCTTTCTTTGCTTGTTCATCTGCAAAAGCATTCCCTTTTACTTCTTCTGTGTCTTCTTTGGTGTGTGCCTTTGTCTTTATGACTGCCTTTTGCTTTGGTAATCGTAAGGCTCTGGTCACTCTCTGGATCAATTCTCCATTCTTGATGGGTTTTCCTGTTGCAGTAAGGAAATTTCTTCTTTTCCATATAGATGCATAGTCGTGTGCCACACCCCAGGCATAACGTGAGTCCATGTAGATATTCACTGACTGTCCTTCAGCCATCTCCAAGGCTCTTGTCAGAGCTGTTAGTTCTGCTGCTTAGGCTGAGGTACCCGCTGGGAGTGGTTCTGCTTCCATGACATCATTTGTGGATACCACTGAATATCCTGCATATCGGTGTCCATCCACATAAGAACTGGATCCATCGGTGTCAAATATAAAAAATCTGGATTATTTAATTGTTTTTTCTTAAATTTTCCAATCAGGTTGCACTTCTTGTTTCATCATGGATACACAGTCATGTATTATAGGTCTCAAGGTATCTTCCTCTTCTTCCACTTTTGAGGTACATGTATCTTCTACTCTCCCTTCTATTGAACCATCAGGTTCATCATCAATAGGTAGTAGGGTGGCAATACTGTGCATCGCTTGATAATCACATTGCTTGCAGATAGCAAGGCTACTTCATACTTGGTGAGTCTGGCAGAACTCAAAGGCCATGTAGAAGCTTGTTGCAGTATTTCTTTCACTGCATGTAGAACTTGAATGATGAGGGTGTGATCTAGAACGACATCAGCACATTTTTCCTTTAGTATTGCAGCTGGCTTGTTTGATCTGTTCAACTGCTTCCACCTGGGCTTGTCTTTCCTCATCAGATTGGGTTGCTGTTTTCTTGGTTGCATCATAGAGGGGTTGCATGAGGGCTGAAGCTCCCAGTATCCAGTCTCTTACATACGAGGTTAAACCTAGAAATGCCCTTTTCTTTCTTAAGGTGTCTGGGAATAGGGCATCTAGGATTGCTTTCACTCGCTCTGTGGTGAGATGCCTGGTAATCTGTGAGATGCAGTGTCCAAGGAATATGACTTTTTCTTGTGCATATTGTAACTTGTGCTGAGTTACCCTGCAATCTTCTTCCGATAGGAATATGAGTAGTGCTACTGTTTCTTCCTTGCACTTTTTCTTGGTTGTTGTGGCTATGAGTCGATCATCCACATACTGTAACAATTGGTTTCATGGGGGTATAGAGGTCCCCCTTTCTTCAGTATTGTAGACATGGCTTTTTTCTTCCATGTTCTTCACTTGCGTACCCAGAGCTTGATTTTGTGCCTTGCTTAGAGGATACTGGCATATTGCTACTGGTACGGTATTCGGCTTGATGATCAGCTGTATATTCATCTTCGCTACATCGTTCTTCCCTTTTGCCCATACCTTGTCTGGAACTCTTAGATGTCACAAAGATTCAAATGCTGTCTTCTCTGCTGGTTCTTGCAAGAGGAATGTCTGGACAGCTGCTTGTTTCTGGTTGTATTCTTGGGGTTTCAATGCAGCTTGAAATACAATCTTGTCCCCGCGATACAGTATGCTTGCTTGTAGTTTTTGCATTAGATCTGCTCCCAACAGGTTCACTGGGCATGTAGGTGAGACTAGGAATTCTGCTGGTACTTCTTATGGGTGACCTTGCACCTGAATATTCATCTTCTTTATCTTGTTCAGGTAAACTTCTTCTTGAGCTGTTACTGGTCTGTTTGTAATGAGGGAAGGTGGAATATCCTCTTTTCTGATCACTGTTTTGCTCGCCCCAGTATTGAGTAAACAAAAGATCTCTTCTCCCCCTGGTAGAGTGATGTTCACAAAACCCTCTATTGATTTGCTTTTGTGAGGGGAGTGCATAAATGTTCTTGACTGGGGCGCCCAAACTTCAGTCTGAGCTTGTTGGTCCTGTATTTTTGGGGCCATTTCTCCTCTTCTCCATGTAGGACTTGTATTACTTACAGTGCCGTTTCATGTGACCGGATTTCTGTTACCAGAAGCACTTCCCAGAGGATGAACTCACAATATTTCTTTTTTCCCTCTGTGCTACATACTTTTGGTACTTCGGTCACAATGAATACTTGTTTTGGACTTGCTCCTTTCCTCTCCTTTTCCTTTTTCTTGGGCTTCCAGAGCTTCCATTGTGTCCATTAGTTTGTCTGTAGGCTGGTGTGCTGGCGATGAGTTTTTGCTTCAGGGATGGTTTCATGCCTTCCATTGCCTTGGTTCTCACCAGTCTAGCCCCTATCCCCTGTTCTGGGTTCAGTCGTTCTGTTCTGATGAGCTCACTTATCTTCTGGAAGTAATCTCGGTAGGGCCTCTCGCCTTGAAGTCCTATTTCTTCTGGGCATCTTTGGTTACGATTGTAACACCATCTCTTGAGTCTATGGATGAACTGGGTCCCACTCTCTTCAGTTTTTCTAACTTCTGCTGCTACTTCCACAATTTGACCATGGTAATCTGTTGCTGCAGCTGCTTCTGTATTTTCTATGTCCCGTAGATCTGACATTAAGAGCTTACTTTTACATATTTGGGCCACATCCGCCCAGGCTGCTGTGTGTAGGTCAGACATTGTTTCCATATACTGTACACACTAAATTGAAAAGGGCTTTTGTATGGGTCAGGACAATCTTTTATGATTGCTGTGGCTTCAATGACAGAAAAGGGTGTGTATTGTTCTCTTCTTAGAAAGGGTGGTTGATTATCTTGTCTTGCTCTTGGGTTTACATAAGCATACGTGCAAACTGGGTATAATTGCAAAGTTCCTTCTTTTGTTTCTGTATAATAGACCTTCCTTGCCCCTGGGGTATTATGTGGCTGCAATCTGGTCAACATGCGAGGGGCAGGAGAACCACATGATGGGCAAATATTTTCTTCACTGTCCATTATGCTTGTGCGGTCGGGGCTAGTCATAATAACTGGGTATCTTAGTGGGGGTCCTTCTGCCACTAAAATCTCTGGGGGTCCAATCTCCTCAATTACTGGTTCATATGGAGGTGGATTTCTGTGGTTCTGTGGTGGGGCAGGATTATTCTGTATATGGGGGGTTGTGGTCGCTAGACACACTGTCATATGTGAATCATCTTCATTCTGCTTTTTCTTATGTTCTTCTTCTCATTTCTCACTGGCCAATACCCATGTGTGCCATGTCTGTTTTTCCTTTCTGCCTTATTATAATATTACATTGCCGGAAGTTTTTCCATGTGGACCTACCTCTTCTCTCATTATTTCTACAAGGGTGCGTCCACCCTTAGAAGTTCCCATTTTGCCTCTCAACTTATTAATACTATTTTATTTGTATTTATTTAAAAAAAAAATATTTAAAATAAAAAATAATAATCCTAGTACCACTTTTCAGTACTATATTAATTATTTAAAAATGGGATACTGTCACTACGGTTTACTTCTGTCCTGCTGATTATATGACACCTATAATCATTTTATGCCTTCCGCTTCACAGTCTTCCACTAACTGATCGGCTATTTTTATAATGAGCAGAGTATGGACAAAAGAATCTGCCTGGTTCGTCTCCTGTTATTATCTCCCTCAAAGTCCTTCCTTCTCTTAAATTGACTGTTCGTGATATCCTGTAGTCAGGATTCCTTTAATGACACATGCTCTTATGCCGTATATGGGGTATTGGTGACCATCTACTTTCTTAAACCCAGTTATATCTTTTTCTGTTCTGGTTATAAATATACAATTTTCTTCTCTCCTGCCTGTCACAAACCACTTCAAACTACCATCACAGCAATTACAACTACAGTATCTGAACTTTGTGATCACAAAAAAGCTATCAAGATCTATTACATCACACATTTATCATTTTGAATTTGCCTCTATCTTTGTAAACATAAAACACAAATACAATCTACTGTATGGCAACAATTATCACTATAACAAACGGTACAATCAGACAATATTCAACATTTTCCCTTATAACATTTTCCCTGAGACAAGGAGGCAGGACAATTAGAGAAGCGCTTGAATCAGAGAGAGAAATAAATATTCTGGCAGAGATATCAAGACATGTCAAGTAACAATTGGCGAAAATCGCTTATCAATTTGTTACTTACCGCGGTTTGACGTTTGTTGGGATCTCTGGTCAGATACTGGTCATTCCTCCGTCCAATTTCTTGGCTTTCCCGGGTTTCGGCACCATGTAATGTTAGAGGTGTTCCCCCATCCTGAACCTTCTGTGAGGGGATTCTAACAACTGCCTGTCCTTAGTCTCCGGGATTTGAACAATAACCTGTGTTCCCTTACTGCATGCAGGAGAAAATCAAATCGACATACACATACTCTGGAGTGACAAAGAGATGTTCTGAAGTTTATTAGTCTATGCTTACATTTATTCGTTTTCTTATCTATTACATAATGGGTTTCACACATATAATTGCATTCCATAACATAAATCTCTACTTGCCTATACACAATTCACTAATTGTCACAGCAGCTTGCTTACATCACTACTGAGATTTGGTTCCCCCACATCTCCTGGGCGTACAGCCAGAAACACAGATAAACGTTGTGCCCCTTATAAAAGATTTACGAGTCTCCATCAAGGAAACAAAACTTTAAGCTACACAAAGAACAGAGAAAACACCTTCCATTACATATATGATGCATAAAAAATGGCGTATATGGAGCTACATAGAAAACCAGCAATCTGCCTCTCTCAATAGTGACCCCTGCTCCCGGCATGTCTGCCCTGACCGGTGTACAGACATCAGCAGGAGTAATGCTCAGACAGGCAGTGGCGGGGCTGCACTGTGTGCACTGAGGACCGGCACATAGTAACCACTGCCCCCGGCATGTCTGCCGTGGCCGGTGTACAGACATCAGCAGGAGTAATGCTCAGACAGGCAGTGGAGGGGCTGCACTGTGTGCACTGAGGACCGGCACATAGTGACCACTGCTCCCGGCATGTCTGCCCTGACAGGTGTACAGACATCAGCAGGAGTAATGCTCAGACAGACAGTGGTGGGGCTGCACTGTGTGCACTGAGGACCGGCACATAGTGACCACTGCCCCCGGCATGTCTGCCCTAACTGGTGTACAGACATCAGCAGGAGTAATGCTCAGACAGGCAGTGCTGGGGTTGCACTGTGTGCACTGAGGACCGGCACATAGTGACCACTGCTCCCAGCATGTCTGCCCTGACCGGTGCAGAGACATCAGCAGGAGAAATGCTCAGACAGGCAGTGGCGGGGCTGCACTGTGTGCACTGAGGACCGGCACATAGTGACCACTGCTCCCGGCATGTCTACCCTGACCGGTGTACAGACATCAGCAGGAGTAATGCTCAGACAGGGAGTGGCGGGGCTGCACTGTGTGCACTGAGGACCGGCACATAGTGACCACTGCTCCTGGCATGTCTGCCCTGACCGGTGCACAGACATCAGCAGGAGTAATGCTCAGACAGGCAGTGGAGGGGCTGCACTGTGTGCACTGAGGACCGGCACATAGTGACCACTGCTCCCAGCATGTCTGCCCTGACCGGTGTACAGACATCAGCAGGAGTAATGCTCAGACAGGCAGTGGTGGGGCTGCACTGTGTGCACTGAGGACCGGCACATAGTGACCACTGCCCCCGGCATGTCTGCCCTGACCGGTGCACAGACATCAGCAGGAGTAATGCTCAGACAGGCAGTGGTGGGGCTGCACTGTGTGCACTGAGTACCGGCACATAGTGACCACTGCTCCCGGGATGTCTGCCCTGACCGGTGTACAGACATCAGCAGGAGTAATGCTCAGACAGGCAGTGGAGGGGCTGCACTGTGTGCACTGAGGACCGGAACATAGTGACCACTGCTCCCGGGATGTCTGCCCTGACCGGTGTACAGACATCAGCAGGAGTAATGCTCAGACAGGGAGTGGCGGGGCTGCACTGTGTGCACTGAGGACCGGCACATAGTGACCACTGCCCCCGGCATGTCTGCCCTGACCGGTGTACAGACATCAGCAGGAGTAATGCTCAGACAGGCAGTGGCGGGGCTGCACTGTGTGCACTGAGGACCGGCACATAGTGACCACTGCTCCCGGGATGTCTGCCCTGACCGGTGTACAGACATCAGCAGGAGTAATGCTCAGACAGGGAGTGGCGGGGCTGCACTGTGTGCACTGAGGACCGGCACATAGTGACCACTGCCCCCGGCATGTCTGCCCTGACCGGTGTACAGACATCAGCAGGAGTAATGCTCAGACAGGCAGTGGCGGGGCTGCACTGTGTGCACTGAGGACCGGCACATAGTGACCACTGCTCCCGGCATGTCTGCCATGACCGGTGTACAGACATCAGCAGGAGTAATGCTCAGACAGGCAGTGGTGGGGCTGCACTGTGTGCACTGAGGACCGGCACATAGTGACCACTGCTCCCGGGATGTCTGCCCTGACCGGTGTACAGACATCAGCAGGAGAAATGCTCAGACAGGCAGTGCTGGGGTTGCACTGTGTGCACTGAGGACCGGCACATAGTGACCACTGCTCCCAGCATGTCTGCCCTGACCGGTGCAGAGACATCAGCAGGAGTAATGCTCAGACAGGCAGTGGCGGGGCTGCACTGTGTGCACTGAGGACTGGCACATAGTGACCACTGCCCCCGGCATGTCTGCCCTGACCGGTGCAGAGACATCAGCAGGAGTAATGCTCAGACAGGCAGTGGAGGGGCTGCACTGTGTGCACTGAGGACCGGCACATAGTGACCACTGCTCCCGGGATGTCTGCCCTGACCGGTGTACAGACATCAGCAGGAGTAATGCTCAGACAGGGAGTGGCGGGGCTGCACTGTGTGCACTGAGTACTGGCACATAGGCCCTTATTCTGATTGATGCATACTTTTCCGCATACTTTCGGATAGCATCTTTACGGCGTCTTCGCATGCGTGGGGAACGCAACGCGCATGTGCCACGCATTGACTCCGTACCTGTTCGTGCAAATCCCGTACAAAACTGTGCACCGCAATCAGTCTGGAAATATGGGCGTATTATGGGCGTCATGCGGAATGACACATGGGCGTAGTTTCAAAGTGGGCAAAACTGGGAGGAAACATGGGCGGACACGGGGGAGTACACTTATGTTGGGGGGCGTGCATTCGGATAGCACTCCGAATGCACGCGAACAAAACCGATAGAAATGTGCGGTGTCCATAAGCAAGTATTGCTTTGCGGAAACCACTCGGTCCTGCGGTAGGCGAACGGAACGCCTAATGACTACAAGCATTAACACCTGAACCCAATACAATCGACTCCTTTACTCATTACTCACTAATGGCACGCTTGTCAGTGCTTTAATTGAAACCATTGCTGCTTCAATTGCTGTAAGGGTTAATGTGTGCAATGGATGTGTTAGGCATGGTTGTAAGGATATATTGGCATGTAATTGATTCCAATTCCAAATAAACTTTTTTTTATGAGGATAGGTAATTGAATAAGTGGGTCATGTGATGTATTGCAGAATAGACATAATAGTGGGTAGTTTTGCGTAAATACACCGCTTCCGTGCGGACGCCCCGCTTGCCATCCATTCGGATGCGGTATCACCGTGCATACTCTGTAATACCGTGCAGAATCTGAGTGTTTCCCCCGCACACGCATGGTTTGTATGTCGTCCGTAAACACGCCCTGTTCTTAAAGAGTGAGTCCGTCCGAATGCGGAGGACACGTGGGCGTTTCTACGGACGATGGCCGCACGCGGCCGCACTGCATGGCGTGCGGACCGCACCGTAAGAATTCGGGAATATCCGCACCGATCAGAATAAAGGCCATAGTGACCACTGCTCCCGGGATGTCTGCCCTGACCGGTGTACAGACATCAGCAGGAGTAATGCTCAGACAGGCAGTGCTGGGGCTGCACTGTGTGCACTGAGGACCGGCACATAGTGACCACTGCTCCCGGCATGTCTACCCTGACTGGTGCAGAGACATCAGCAGGAGTAATGCTCAGACAGGCAGTGGCGGGGCTGCACTGTGTGCACTGAGGACCGGCACATAGTGACCACTGCCCCCGGCATGTCTGCCCTGACCGGTGTAGAGACATCAGCAGGAGTAATGCTCAGACAGGCAGTGCTGGGGCTGCACTGTGTGCACTGAGGACCGGCACATAGTGACCACTGCTCCCGGGATGTCTGCCCTGACCGGTGTACAGACATCAGCAGGAGTAATGCTCAGACAGGCAGTGGCGGGGCTGCACTGTGTGCACTGAGGACCGGCACATAGTGACCACTGCTCCCGGGATGTCTGCCCTGACCAGTGTACAGACAGCAGCAGGAGTAATGCTCAGACAGGCAGTGGCGGGGCTGCACTGTGTGCACTGAGGACCGGCACATAGTGACCACTGCCCCCGGCATGTCTGCCCTGACCGGTGTACAGACATCAGCAGGAGTAATGCTCAGACAGGCAGTGGCGGGGCTGCACTGTGTGCACTGAGGACCGGCACATAGTGACCACTGCTCCCGGGATGTCTGCCCTGACCAGTGTACAGACAGCAGCAGGAGTAATGCTCAGACAGGCAGTGGCGGGGCTGCACTGTGTGCACTGAGGACCGGCACATAGTGACCACTGCCCCCGGCATGTCTGCCCTGACCGGTGTACAGACATCAGCAGGAGTAATGCACAGACAGGCAGTGGTGGGGCTGCACTGTGTGCACTGAGGACTGGCACATAGTGACCACTGCTCCCGGCATGTCTACCCTGACCGGTGTACAGACATCTGCTGGAGTAATGCTCAGACAGGCAGTGACGGGGCTGCACTGTGTGCACTGAGGACCGGCACATAGTGACCACTGCTCCCGGCATGTCTGCCCTGACCGGTGTACAGAAATCAGCATGAGTAATGCTCAGACATTCAGTGGCGGGGCTGCACTGTGTGCAATGAGGACCGGCACATAGTGACCACTGCTCCCGGCATGTCTGCCCTGACCGGTGCAGAGACATCAGCAGGAGTAATGCTCAGACAGGCAGTGGCGGGGCTGCACTGTGTGCACTGAGGACTGGCACATAGTGACCACTGCTCTTGGCATGTCTGCCCTGACCGGTGTACAGACATCAGCAGGAGTAATGCTCAGACAGGCAGTGGCGGGGCTGCACTGTGTGCACTGAGGACCGGCACATAGTGACCACTGCTCCCGGGATGTCTGCCCTGACCAGAGTCCAGACAGCAGCAGGAGTAATGCTCAGAAAGGCAGTGGCGGGGCTGCACTGTGTGCACTGAGGACCGGCATATAGTGACCACTGCTCCCGGCATGTCTGCCCTGACCAGTGTACAGACATCAGCAGGAGTAATGCTCAGACAGGCAGTGGCTGCACTGTGTGCACTGAGGACCGGCACATAGTGACCACTGCCCCCGGCATGTCTACCCTGACCGGTGTAGAGACATCAGCAGGAGTAATGCACAGACAGGCAGTGGTGGGGCTGCACTGTGTGCACTGAGGACCGGCACATAGTGACCACTGCTCCCGGCATGTCTACCCTGACCGGTGCAGAGACATCAGCAGGAGTAATGCTCAGACAGGCAGTGGCGGGGCTGCACTGTGTGCACTGAGGACCGGCACATAGTGACCACTGCCCCTGGCATGTCTGCCCTGACCGGTGTAGAGACATCAGCAGGAGTAATGCTTAGACAGGCAGTGCTGGGGCTGCACTGTGTGCACTGAGGACCGGCACATAGTGACCACTGCTCCCGGCATGTCTACCCTGACCGATGTACAGACATCAGCTGGAGTAATGCTCAGACATGCAGTGGCGGGGCTGCACTGTGTGCACTGAGGACCGGCACATAGTGACCACTGCTCCCGGCATGTCTGCCCTGACCGGTGTACAGACATCAGCAGGAGTAATGCTCAGACAGGCAGTGGCGGTACTGCACTCTGTGCACTGAGGACCGGCAGATAGTGACCACTGCTCCCGGCATGTCTGCCCTGACCGGTGTACAGACATCAGCAGGAGTAATGCTCAAACAGGCAGTGGCGGGGCTGCACTGTGTGCACTGAGGACTGGCACATGGTGTCCATGCTCCCGGCATGTCTGCCCTGACCGGTGTACAGACATCAGCAGGAGTAATGCTCAGAAGGCAGTGGCGGGGCTGCACTGTGTGCACTGAGGACCGGCACATAGTGACCACTGCTCCCGGCATGTCTGCCCTGACCGGTGTACAGACATCAGCAGGAGTAATGCTCAGACAGGCAGTGGTGGGGCTGCACTGTGTGCACTGAGGACCGGCACACAGTGATCACTGCCCCCGGCATGTCTGCCCTGACCGGTGTACAGACATCAGCAGGAGTAATGCTCAGACAGGCAGTGGTGGGGCTGCATTGTGTGCACTGAGGATCGGCACATAGTGACCACTGCCCCCGGCATGTCTGCCCTGACCGGTGTACAGACATCAGCAGGAGTAATGCTCAGACAGGCAGTGGCGGGGCTGCACTGTGTGCACTGAGGACCGGCACATAGTGACCACTGCTCCCGGCATGTCTGACCTGACCGGTGCACAGACATCAGCAGGAGTAATGCTCAGACAGGCAGTGGCGGGGCTGCACTGTGTGCACTGAGGACCGGCACATAGTGACCACTGCTCCCGGCATTTCTGACCTGACCGGTGTACAGACATCAGCAGGAGTAATGCTCATACAGGCAGTGGCGGGGCTGCACTGTGTGCAATGAGGACCGGCACATAGTGACCACTGCCCCCGGCATGTCTGCCCTGACCGGTGCAGAGACATCAGCAGGAGTAATGCTTAGACAGGCAGTGGTGGGGCTACACTGTGTGCACTGAGGACCGGCACATAGTGACCACTGCTCCCGGCATGTCTGACCTGACCGGTGTACAGACATCAGCAGGAGTAATGCTCATACAGGCAGTGGCGGGGCTGCACTGTGTGCAATGAGGACCGGCACATAGTGACCACTGCCTCCGGCATGTCTGCCCTGACCGGTGCAGAGACATCAGCAGAAGTAATGCTCAGACATTCAGTGGCGGGGCTGCACTGTGTGCACTGAGGACCGGCACATAGTGACCACTGCTCCCGGCATGTCTGCCCTGACCGGTGCAGAGACATCAGCAGGAGTAATGCTCAGACAGGCAGTGGCGGGGCTGCACTGTGTGCACTGAGGACCGGCACATAGTGACCACTGCTCCCGGGATGTCTGCCCTGACCAGTGTACAGACAGCAGCAGGAGTAATGCTCAGACAGGCAGTGGCGGGGCTGCACTGTGTGCACTGAGGACCGGCATATAGTGACCACTGCCCCCGGCATGTCTGCCCTGACCGGTGTACAGACATCAGCAGGAGTAATGCTCAGACAGGCAGTGGCTGCACTGTGTGCACTGAGGACCGGCACATAGTGACCACTGCCCCCGGCATGTCTACCCTGACCGGTGTAGAGACATCAGCAGGAGTAATGCACAGACAGGCAGTGGCGGGGCTGCACTGTGTGCACTGAGGACCGGCACATAGTGACCACTGCTCCCGGCATGTCTGCCCTGACCGGTGTACAGACATCAGCAGGAGTAATGCTCAGACAGGCAGTGGCGGGGCTGCATTGTGTGCACTGAGGACCGGCACATAGTGACCACTGCTCCCGGCATGTCTGCCCTGACCGGTGTACAGACATCAGCAGGAGTAATGCTCAGACAGGCAGTGGTGGGGCGGCACTGTTTGCACTGAGGACCGGCACATAGTGACTACTGCCCCCGGCATGTCTGCCCTGACCGGTGCAGAGACATCAGCAGGAGTAATGCTCAGACAGGCAGTGGCGGGGCTGCACTGTGTGCACTGAGGACGGCACATAGTGACCACTGCCCCCGGCATGTCTGCCCTGACCGGTGCAGAGACATCAGCAGGAGTAATGCTCAGACAGGCAGTGGTGGGGCTGCACTGTGTGCACTGAGGACCGGCACATAGTGACCACTGCTCCCGGCATGTCTGCCCTGACCGGTGTACAGACATCAGCAGGAGTAATGCTCAGACAGGCAGTGGTGGGGCTGCACTGTGTGCACTGAGGACCGGCACATAGTGACCACTGCCCCCGGCATGTCTGCCCTGACCGGTGTACAGACATCAGCAGGAGTAATGCTCAGACAGGCAGTGGCGGGGCTGCACTGTGTGCACTGAGGACCGGCACATAGTGACCACTGCCCCCGGCATGTCTGCCCTGACCGGTGTACAGACATCAGCAGGAGTAATGCTCAGACAGGCAGTGCTGGGGCTGCACTGTGTGCACTGAGGACCGGCACATAGTGACCACTGCCCCCGGCATGTCTGCCCTGACCGGTGTACAGACATCAGCAGGAGTAATGCTCAGACAGGCAGTGGTGGGGCTGCACTGTGTGCACTGGGGACCGGCACATAGTGACCACTGCCCCCGGCATGTCTGCCCTGACCGGTGTACAGACATCAGCAGGAGTAATGCTCAGACAGGCAGTGGAGTGGCTGCACTGTGTGCACTGAGGACCGGCACATAGTGACCACTGCTCCCGGCATGTCTGCCCTGACCGGTGTACAGACATCAGCAGGAGTAATGCTCAGACAGGCAGTGGCGGGGCTGCATTGTGTGCACTGAGGACCGGCACATAGTGACCACTGCTCCCAGCATGTCTGCCCTGACCGGTGTACAGACATCAGCAGGAGTAATGCTCAGACAGGCAGTGGTGGGGCTGCACTGTGTGCACTGAGGACCGGCACATAGTGACCACTGCTCCCGGCATGTCTGCCCTGACCGTTGTACAGACAGCAGCAGAAGTAATGCTCAGGCAGGAAGTGGCGGGGCTGCACTGTGTGCACTGAGGACCGGCACATAGTGACCACTGCTCCCGGCATGTCTGCCCTGACCTGTGTACAGACATCAGCAGGAGTAATGCACAGACAGGCAGTGGCGGGGCTGCACTGTGTGCACTGAGGACCGGCACATAGTGACCACTGCTCCCGGCATGTCTGCCCTGACCGGTGTACAGACATCAGCAGGAGTAATGCTCAGACAGGCAGTGGTGGGGCTGCACTGTGTGCACTGAGGACCGGCACATAGTGACCACTGCCCCCGCATGTCTGCCCTGACCGGTGCAGAGACATCAGCAGGAGTAATGCTCAGACAGGCAGTGGCGGGGCTGCACTGTGTGCACTAGGAACCGGCACATAGTGACCACTGCCCCCCGGCATGTCTGACCTGACCGGTGTACAGACATCAGCAGGAGTAATGCTCAGACAGGCTGTGGCGGGGCTGCACTGTGTGCACTGAGGACTGGCACATAGTGACCACTGCTCCCGGCATGTCTGACCTGACCGGTGTACAGACATCAGCAGGAGTAATGCTCAGACAGGCAGTGGCGGGGCTGCACTGTGTGCACTGAGGACCGGCACATAGTGACCACTTCCCCCGGCATGTCTGCCCTGACCGGTGTACAGACATCAGCAGGAGTAATGCTCAGACAGGCAGTGCTGGGGCTGCACTGTGTGCACTGAGGACCGGCACATAGTGACCACTGCCCCCGGCATGTCTGCCCTGACCGGTGTACAGACATCAGCAGGAGTAATGCTCAGACAGGCAGTGGTGGGGCTGCACTGTGTGCACTGAGGACTGGCACATAGTGACCACTGCTCTTGGCATGTCTGCCCTGACCGGTGTACAGACATCAGCAGGAGTAATGCTCAGATAAGCAGTGGCGGGGCTGCACTGTGTGCACTGAGGACCGGCACATAGTGACCACTGCTCCTGGCATGTCTGCCCTGACCGGTGCAGAGACATCAGCAGGAGAAATGCTCAGACAGGCAGTGGCGGGGCTGCACTGTGTGCACTGAGGACTGGCACATAGTGACCACTGCTCCCGGCATGTCTGCCCTGACCGGTGTACAGACATCAGCAGGAGTAATGCTCATACAGGCAGTGGCGGGGCTGCACTGTGTGCAATGAGGACCGGCACATAGTGACCACTGCCCCCGGCATGTCTGCCCTGACCGGTGTACAGACATCAGCAGGAGTAATGCTCAGACAGGCAGTGCTGGGGCTGCACTGTGTGCACTGAGGACCGGCACATAGTGACCACTGCTCCTGGCATGTCTGCCCTGACCGGTGCACAGACATCAGCAGGAGTAATGCTCAGACAGGCAGTGGCGGGGCTGCACTGTGTGCACTAAGGACCGGCACATAGTGACCACTGCCCCTCGGCATGTCTGCCCTGACCGGTGTACAGACATCAGCAGGAGTAATGCTCAGACAGGCAGTGGTGGGGCTGCACTGTGTGCACTGAGGACCGGCACATAGTGACCACTGCTCCCGGGATGTCTGCCCTGACCGGTGTACAGACATCAGCAGGAGTAATGCTCAGACAGGCAGTGGTGGGACTGCACTGTGTGCACTGAGGACTGGCACATAGTGACCACTGCCCCCGGCATGTCTGACCTGACCGGTGTACAGACATCAGCAGGAGTAATGCTCATACAGGCAGTGGCGGGGCTGCACTGTGTGCAATGAGGACCGGCACATAGTGACCACTGCCCCCGGCATGTCTGCCCTGACCGGTGTACAGACATCAGCAGGAGTAATGCTCAGACAGGCAGTGGCTGCACTGTGTGCACTGAGGACTGGCACACAGTGACCACTGCCCCCGGCATGTCTGCCCTGACCGGTGTACAGACATCAGCAGGAGTAATGCTCAGACAGGCAGTGCTGGGGCTGCACTGTGTGCACTGAGGACCGGCACATAGTGACCACTGCCCCAGGGATGTCTGCCCTGACCGGTGTACAGACATCAGCAGGAGTAATGCTCAGACAGGCAGTGGCGGGGCTGCACTGTGTGCACTGAGGACTGGCACACAGTGACCACTGCCCCCGGCATGTCTGCCCTGACCGGTGTACAGACATCAGCAGGAGTAATGCTCAGACAGGCAGTGGCGGGGCTGCATTGTGTGCACTCAGGACCGGCACATAGTGACCACTGCTCCCGGGATGTCTGCCCTGACCGGTGTAGAGACATCAGCAGGAGTAATGCTCAGACAGGCAGTGGTGGGGCTGCACTGTGTGCACTGAGGACCGGCACATAGTGACCACTGCTCCCGGCATGTCTGCCCTGACCGCTGTACAGACATCAGCAGGAGTAATGCTCAGACAGGCAGTGCTGGGGCTGCACTGTGTGCACTGAGGACCGGCACATAGTGACCACTGCTCCCGGCATGTCTGCCCTGACCGGTGTACAGACATCAGCAGGAGTAATGCTCAGACAGGCAGTGGTGGGGCTGCACTGTGTGCACTGAGGACCGGCACATAGTGACCACTGCTCCCGGCATGTCTGCCCTGACCGGTGTACAGACATCAGCAGGAGTAATGCTCAGACAGGCAGTGGTGGGGCTGCACTGTGTGCACATAGTGACCACTGCTCCCGGCATGTCTGCCCTGACCGGTGTACAGACATCAGCAGGAGTAATGCTCAGACAGGCAGTGGTGGGGCTGCACTGTGTGCACTGAGGACCGGCACATAGTGACCACTGCTCCCGGGATGTCTGCCCTGACCGGTGTACAGACATCAGCAGGAGAAATGCTCAGACAGGCAGTGCTGGGGTTGCACTGTGTGCACTGAGGACCGGCACATAGTGACCACTGCTCCCAGCATGTCTGCCCTGACCGGTGCAGAGACATCAGCAGGAGTAATGCTCAGACAGGCAGTGGCGGGGCTGCACTGTGTGCACTGAGGACTGGCACATAGTGACCACTGCCCCCGGCATGTCTGCCCTGACCGGTGCAGAGACATCAGCAGGAGTAATGCTCAGACAGGCAGTGGAGGGGCTGCACTGTGTGCACTGAGGACCGGCACATAGTGACCACTGCTCCCGGGATGTCTGCCCTGACCGGTGTACAGACATCAGCAGGAGTAATGCTCAGACAGGGAGTGGCGGGGCTGCACTGTGTGCACTGAGTACTGGCACATAGGCCCTTATTCTGATTGATGCATACTTTTCCGCATACTTTCGGATAGCATCTTTACGGCGTCTGCGCATGCGTGGGGAACGCAACGCGCATGTGCCACGCATTGACTCCGTACCTGTTCGTGCAAATCCCGTACAAAACTGTGCACCGCAATCAGTCTGGAAATATGGGCGTATTATGGGCGTCATGCGGAATGACACATGGGCGTAGTTTCAAAGTGGGCAAAACTGCGAGGAAACATGGGCGGACACGGGGGAGTACACTTATGTTGGGGGGCGTGCATTCGGATAGCACTCCGAATGCACGCGAACAAAACCGATAGAAATGTGCGGTGTCCATAAGCAAGTATTGCTTTGCGGAAACCACTCGGTCCTGCGGTAGGCGAACGGAACGCCTAATGACTACAAGCATTAACACCTGAACCCAATACAATCGACTCCTTTACTCATTACTCACTAATGGCACGCTTGTCAGTGCTTTAATTGAAACCATTGCTGCTTCAATTGCTGTAAGGGTTAATGTGTGCAATGGATGTGTTAGGCATGGTTGTAAGGATATATTGGCATGTAATTGATTCCAATTCCAAATAAACTTTTTTTTATGAGGATAGGTAATTGAATAAGTGGGTCATGTGATGTATTGCAGAATAGACATAATAGTGGGTAGTTTTGCGTAAATACACCGCTTCCGTGCGGACGCCCCGCTTGCCATCCATTCGGATGCGGTATCACCGTGCATACTCTGTAATACCGTGCAGAATCTGAGTGTTTCCCCCGCACACGCATGGTTTGTATGTCGTCCGTAAACACGCCCTGTTCTTAAAGAGTGAGTCCGTCCGAATGCGGAGGACACGTGGGCGTTTCTACGGACGATGGCCGCACGCGGCCGCACTGCATGGCGTGCGGACCGCACCGTAAGAATTCGGGAATATCCGCACCGATCAGAATAAAGGCCATAGTGACCACTGCTCCCGGGATGTCTGCCCTGACCGGTGTACAGACATCAGCAGGAGTAATGCTCAGACAGGCAGTGCTGGGGCTGCACTGTGTGCACTGAGGACCGGCACATAGTGACCACTGCTCCCGGCATGTCTACCCTGACTGGTGCAGAGACATCAGCAGGAGTAATGCTCAGACAGGCAGTGGCGGGGCTGCACTGTGTGCACTGAGGACCGGCACATAGTGACCACTGCCCCCGGCATGTCTGCCCTGACCGGTGTAGAGACATCAGCAGGAGTAATGCTCAGACAGGCAGTGCTGGGGCTGCACTGTGTGCACTGAGGACCGGCACATAGTGACCACTGCTCCCGGGATGTCTGCCCTGACCGGTGTACAGACATCAGCAGGAGTAATGCTCAGACAGGCAGTGGCGGGGCTGCACTGTGTGCACTGAGGACCGGCACATAGTGACCACTGCTCCCGGGATGTCTGCCCTGACCAGTGTACAGACAGCAGCAGGAGTAATGCTCAGACAGGCAGTGGCGGGGCTGCACTGTGTGCACTGAGGACCGGCACATAGTGACCACTGCCCCCGGCATGTCTGCCCTGACCGGTGTACAGACATCAGCAGGAGTAATGCTCAGACAGGCAGTGGCGGGGCTGCACTGTGTGCACTGAGGACCGGCACATAGTGACCACTGCTCCCGGGATGTCTGCCCTGACCAGTGTACAGACAGCAGCAGGAGTAATGCTCAGACAGGCAGTGGCGGGGCTGCACTGTGTGCACTGAGGACCGGCACATAGTGACCACTGCCCCCGGCATGTCTGCCCTGACCGGTGTACAGACATCAGCAGGAGTAATGCACAGACAGGCAGTGGTGGGGCTGCACTGTGTGCACTGAGGACTGGCACATAGTGACCACTGCTCCCGGCATGTCTACCCTGACCGGTGTACAGACATCTGCTGGAGTAATGCTCAGACAGGCAGTGACGGGGCTGCACTGTGTGCACTGAGGACCGGCACATAGTGACCACTGCTCCCGGCATGTCTGCCCTGACCGGTGTACAGAAATCAGCATGAGTAATGCTCAGACATTCAGTGGCGGGGCTGCACTGTGTGCAATGAGGACCGGCACATAGTGACCACTGCTCCCGGCATGTCTGCCCTGACCGGTGCAGAGACATCAGCAGGAGTAATGCTCAGACAGGCAGTGGCGGGGCTGCACTGTGTGCACTGAGGACTGGCACATAGTGACCACTGCTCTTGGCATGTCTGCCCTGACCGGTGTACAGACATCAGCAGGAGTAATGCTCAGACAGGCAGTGGCGGGGCTGCACTGTGTGCACTGAGGACCGGCACATAGTGACCACTGCTCCCGGGATGTCTGCCCTGACCAGAGTCCAGACAGCAGCAGGAGTAATGCTCAGAAAGGCAGTGGCGGGGCTGCACTGTGTGCACTGAGGACCGGCATATAGTGACCACTGCTCCCGGCATGTCTGCCCTGACCAGTGTACAGACATCAGCAGGAGTAATGCTCAGACAGGCAGTGGCTGCACTGTGTGCACTGAGGACCGGCACATAGTGACCACTGCCCCCGGCATGTCTACCCTGACCGGTGTAGAGACATCAGCAGGAGTAATGCACAGACAGGCAGTGGTGGGGCTGCACTGTGTGCACTGAGGACCGGCACATAGTGACCACTGCTCCCGGCATGTCTACCCTGACCGGTGCAGAGACATCAGCAGGAGTAATGCTCAGACAGGCAGTGGCGGGGCTGCACTGTGTGCACTGAGGACCGGCACATAGTGACCACTGCCCCCGGCATGTCTGCCCTGACCGGTGTAGAGACATCAGCAGGAGTAATGCTTAGACAGGCAGTGCTGGGGCTGCACTGTGTGCACTGAGGACCGGCACATAGTGACCACTGCTCCCGGCATGTCTACCCTGACCGATGTACAGACATCAGCTGGAGTAATGCTCAGACATGCAGTGGCGGGGCTGCACTGTGTGCACTGAGGACCGGCACATAGTGACCACTGCTCCCGGCATGTCTGCCCTGACCGGTGTACAGACATCAGCAGGAGTAATGCTCAGACAGGCAGTGGCGGTACTGCACTCTGTGCACTGAGGACCGGCACATAGTGACCACTGCTCCCGGCATGTCTGCCCTGACCGGTGTACAGACATCAGCAGGAGTAATGCTCAAACAGGCAGTGGCGGGGCTGCACTGTGTGCACTGAGGACTGGCACATGGTGTCCATGCTCCCGGCATGTCTGCCCTGACCGGTGTACAGACATCAGCAGGAGTAATGCTCAGAAGGCAGTGGCGGGGCTGCACTGTGTGCACTGAGGACCGGCACATAGTGACCACTGCTCCCGGCATGTCTGCCCTGACCGGTGTACAGACATCAGCAGGAGTAATGCTCAGACAGGCAGTGGTGGGGCTGCACTGTGTGCACTGAGGACCGGCACACAGTGATCACTGCCCCCGGCATGTCTGCCCTGACCGGTGTACAGACATCAGCAGGAGTAATGCTCAGACAGGCAGTGGTGGGGCTGCATTGTGTGCACTGAGGATCGGCACATAGTGACCACTGCCCCCGGCATGTCTGCCCTGACCGGTGTACAGACATCAGCAGGAGTAATGCTCAGACAGGCAGTGGCGGGGCTGCACTGTGTGCACTGAGGACCGGCACATAGTGACCACTGCTCCCGGCATGTCTGACCTGACCGGTGCACAGACATCAGCAGGAGTAATGCTCAGACAGGCAGTGGCGGGGCTGCACTGTGTGCACTGAGGACCGGCACATAGTGACCACTGCTCCCGGCATTTCTGACCTGACCGGTGTACAGACATCAGCAGGAGTAATGCTCATACAGGCAGTGGCGGGGCTGCACTGTGTGCAATGAGGACCGGCACATAGTGACCACTGCCCCCGGCATGTCTGCCCTGACCGGTGCAGAGACATCAGCAGGAGTAATGCTTAGACAGGCAGTGGTGGGGCTACACTGTGTGCACTGAGGACCGGCACATAGTGACCACTGCTCCCGGCATGTCTGACCTGACCGGTGTACAGACATCAGCAGGAGTAATGCTCATACAGGCAGTGGCGGGGCTGCACTGTGTGCAATGAGGACCGGCACATAGTGACCACTGCCTCCGGCATGTCTGCCCTGACCGGTGCAGAGACATCAGCAGAAGTAATGCTCAGACATTCAGTGGCGGGGCTGCACTGTGTGCACTGAGGACCGGCACATAGTGACCACTGCTCCCGGCATGTCTGCCCTGACCGGTGCAGAGACATCAGCAGGAGTAATGCTCAGACAGGCAATTAGCTAGCCCAGCTACCTGGCTCTGCTTTCTGTCCCACACTATGGCAATGACCTGTATCTCTCCAATACTTACAATCCCGCAGTATAGACCTGATAACAGTACATAACAATACACATAACTCACAGGTGCTCTTGTGTATAAACTGGGCCAAGGATTAAAAAGTACATTACACTGTGAGAAACGAGAGGTGAATATGAAGGTTCTCAGTCCAGGTCCATCTCGTTTTGTCACAGTGTCCATGCTCCCGGCATGTCTGCCCTGACCGGTGTACAGACATCAGCAGGAGTAATGCTCAGAAGGCAGTGGCGGGGCTGCACTGTGTGCACTGAGGACCGGCACATAGTGACCACTGCTCCCGGCATGTCTGCCCTGACCGGTGTACAGACATCAGCAGGAGTAATGCTCAGACAGGCAGTGGTGGGGCTGCACTGTGTGCACTGAGGACCGGCACACAGTGACCACTGCCCCCGGCATGTCTGCCCTGACCGGTGTACAGACATCAGCAGGAGTAATGCTCAGACAGGCAGTGGCGGGGCTGCACTGTGTGCACTGAGGACCGGCACATAGTGACCACTGCTCCCGGCATGTCTGACCTGACCGGTGCACAGACATCAGCAGGAGTAATGCTCAGACAGGCAGTGGCGGGGCTGCACTGTGTGCACTGAGGACCGGCACATAGTGACCACTGCTCCCGGCATTTCTGACCTGACCGGTGTACAGACATCAGCAGGAGTAATGCTCATACAGGCAGTGGCGGGGCTGCACTGTGTGCAATGAGGACCGGCACATAGTGACCACTGCCCCCGGCATGTCTGCCCTGACCGGTGCAGAGACATCAGCAGGAGTAATGCTTAGACAGGCAGTGGTGGGGCTACACTGTGTGCACTGAGGACCGGCACATAGTGACCACTGCTCCCGGCATGTCTGACCTGACCGGTGTACAGACATCAGCAGGAGTAATGCTCATACAGGCAGTGGCGGGGCTGCACTGTGTGCAATGAGGACCGGCACATAGTGACCACTGCCTCCGGCATGTCTGCCCTGACCGGTGCAGAGACATCAGCAGAAGTAATGCTCAGACATTCAGTGGCGGGGCTGCACTGTGTGCACTGAGGACCGGCACATAGTGACCACTGCTCCCGGCATGTCTGCCCTGACCGGTGCAGAGACATCAGCAGGAGTAATGCTCAGACAGGCAGTGGCGGGGCTGCACTGTGTGCACTGAGGACCGGCACATAGTGACCACTGCTCCCGGGATGTCTGCCCTGACCAGTGTACAGACAGCAGCAGGAGTAATGCTCAGACAGGCAGTGGCGGGGCTGCACTGTGTGCACTGAGGACCGGCATATAGTGACCACTGCA